>NC_142171.1:21413289-21720789 GCF_029865625.1 Vigna umbellata
CCAAATAACTAAAAGATTTAAATAATTATAACATTATTTGGGAGATATTTTCTGTTGATATTCCCAATTTAAATTAATTCAACAACTGAATTTTATTTTTTATCTTTTCTGACTTTCTAAAATTACACAAATGCCCTGAAATTTCCTCTATCTGCACTTTAGCCCCTTCTGAGTTTCTGAAATTGCAAGAAAGCCCCTCAGTTGACCAGACTTTGACCAGAGAAGGCTTATTGACCAGTTTTGACCAGAGGAGGACGCACCAATGGGAGATCGCCACGTGGCTGCCCTCTTCCTTCCTCAATTAGGGTTTCAGATTTGGGGAAAGGGCTTGCCCCTACGTTCCCGCTTCCGCCGCTTGGTTTTTATTCCGCGTTTGTTGTTTGCAGGGGCGCGTCAATGGAGGAGATTGGGTTTTGCTATGTGGTCCGGTTGCGAATGAAAATCCGAGATGAAGGTCTTGCGGCGATGATGCTCGTTGATGGCGTCCATGGCGGAATCGCGATTGCGATTGCTAGGGCGATGAAGAACTCGTGATGATTTGGTTCCGAGAAGGGAGAAGATGAACGGAGGTCGTTCCTACGGCGGCTTTGGGTGTGCGCGAGGCTGATGGATCTGGTTAGGGTTCTTGCAGGTTTCGAAATTGAAGGTGAGCGTTGGTGAAGGAGATGACGGCCATGCGAGGAGGTTCTCTCGATGGTGGTGTTTCGCGAATGGAGGAGGAGCTCGGTTGTTGGCCTGTTTCAGAAATAGGAGTGTATGTAGGGATTTTAGGGGGTGCAAGGGTAAAGTTTGCCTGTTTGGCCTATCTGTACATTATTTTCCAAATAAAACCTGATTTTGGGCCTTGAATTGCCATTTGAACCAATAGAACTTATAATTTCAGCTGCACAAATAAACGTAAGAATTTCCAAGAATAATTTATGCAATTAAAATCACTTTTTAAGTCCCTTTTAATTCCAAACACGATATATCAAATCATCACAAATCCTCTTTAAATCAATCATTCAAGCACACTTATCCCATCAAAAAATTGAATTTTAAAGCATAAATGTGAGCATAAATATGCACTCATCAATGCTGATGGTGGAAAAGAGCCCACTGCCTTCATAGGGTCCTCCATCTTAGGCTCTACTGGGTCTAGTGGCCGGGAAGTTGAAGAGGCAAACATCGTGCTCGAGATCGAAGCTGCTAGGGAATGGACAGATTCTGCTCCTCCTTCCATCGCCAATGGATATGGCTAGGCTCCCTATGACGTAGGCCTGTACGTGCCCTACTATGTTACAAGTGCTTCATTAGAGTATCTAGCTAGTAGGGTTAGCATTGTATCCACTGCAAAAGATGCCAATAGTATCCTGCTAACAGTGTGCCGATCGAATGAACGTGCTTGCCATGGGCGGGAAGGGCATAATACTGACTTTATTTTATGTTTATAGTACATTGTTTTGCGATCTGGTTATGCAATTTGAACGTAGCCCCGACCCAACTACACCCGAACGGGTGGGGCTATATGCAAGCCTTCGTCATTGTTTGTACTGCACTTGCTTTGACACCTAGGTCCACCGCATTCTTGCATTTCTTCCATGCTATCCCACAGGTGAATAAATCGTGGATTTATTTGACTCCTGTGAAGGGTAAACAATTGTTTACACTGTTCAATTCTTCCTATAAAGAGTTCAAGAGTAGATTCTTCAAAGTATCGATAAAAGAGGAAGGTCGGTCCAGATTTTATCTAGACAATGGAAACCCAAAATTCCCCTTCTATTGGACCGAGCGTTCCAAATAGGTTGTTTCTCAGGTAAAGTCCTCCATGACCCCTGAAGAGTTGGAGACTGTTGACCTGTTAGATCAGCTACCTCGAAATACCTCGTCGCGAGCTCTCATCGGGCTTTTGGGTTCCCCCACTTTGTGTTATAGAGTGTTCGGTAAGGTTCCATAATTCTTCGTTATAACTGTCATTTATAACTTATGAGTTTTCTCTGATGTTTCAGATATCTTCGAAGAGATGGAGAAAAACAAAGCCTTCTTATTGACGATGTCTCAGAAAGAAGCAGAGTTGAAGAAAACTAGCACGGGAACTTCCTCCAGACCCGGACGATCATCCGCTATTCCCGATCGGCCGGACACATCCAAAGCTCCGCGCATTGTAAATCCTGCTTTTAAAATAGCTCCCTACTCATTGCCGTCAACCACTCCTTCAGCCGTTCACGTTGAGGATGAATCTTCTCTCCAAGGTGGGGAAAAAAGAAAAGTTGCCAAGGATAAGTCTGTGTCTTCGAGTAAGAAGAAAAATAGGAAAGTTCCTGAAGGTCCCTTGCTAGCTGGTCCGTTCGATTCAACCGTGCACTTAGCCGACCACTTAGAGTATCGCCTTGATCCCGAAGAGAAGAAGGTTTTCCACAGGATGACAATTGGTGAAGCGATGGACCTGGCTTACGAGTTAAATGTTCGAGCCAACCTGTGTTTAGCTTATGCAGCCGGCTCTGCTAAGTCTATAATTGCTGAAGAGCTCGAGAGTGCGCGACTGGATTTAGAGAAGACTCAAAAATCCAATGAAGACTTGACTCGTCGCGTTGAAGAGCTTCAGAAAATGGCCGAGGATGAGCGACAGAAGGCTTCCGCAACTTTGGCCAAAGCTCGAAATGCCGCTCAATAACTTCAGAAGGTTAATGATGAGTTGAAATCCAATCTCCATAAAGGTGTCATCCAGATTGCTGATCTTACTAAGGAGAGAGACGCCCATGCTGCTACCCAGGCAAAGATGACAGCTGAAAACAAAGCCTTGGGTGATGAAGTTTGCAACAAACGGTTCAGAGGGTTCGAGCAAGGAATAGCGCAGTGCCATTACTTCTTCCAAGTTCCTCTTAACTTTTTTAATTTCGACATTATGAAAGACGTGGTGAATGAGGAGTTAATCACTCTTTCTCTCCTGGATGTCGCGGAAGCACCCCCGAACGAGATCACCCCCCCTAACGCTCTCGCTGAAGTTGGGGAATCTGCCCCTGATAATGTTTAGTTTTTATATTTTTGTAGTTTGGCTTCCTTTTGATTGATCCTTAACCAATATTTTCCTCACTTCACTTAGTTTAATGTGCTAGAATTAGTCGGGGAATTATGCTTAAACGTCCGGTATTTTCCTGTTTTTCCTAATTGTGCTTAATTTGATCGGAAATTCTTATTTTAACTAATTTGAATTATCTGAGCTTATTGTTTTGCATTATTAATTATGGGAAAATTTTGGATAACTTTTTGGAACATTAGAAAGCTAAATGAGAAATGGAAATTGAGCCAATGCATCTTAGCCATTTTTATTTTCGCTGGCTGCCGCGTGAATGTTGTGTCAACTTGTGTGTCTTCGTTTGAGTTCAATTCTTATCCGTTTTCCATGCAATTTTTTTTCATAGTTTCGTCTGGATGTCTGTTTTAACATATAGTTTTTACTTTGTTCAAATTCATTCTGTGCTGTTCCCAGTATTTATTTTACTCTCATATGTCAGTCCAGTGATTACTGCTGTTTGTGTCAACTTGTGTGTCTTCGTTTGAGTTCAATTCTTATCCGTTTTCCATGAAATTTTTTTTCATAGTTTCGTCTGGATGTCTATTTTAACATATAGTTTTTACTTTGTTCAAATTCATTCTGTGCTGTTCCCAGTATTTATTTTACTCTCATATGTCAGTCCAGTGATTACTGCTGTTTGAGTGATTTCTAATCCGTTGCATTGTTTGCTTGCTGTTTAGTAATTGTGGTGGCTGGAATTGATCATTGGACAGTGCTAAAACCTCCCAACACTCTTAAACAAGGAATACAACAGCTTGGCTTTATTGAATAGCAAAGAAAAAAGCAGCCACGTCCGCATCCAGCAGCTTGGTTGCAGGTCCAGCACGTCTAGGAGAGAAGCTGCCCAGTAGGGGTGACGAACAGTAAAGCAGGTCCAGCAGCTTGGAAGTGGTGTGAGTATTGGAGCATAGGGTGACGGGCAGCAAATGGAGGTACACGGTCCAGCAGAAGCAGGTGTGTGCTTGGAGAGAATGGGAGGTGCACAAGCAAGAGGCTTTCACGTCCAGTAGGTTGGATGGATGAAGGAGGAACATGTAAGCTTAAAAAGTAAAGGAGAATAGCCGCCAAAGGGGGAACAGCCACCCACGTTGGGGTCTCTCTCGGGTTTCTACTCTAGCAGCACGGGCTGGAATGGTGTGCACGGTGATTGCTGGGGAAGTGTGTGCTCCAATCGCCTCCTAGGGAGAAGTTCATTTATTTGGCAAAGAGAAATGCTGCACGGAGATTCAAGGGAAGAGATTCATATATTTTATTTCATTTCTTTAGTGAAGCACATGTTTTACGGCTAATTTCTTTTCCTCATTCAAGTAGGAAGCTTGCATTCATTTCTTTACTTTAGGAAAAGCTCATATCCATCACGCTTCCAGCAGTGCATGCGGGTTGCTCCAGCAGATTTTTTTCTATTCCTTCTTTTATTTAAACTTGAACCATGAAGTAACTTTTATATTCTAATATTACTGGATGCGTCATTTAAGAAGCTACTCATTTTACATTTTTTTTTACGACACACGCAATTTCTTTGAATGTCACATGTAAACAATTTCTTTTTCACAATTAAGTCCAATAATTGAAGTGATAATTAATTGTTAATGTGCACAAGGAGATTTAGAGAAGTTTTCAATTCTAGGACACATGTTGTTAAGTTTTTATTCATGAAGTGTTAAATTCAATTGAGAAGTTTCTTTGAGTTTCAATTGGAGAAATAGGAAGAGCGTTTTTAGTTCGTTGATTCCCGTAATGGATATGCGTTAGTGGATGATTATAATCTGCATTTTATTTTTAGCCAAGTGTTTCTTTATTATCTGTTAACAATTGAATTATTTCACACATCTTGTTTTAGGACCGTTCTGTTCATTGTTTTCGTTCAATATGTTGTCTATTTTGTTCGGTTTCTTTATCTTCCTGCATTTCCAATTTCCTTATTTGTTTTAGAGACTATTCGGTCGCAATGTAGAACCGTTCGGTTATCTATAGGACCGTTCAGTCTTCGTGCTTGTTCCTTTATTTTAGTGTTTTCAATTGTATTCGGTTGTGTTTAATTCTCATTTTTAATTTAGTTCATTTCTAATCACAAACATTTTCAAACCCCCCCACTACGTGTTTGATTTGAGACTGAACCCAATTTGGTCCTTGAGAGACGACCTAGGAGTCACTTCCTAGTACTATACTGCATAATTTTTGCAATCAATTTTTGTGTGAGGTGCGACCCTCTCATCAAAATGGCGCCGTTGCCAGGGACCAACGGTTCAGTCTTAGGTCTTTAGTTGTGTTAGTGTCGTGTTGTGTGATGTGTTTTAGGATGTTTAGTTAGTCTTGTTTGGGTTTACTTCTTTTATCGATTTTTGTGTTTTTAGAATTTTTATCATTTTTTTGAATTTTGTGCATTTAGTTGTTGTTTCTGGAAGTTTCAAATTATGTAAATAATGGTTTTCCCCCATGTTATGTTTCTATATGTTTGGTTTAATCTTTGTTTGAAGTGGAAGTCCACGTCTGAGACAGGTTTTGCACTACAATAGAGGAGATGACAGATTCTCAAGACTGGATATATGATCTGATCAAGAGTCTTCCCAAATTCCATGGGTTGGCACATGAAGATCCATACAGGCACCTCAAGGAGTTTTGTTTGGTGTGTTTGTCGATGAGGCCTCCTGGTGTTTCAAAGGAGACAGTATTGATGAAAGTGTTTCCAATGTCCCTTCAAGGTGCAGCAAGAGACTGATTCCTATACCAGTATCCTTTTGATAGTTGGCAGGAAACACAACAGAGATTCCTCAACAAGTTCTTTCCAGCAGCAAAGGTAAGCAGCATTAGGAGGGAGATCACTACCATTGAGCAATTTCAAGAAGAAAGCCTGGCAGATTATTGGGAGAGGTTTAACAGGCTCTGCACAGCCTGTCCAAACCACCAAATTTCAGAGCATTTGCTCTTCATTTACTTTTATGAAGGGCTCCTGGACAATGAAAGGATATTAGTGGATGTAGCTGCTGGTGGATCTTTGATGGACAGAACTCCAACAGAGGCAAAGAAGTTGCTTTGCAAGCTGGCGGGTCAAAATCCAAGTAAGGTAGTAAAGGAAAACCCTGAGCAGGTTTACTGTAAACTTGAGATCCCTACTCATGTATCTGAGGTTCAAGTAAATTTTAATGCTTTTGAATTGGTAAAACTTGAACCATTTAAGCCTGTTCTGGATTCTGATATTGATACACATGTGCACACTCATGCTGTGGATTCATTATTCCCTGTAGAGCACATTGACATACCTGATGTTCACTATCCTTGCATTGACCTTGATTTAAATGATAGCCTTGAGGATGCAGCTGATGACTTGGAGATTGGTAAGAAAATTTTCAATGAGCAAAAACAGGTTTATTCTGAACTTGAGATTCCAAACACTTTACCTGATTTGCTTATACATTCAAATGCCTGTGATTTGATGCACACTGATTCTATAGGATTCATGACTGATACTGATACAGATTTGATTGACCATTCTAAAATTTTTGATTCAGTATCAGGCATTGAACCCATTGGTCTAAAGGTTGTTTTGAATGGACATGATTGTCGTGATGAAATTTTGAATGATAATAGCCTTGAACTGACCTTTGATTCTGTTGATGATGCATATATCAATATTGATTTTGAGGTAGAAACTGTGCAATCTGATAACTCTATAGAGTTAGGACTGAACTTTGATCTGACACAGTTCTCTGAGAACTTTGAATGTGATTGTGAATCTGGTTCTTGCCCGATTTGTATTGAAATTGATTATGTGTTACAGACAGATTCTAAGCGTATAACAGATGCTATTAATTGTGAGTTTGATGACCATGCTGCAGAATTAAATGACAATGCAGGTGCTGACATTAATGAAGTCATGATTAATGAAGGAGAGTGTACTGCTACTTCTTTGACTGAGCCAGAGATCTCCATTCCGGTGTCACACACTGAACAACTGCCAGTGGAAGGAAAGCTACTGATGGAACAATTTGCTGGGAAAAGAAAGAAGAAACATCTCGTTGTGGATGATATGGCAGTACTGATGAAGTTGTTCCTCCTCCAAACTTGTTTGCTGAATCCTGTGGTGGAAGACATCTCCCTGATAGTCCAAAATTGGCAATTGCCACCATGACCAGGGGAGTTTTCTTTCTCTCTTCTCCCCCTTTCCCTACTTTTATTGCACTTGTCCATGATCTGTTGACTATTATGATTTCTGATCTTATGCTTATGACACATTGAGGACACTGTGTAGTTTAAGTGTGGTCTATTGGGGGAGATTTTTATTTTTCTTTGTTAGTTTTTGTTTTCTTGGTTAAATTTTTTCTTTTCTAGGTTATTTTTGTCGTGTCTTGTGTACAGTTCTACATGTTTCTCTTGATTTCTGGACTTTGATTAGGTTGTAGATGTGTCTTTCACTTCATTGATACTCTGATTTGTTTGAAATCCTTGCTTTTCTCTGCTTGGGAAGATGATTATGATGTTTGAGAGGTTGATTTGATTGTGACATAAATTACCCTGTGTGAGATTTGAGCCACTTTATGTTCTTTCTTGTGTGTGATATGTCTCTTGACTGCTTGCACATATGCCTTGGCTTGACTCTTATTGATAATTCTTGATTGATATGCATGTTTGGAAGTGATAAAGGCAGTTTTGTTCTTGAGCCTCTCTAGCCAAATAAGCTTACCTTGTTCTAATCCTTTGAAAACCCTTTTGAGCCTATACTTTCCTCCATTTCTTTGTTTTGAAGCTCATACACTAGCCCTAAGTGAAAAACCATGAGTACCTTAACCTTAGGGAATTTTGGAGCCTTGGAAGTGTTTTGGGAACAAGTGTGGTCTCCTTGGGGATTCTGATGAGTTGGCTAGTTAGTTCCTCTTCTTGTTTTGTTTTTGTAAATATGTGGTGTATCTTGTCTCTTGAAATTGTGTGCTGAATAGAGAAAAGAAAAGAGACAGGATGGAAAAAAAGAGAGCAGAAAAATAGTGAAAAAAAAATGTGAATAATTGTGAATAATGGAGTCAGGAAGAGGATTGAATTAGAGGTTTTGGGTGTGATTTGACTGTGTTTACACTTGTTCCCCATTGCTCCTCTATTTCTTTTGGTTTGTAGCTTCTCATCCATATTTATCCTACCTTGTCCTTGGCCCCATTTCACCCATAAAAGACCTTTTGATTTGAACATGCATATGTTTTGAGTGTTGATATTAGAGGTTTGCCAAGTCTGTTGTTGTTTGCTTTCTTGAGTGCATTGAGTTGAAATTCTTTACCTTATACACTTGAGAGATACGGTGATAGTGCATCTGTGAGGTTCTGTTGCTTTTGATTCACCTCTTGAGCTGATTAATCATTTTGCCATGTCTTGAATTGCTTGGATGATTTCATGAGTATCTGCTTTCTCTGATTCATTCTGTGTTGGAATTGTCTACTTCTTTTCTCTGTCCAGATTTCTTGAGGACGGTGTAAATTCTGTTTGTTTCCTTGTGAGTCTTTATTTTCTGTGTGTCGACGTTGTGTCACCTTCTTAAAAGCCCTTTGAACTATTCCCTGATTTGCGTCTTGATTTTGCCCAGGAGTGCAAAAGACTAAGTGTGGTCTATTTTGATGAACCAATATTTTCCTCACTTCACTTAGTTTAATGTGCTAGAATTAGTCGGGGAATTATGCTTAAACGTCCGGTATTTTCCTGTTTTTCCTAATTGTGCTTAATTTGATCGGAAATTCTTATTTTAACTAATTTGAATTATCTGAGCTTATTGTTTTGCATTATTAATTATGGGAAAATTTTGGATAACTTTTTGGAACATTAGAAAGCTAAATGAGAAATGGAAATTGAGCCAATGCATCTTAGCCATTTTTATTTTCGCTGGCTGCCGCGTGAATGTTGTGTCAACTTGTGTGTCTTCGTTTGAGTTCAATTCTTATCCGTTTTCCATGCAATTTTTTTTCATAGTTTCGTCTGGATGTCTGTTTTAACATATAGTTTTTACTTTGTTCAAATTCATTCTGTGCTGTTCCCAGTATTTATTTTACTCTCATATGTCAGTCCAGTGATTACTGCTGTTTGTGTCAACTTGTGTGTCTTCGTTTGAGTTCAATTCTTATCCGTTTTCCATGAAATTTTTTTTCATAGTTTCGTCTGGATGTCTATTTTAACATATAGTTTTTACTTTGTTCAAATTCATTCTGTGCTGTTCCCAGTATTTATTTTACTCTCATATGTCAGTCCAGTGATTACTGCTGTTTGAGTGATTTCTAATCCGTTGCATTGTTTGCTTGCTGTTTAGTAATTGTGGTGGCTGGAATTGATCATTGGACAGTGCTAAAACCTCCCAACACTCTTAAACAAGGAATACAACAGCTTGGCTTTATTGAATAGCAAAGAAAAAAGCAGCCACGTCCGCATCCAGCAGCTTGGTTGCAGGTCCAGCACGTCTAGGAGAGAAGCTGCCCAGTAGGGGTGACGAACAGTAAAGCAGGTCCAGCAGCTTGGAAGTGGTGTGAGTATTGGAGCATAGGGTGACGGGCAGCAAATGGAGGTACACGGTCCAGCAGAAGCAGGTGTGTGCTTGGAGAGAATGGGAGGTGCACAAGCAAGAGGCTTTCACGTCCAGTAGGTTGGATGGATGAAGGAGGAACATGTAAGCTTAAAAAGTAAAGGAGAATAGCCGCCAAAGGGGGAACAGCCACCCACGTTGGGGTCTCTCTCGGGTTTCTACTCTAGCAGCACGGGCTGGAATGGTGTGCACGGTGATTGCTGGGGAAGTGTGTGCTCCAATCGCCTCCTAGGGAGAAGTTCATTTATTTGGCAAAGAGAAATGCTGCACGGAGATTCAAGGGAAGAGATTCATATATTTTATTTCATTTCTTTAGTGAAGCACATGTTTTACGGCTAATTTCTTTTCCTCATTCAAGTAGGAAGCTTGCATTCATTTCTTTACTTTAGGAAAAGCTCATATCCATCACGCTTCCAGCAGTGCATGCGGGTTGCTCCAGCAGATTTTTTTCTATTCCTTCTTTTATTTAAACTTGAACCATGAAGTAACTTTTATATTCTAATATTACTGGATGCGTCATTTAAGAAGCTACTCATTTTACATTTTTTTTTACGACACACGCAATTTCTTTGAATGTCACATGTAAACAATTTCTTTTTCACAATTAAGTCCAATAATTGAAGTGATAATTAATTGTTAATGTGCACAAGGAGATTTAGAGAAGTTTTCAATTCTAGGACACATGTTGTTAAGTTTTTATTCATGAAGTGTTAAATTCAATTGAGAAGTTTCTTTGAGTTTCAATTGGAGAAATAGGAAGAGCGTTTTTAGTTCGTTGATTCCCGTAATGGATATGCGTTAGTGGATGATTATAATCTGCATTTTATTTTTAGCCAAGTGTTTCTTTATTATCTGTTAACAATTGAATTATTTCACACATCTTGTTTTAGGACCGTTCTGTTCATTGTTTTCGTTCAATATGTTGTCTATTTTGTTCGGTTTCTTTATCTTCCTGCATTTCCAATTTCCTTATTTGTTTTAGAGACTATTCGGTCGCAATGTAGAACCGTTCGGTTATCTATAGGACCGTTCAGTCTTCGTGCTTGTTCCTTTATTTTAGTGTTTTCAATTGTATTCGGTTGTGTTTAATTCTCATTTTTAATTTAGTTCATTTCTAATCACAAACATTTTCAAACCCCCCCACTACGTGTTTGATTTGAGACTGAACCCAATTTGGTCCTTGAGAGACGACCTAGGAGTCACTTCCTAGTACTATACTGCATAATTTTTGCAATCAATTTTTGTGTGAGGTGCGACCCTCTCATCACTTATGCCGTAAAAATTTCCTGTTTTTTCACTTTCGTCTTGCTCATTTTGCCTTTAATCCCGAATGTGTACGTATTCGCTAGATATCATCGTAACTTTGATGCGTTTTATCCTCCTGATTATACTAGTAACTAATGAGCTACGCCAGTGAGTTGGTTACTTGGCTGCCCGAGATTGCTAGTAAGCTGGTCACTACAAGACCATAGTTGAGCGTCTTCGCATGGCCGCCCGGGATTGCTAGTGAGAAGATCACCAGAATACGCCAGTGAGTTGGTCACTTGGCCGCCCAGGACTGATAGTGAGCTGGTCACTACAAGACCATGGTTGAGCGTCTTCGCATGGCCTCTGGGATTTCTAGTGAGTATATCACTAGAAGAAGCCAGTGAGCTGGTCACTTGGCCGCCCGGGACTGCTAGTGAGTTGGTCACTACAAGACCATGGTTGAGCGTCTTCGCATGGCCGCCCGGGATTGCTAGTGAGTAGATCACTAGAAGATGCAAATGAGCTGGTCGCTTGGTCGCTCGGGACTAATAGTGAGTTGGTCACTACAAGACCATGGTTGAGTGTCTTTGCATGACCGCTTGGGATTTCTAGTTAGTAGGTCACCAGAATACGCCAGTGAGCTGGTCACTTGGCCGCTTGGGACTAATAGTGAGCTGGTCACTACAAGACCATGATTGAGCATCTTCGCATGGCTGCCCAGGATTGCTAGTGAGTAGGTCACTAGAAGACGCTAGTGAGCTGATGACTTGGTCGCCCGGGACTGATAGTGAGCTGGTCACTACAAGACCATAGTTGAGCATCTTCACATGGCCGCCTGGGATTGCTAGTGAGTAGATCAGCAGAATACGCCATTGAGCTGGTCACTTGGCCGCCCGGGACTAATAGTGAGTTGGTCACTACAAGACCATGGTGGAGCGTCTTCGCATGGCCTCCCGGGATTGCTAGTGAGTAGATCACTAGAAGACGCTAGTGAGCTGGTCACTTGGCCACATGGGACTGCTAGTGAGCTGGTCACTACAAGACCATGGTTGAGCGTCTTCGCATGGCCGCCTGGGATTACTAGTGAGTAGATCATTAGAAGATGCAAGTGAGCTGGTCACTTGGCTGCCCGGGACTGCTAGTGAGTTGGTCACTAAAGGACCATGGTTGAGCGTTCGCACGACCGCCCGAGACTGCACATTAGGTAAAACTTTCAAAAGAAAATTATGGACAACAAAATCTGATGTTATTGATAATGAATGGAGATACATGGACGCTTAACTAAAATAAAACTTAAGGTACGATGAATTCCAGGTATTAGGAATAGATTTTTCGTTCAGGTACTCCAATCGTTATGCTCCATTGTTGAGATTGTCCTTTACGCTAAAGGGGCCTTCCTAATTTGCTGCTAGTTTCCCGTGAGTCAATATTTGATGAGTCAATATTTTCTTGACTTCACTTAGTTTATTGTACCAGATTTAATTCGGGAAATGCACTTAATTGTCCAATATTTTCTCATTTTTGTTAATTGTGCTTAATTTGATCAGAAATTCTTATTTTAATTAATTTGAATTATTTGAGCTGATTATTTGCATTATTGATTGTAGGGAAATTGTTGGATAATATTTGGGACATTTTGGAGGTCAAAAGAAAATGACACATCAAATATACTTTAAACTAAAATGAGTGAGGAGGTGTGGATTTAAATTATGGGAGTGCACATGGAGATGGGCTTGATTGGAGAAGCTAAGAAGTGGTGCTGGAAGAAAAAGGGAGGCTCACGGCCTTCACACAAGCAAGGTGTCGTCCAACACTTCACACGGTGGACAACAGGAAGCACCAACAACGGGCTTCACCATGGTCTAGCAGCGGCCCACAAGAAAGAAGCACAAGCGGCAACAACAAATGGCATGCACGGTTCAACAACTCCTATCTAGCAATTGGCAGCACACTTGGCAGCGCCTAGAAGCAGCCATGTTGAGGAGAGTATAATGGGCTTAAGGTGTGTGTTTGGAGAGAAAGAGGTGCACACTGAAGCACACAACAGCAAGGAGAAACCGAGTCCAGCATCCAAGCAGCTCCCGTCCAGCAAGCCTTCAAATCCAAGTCCAGCAGCGAGAAGTGGAGTGGCATCCAGCAGCCTTCACGGTCCAGCTGCCAGCAAATTGAAAAGGTGCTCTTGGGGAAATGAAGAGCTACGTCCAGATGAAGTCCAGCAATAACAAGACAAATCTTCACGCGAGAATGGGAAGTAGAGGGGGTGTGTCCAGCAAGCAACCCAGCAGAGGAGATTATTGAATATTTGGAGAAAGAGCTGCACACGGAGATTTGGACGTCTAGCAGAGTGAAGCCACGACCCACACAAGGAAGCGGTGATGACAAATTTATGAACACCGAAAAACGGCGCCACAAACTTGTTGAACAATCGGCAAGTGTGACCGAATCGTATCAAGTAATAAAACAAGGTAAGACCAAGTATCGTTTTCCCAAAGGACTCACGGCTTAGTTTAGCTATGTGATTTGTTGATTATTTAAGACTTAAGAACAAATTGATTATATGTTTTAATGCAAAAGACAGTAACTAAACATGTATGCATGAATTTGATCAATGGAAAAGAACAAAACAAACACTTCAATGAATTATATGGATGAGTATGTTGTTGGGGTTATCAATTTCATCTTATCCACTCTCATATATTTTCAGGAATTCATCATTCTTATCATCAATGCTAATGCCACTCTCTAAATTACCTTGCAAGAAGGCCTATCCCTAATTACGAGTTCATACAATTCCTAGCATTCCTAGTAATTAGTTCTTAAAGTGCAGGAGCTTAAAGGCAACCAATATGCTATTGGGAGAAATTCCCCGGATCTAGACTTCCCCGTACGTTCCCGTATCGACAAAATCAATAATCATAGCAATGAATGAGTTAAACAAAGCAAGCAATAAGCAAAGAGGAAAAACCCTAGCTAAAGATGAAAGAAAGCATATATCTTAATATAAGACATTAAATCAAATTCCATATATGAGAGTTTCACAAGACTACATTGATTCCCCAACAACAATACAAGGTTTAGTTCACCATATTCATGGTGAAACTAGATGAACAATAATGAAAGAATGAAAGATAAAACCCTAGAAAGAGGAGGAGGTAGCCTGAGCATCCAAGATTTTCCTTCAAGGGGTGGAAAAGAGAGTGTTTGCTTCGTCTCTGCCAAAGATACAAACCCTAGGACGTCCTAAAGCTTATATACTATTCTAAAATTACAGAAAATTAGGCCCAAGCCCAAAAATAGTGCCGCTCAACGGTAAGTGCGTGAGTTGTTTTCTTCCCCTTAGCGGCCAAATCACCCCTCAGCGGATCTAACGTGACTGCCTGAGTGCCGCTCAGCGGGAAACTACCACTGAGCGGTAGTTGCGGCTTCCCCTTTTGCACTTTTTGATGTCTTTTCTGATTCCATCTCTGTCCTTCTTCACTTCTTTCACCAAATTCACCTTAAAACCTGCACAAAAACACTGAAATCAAGCATAAACCTGTCCAGCTCTCTTTTTTGTAAAAATATAACCAAAAGCATGATTTCAACCTAGTTTCTAAGTGTTAAAGGTTGGTTTTAGTATCAATTTTTAACATGAAAATAACAGTTTTTTCAACTGTTATCAAGCGGTCCAGCATAGCAGCTTGGTGGCACACAGCAGCAGCACATCACGACCTTAGTCCAGCAAACTTGAGGTGACGTCTAGCAATTCACGCGAACAGCAGCAAAGCAATGTGAAGGTGGGCATCACGGTCTTGGGTTGGAAAGAAGACGGCTGGAAAGAAAAAGTGCACGGTGATGGAATTTTGGGAGCACGGACTGGTCCAGCAAGGCACTAGGGAAAGCAAGAGAAGCACACAACAACTTGGCACATGAAGAGAGGAGAGAGGGCTGGACGTGTGAGGAGCCAGCCGTCACCGAAGAGGAGAGCACTGCCACAATGAGCTACACGCTGGGAAGTTGTTGTCACAGCTACAAGGGAGCATCTTTCATTTTGTAGAAAGGCCTTACATTAGCAAAGGTGTCATGCCTTGGTGAAAGGAATTTTCTTTTACTTTTTTCTAAAAAGCTACGTCCACTTCCAACATTTTCATTGCAATTGTCACATCCACTCTCGGTTACATCAATGTTCAGCTCAAGCCTTGTTTATTTTATTTATTTCATTTCAATGGTGCTTTAATTTATTTACGTGTTGGATTCAGCAAATGCACTTTTCTTCCAAACTTTATTCCCGTTTTCTTCCAAGCCTTATTCCATTTCAATTGGTACAAGTATTCTTAATTTATTAACTTACTAGTTGCATTCAATAACTTCCACACACTTGCTTCCGCTGATTTTTATTGACATAAAGAGCACATTTCAATTTATTGCATTGAGTGAAAGGGGACGGCTGGAAGGGAGAGCAATTGATGCGCATGGTGATTGAGGGATGAAATTAGGAATTTTAATTCAGCAGCAAGCACACACTGATTTTAATTTGAGTATTTCACACATCTTGTTTTAGGACCGTTCAGTTTACTGTTTCTGTGCACTATGTTATCTAATTCGTTCGACTTCTTTATCTTCCTGTATTTTCAATTTCCTCACTTGCTTTAGAGACCGTTCGGTCTCAATGTAGAACCGTTCGGTCATCTGTAGACCATTCAGTCTTCATGCTTTGTTCATTTATTTCAATGTTTCCAATTATGTTTGGTTGTATTTAATTTCCAGTTTTAATTTAGTTCATCTGTATTCACAAAACTCTTCACCAACCCCCCATTACGTGTCTGACCTAATTCTCGAACCACATTTGGTCCTTGAGAGACGACCTAGGAGTCACTTCCTAGCACTATACTGCATTCTTTAATGCATATCAAATCTGATGGGCCGCGACAGCCGCATCATTCAGGTACTCCAATTGGTATGCTCCATTGTTGAGATTGTCCTTTACTCTAAAGGGGCCTTCCTAATTTATTGCCAGTTTCCCGTGAGCATGATTTTTCCTGGCATGTCCTTGAATTGTCGAAATTTAACCTTCGTGTTGTACCGCTGAGCTATTAACCTTTTTCGGGCCTCTGCGTAAACAACTGCTATGTCTCACCTTTCCTGTAGGGTCTCCAAATTCATTCTTAACTGTTCCTCGTTGAATTTTAAGTCTGTCATCTTTCTCCTTATGGTTGGCTCTCTTACTTCGACCGGCAACATTGCATCCGTGCCGTAAGTTAAGTTGAAAGGGGTTTCCCCCGTAGTCCCGTGCGGTGTGCACCGATATCCCCATAGTACCTCCAAAAGGTCATCCACCCATGCACCTTTACTCTTGCCTAGACGCTTTTTTAACTCGTTAACTATCGTTTTGTCCACTGCCTCCGCTTGACCGTTCGTTTGAGGGTGTTCTACTAAACTGGTTACATGTTTTATGCCTAAGTTTCGGTAGAACTCTGCTAACTTCCTGTCCATAAACTGTCTTCCATTGTCCGTGACGATGACCTTCGGCAAACCAAAATGGCACACAATTTTCCACACGAATTTTTGCACCTGCGCTGCTGAGATGGTAGCAATTGGTGAAATAATCGACAGCTACCAATAGGAACTTCTTTTGAGCTCTACTGACCGGGAAAGGTCCCACGATATCCATTCCCCACTGGGCAAACAATCATGGGGATGTAAGGATATGAAGCTCAGTGGTCGGTAGGTTATGCATGTTGCCATGCTTTTGAGAGCTAAGACACTTACGGACGAAGTCATTGCAGTCTTTCTCCAATGTGGGCCAAAAATACCCTACTCTTAACACATGAGCTCTCAAAGCCCTCTTTCCGGTATGCATGCCACACGCTACTTTGTGTAGCTCCCTCAACAATATTCCGCCTCTACTTGGGAAATACACTTAAGTAGGGGCATTACAAATCCCCTCTTGTATAACTCTCCCCTATCAACACGTAGCGCGTTATATGCACTAGTGCAAAAAGGACTTTAGACGTCTGTTATTTTGGGCTTTTAATGTCTGATCTCTGTCCGACGTCTATATGGGTGACGTTAATGAGACGTCGGACCCTTTAGGTCAGACGTCTCTATAGACGTCGGACCTATATATAGGTCTGACATCTATGTAGACGTCCGATCCATACATGTTAAACGTCTCTGAGGTTGCTCCTGACTCATGGTGATTCGAGTTTACAACTTTATATTTTAGTTGAAGAGAATGTATTGTACATTTTTTTATTGGATGGTTTTAAAAACGTAGTGGAGGGAATTGGAGGAGTACAACATAAAACGCCGCCTAAAGACACGAGAATAACTGCACCAAAACCCAACGAAAATGTATTTTAATCGGTTCAAATGAAAGATAATGCATCAAAGAGTGATGTAATCAGAGTAAAATTAATTTAAAATGGTGCAAAAGTGAGAAAACGGACTTGAAAGCGTAACCCGTAGAGAGAAAATGCGACGAAGATGATGAACAATGAGTGCGCGTAACGGCTGTCTCGCGTTCACGGTGTTTTGATGCCAAAATTTAGACGTCGGTTCCCACAATTAACAGACGTCTAAAGTGCTTCAGAAGTCGGAGTGGCGGGATCAGACGTCTAAACGAAGTCAAAAAGTAACTTTTTAGATTTATGGATTTAGGGTTTAGACGTCGGTTCTCCCAATTAACAAACGTCTAAAGTGCTTCAGAAGTCGGAGTGGCGGGATCAGTTGTCTAAATGGAGTCAAAAAGTGACTTTTAAAATTTTTGGGTTTAGGGTTTAGACATCGGTTCCCCCAAGTAATAGAAGTCTAAAGTGCTTTAGAAGACGGAGTGGCGGGATCAGACGTCTAAATGGAGTCAAAAAGTGACTTTTTAAATTTCTGGGTTTAGGGTTTAGACGTCGGTTCCCCCAATTAACTGACGTCTAAAGTGCTTCAGAAGTCGGTTCCCTCCATAACAGACGTCTAAATAGAATAAAAAATTATTTTTTTTAACTTTTTGGTTTAGTTTTGGCGTCTATTCGGGGGAGCCGACGTATATGAGTATTTAGACGTCGGGCCCTTTGATAACAGTTGAAAAACTGTTATTCTCATGCTTAAAATTGATACTAAAAGCAACCTTTAACACTTAGAAACTAGCTTAAAATCATACTTTTGGTTATATTTTTAGAAATAAGAGAGCTGGACAGGTTTATGCTTGATTTCAGTGTTTTTATGCAGGTTTTAAGATGAATTTGGTGAAAGAAGTGAAGAAGGATAGAGATGGAATCAGAAAAGACATCAAAAAGTGCAAAAGGAGAAGTCGCAAGTACCGCTTAGCGGCAGTTTTCCGCTGAGCGGCACTCAGAAACCCACATTGGCTCTGCTGAGGGATGAAAAGGCCGCTGAGGGGAGAAAAACAACTCACGCAAAGTTTACCGCTGAGCGGCACTATTTTGGGCTTGGGCCTAATTTTCTGTAATTTTAGAATAGTATATAAGCTTTAGGACGTCCTAGGGTTTGTATCTTTGGTTGAGACGAAGCAAACACTCTCTTTTTCACCCCTTGAAGGAAGATCTTGGATGCTCAGGCTACCTCCTCCTCTTTCTAGGGTTCTATCTTTCTTTCAGTCATTATTGTTCATCTAGTTTCACCATGAATATGGTGAACTAAACCTTGTATTGTTGTTGGGGAATCAATGTAGTCTTGTGAAACTCTCATATATGGAATTTGTGTTTTAACATCTTATTTTAAGATATATGCTTTCTTTCATCTTTAGTTAGGGTTTTTCCTCTTTGCTTATTGCTTGCTTTGTTTAACTCATTCATTGCCATGATTATTGATTTTGTCGATACAGGAACGTACGAGGAAATCTAGATCCGGGGAATTTCTCCCAATAGCATATTGGTTGCCTTTAAGCTCCTGCACTTCAGAACTAATTACTAGGAATGCTAGGAATTGTATGAACTCGTAATTAAGGATAGGCCTTCTTGCAAGGTGATTTAGAGAGTTGCATTAGCAATAGATGAAAAGAATGATGAATTCCTAAAAGTATATGAGAGTGGATGATATGAAATTGATAACCCCAACAACATACTCATCCATCTAATTCATTAAAGTGTTTGTTTTCCTCTTTTCCATTGATCAACATTCATGCATACATGTTTAATTACTGTCTTTTGCATTTAAACCCTACAATCAATTGTTAACAAGTCTTAAATAATCAACAAATCATATAGCTAACTAGACCGTGAGTCCTTTGGGAAAACGATACTTGGTCTTACCTAGTTTTATTACTTGATACGATTCGGTCACACTTGTCGATTGTTAAACAAGTTTGTGGCGCCGTTTTTCGGTGTTCATAAATTTGTCATCACCCTTCCATAACCGACGTCTAAATAGTTGTTTTATTTACGAAAAATGCCACCGGTCATTTTTTATGTTGGATATTTGAGGGTCAGACGTCTAAAGGGTGACGTTAAAGGTCTTTTTTGCACTAGTGACGCTTGGCATCCTTGACCGAAATACCTTGCCGCTCTTCCTGTTCCTTCATTCGCATCATGATCTCCTATCTCTAGTCTTCCCGGTCGGGCTCTACCGACGTCAACATGCAGTCTATAGTGGGTTTTGTCATGATTCGCCGCACTATTGAGGTCAACTGCCCACTATCTTTGCCCTTTGAAAGCTTCGACAAAATGTCTGCCCTGGTGTTCTCTTTCCGAGGGATGTGTGTTACTTCGACAATTTTAAACTATTGTGTTAAATTCGTGGCCCGGTGGAAGTATTGAAGGAGTTGATCGTCCTTGATTTGGAAATGTCCCTTCATCTGACCAATACACCGTGGGCTGAGCGACATCCCCATGATTCCATGAGGAGCCAGACGTGCGCTCGGTCTCGACATCGCTACTACGAATCAATACCAGGTTTTGCAACAAAATAAAATATTCCGTAATAATTTCTAAAGGCATGTCTTTTGTTTTGAGAACTTTTAGGAAGGTTTAGTCCTACGTACTTTCAACCTTGGCAGATTCCGCTTTTCATTATAATTTATAAATTATAATATATTTGTTTAACTCATATTTTTGTGAGTAAAAATATTCTGCACTAGAAGGTTCAATCCTACATTCAACCTTGACAGGTTCCACTTTTGATTATAATTTATAAATTATAATATATTTGTTGAACTCATATTTTTGTGAGTAAAAATATCCTGCACAGGAAGGTTCAGTCCTACGTTCAACCTTGACAAGACTTACGTGTCTACACTTTTGGTATTAATAAAGCCAGACAATTTCCATCCAATCACAAATTGTTGGGCGATGGCACAAAAACCAGGGAACGCTCTCCGAGAGCTCCTGGTCCTAAACCGAGCAGTGAAGAGTGTTCGTGAACTGTCACCCTCGTCCAAAAAATCTAGGGAACGCTCTCCGAGAGCTCCTGGTCCTAAACCGAGCGGTCATAAGTATTTGACCATTCGGTCTCAAACCATAGCACACCGCCCGGTGATTCAAAAGGGTAATCACTCTTTCCCGCCACTTTAAATTCGTTCGGCGTATTTAAACCCCTTTGCACCTACAAACAGCTGCTCAGGGCTTGGGGGACTTAATGTACTATACCTAGCAACCGACCGGCGGTTAAACAAACTAATCAAGAAAGATAAATATCATTAATGGCCAATTAATACGTTTAATGACCATATTAAATGCGAATATACGCTATTTATGAGTGATTGGCAAGTCATATTGCACAAGAATATGATATTAATGGACAATTAACAGGTATATTAGCAAATATTATTGGATTTATTGCCATATCAAATATGAATTAATGAGCTTGAATGCCATAAGCCCTATAAATATAAGGTTAAGGCCTAGGTAAAGACATCATTTTCTATGCTAATAAAATATAGACCTCTTTATGAAACACATCTGACTTGAACGTCGAAGTGTCTTCTGCAGTTCAACAACTCATCAAAGTGGATTGCATTCTCGGAGAGGATTGAAGATCAAAAGAGAGCAGAACAATGAAGAACGACCGACCCTCGGACCAATTCAACCGAAACATTTATTATATATATATATATATATATATATATATATATATATATATATATATATATATATATATATATATATATATATATATATATATATATATATATATATATATAGGAGTTTGCTACCTTGTGTAACCTCTTAAAGTGTACCAAATTTTAGTTGACAAAAATATCTTCATATATTATGGATTCTAAGTTTTAAGATTAAGGATATTTTGAATAATTTCAAATTTTTTTATTTTTTTATTTTAAATTAAAATAAAAATTATTAAAATAATCTTGTGTTTAAAGTATATAAAAGATTTTTTTGTCAATTAAAATTTGGTGTACTTTAACAGATTACATAAATTAGCAAACCTATATATATATATATATATACATATATATATATATATATATATATATATATATATGTATACATATATATATATATATATGTATATATATATATATATATATGTATATATATACATATATATATATATATATATATATATATATATATATATATATATATATATATATATATATATATATATATATATATATATATATATATATATATATATGTATATACACCAGTAAAAAAACAGCTTTAGAACGCGTCTGATATGCCTCGGTTTTGGCACAACCGGTGCCTATACGTGATACCGCCTCGGTCCTTTGCAGAACCGGTGTCTAAAGGGTATACGACTTCGGTCTACAAGAAAACCGAGGCATATATAATTATTTTGAATTTTTTTAAAGATGTTTAGGCATCGGGTTTGTGTAGAACCGCTTTAGTAGCTCGCATACTGCTTCGGTTTTCTATGAAACCGAGTTAATATTCTTTGCTTTATTTTTCGAAGCCATTTAACGTTCTGTATTCCACTCTCGTTTCTGAGAGTTTCTCTTCCACCAGCACCAGCCCTTCTTTCTCTTCCACCAGCACCAGCCCTTCTTTCTCTCCCGCTGCCATCCAACCCCTGCTCGCGCTTCCCCGCTACTCCTCCCTCACCGCCGCGGCCTCCCCGTTGCTGCCTCACCGTCGTCGATCCACTACAGATCCGCTCCAGATCTGCTTCGTCCAGATCCACCGCCAACTTCGTCGATCCGCTCCAGATCCGCTCCGTCGTTCCGCCTCTTTGTCGCCACCACTTCGTTGCTCCGCCGTCGCCACCTCTTATTCAACACTGCCGCTCCGTTTTCGCTGCCCAAAGCCATGGCTGCATCCCACCCCGCAACCCCAACCCATGACGCGATCTCAGATCTCATCTCCAGCACCGGACGCGATCTCAGATCTCACTCCACCCGGTCCAGCCCCCTTCCGGTCCAGCCCTCTTCTGGTGCCAGTGGTGGTCACGGCAAACCGATTTGGGGGTTAGGGATTTCAATGGGGTTTTGATTGGATTTGGGGGTTAGGGATTTGAAGGGGTTTTGACTGGATTGGGGGTTAGGGATTTGAACAGGATTCATGTATTGCTGATTCAAAAACATTCATCTGTGATGAAGATCACCTATTTCCTGATTCAATTTTTATTTCAATTTTTGGTATCTGAATCTGCTTTGGTATCTGAATCTGCTTGTTTACTTCAAATTTTTGACTGTTCAATTTTTGGGTTTCTGCGTGAGAGTTCCAGGAACAGAGGCTCAGAGGCTGGTGGAAAAAATTAAAAAACAAACACGTTACTGCCTCGGTTATTCAAAAACCGAGGCATAAATTCTATTTTTTTAACCCAGTTCATAACCGAGGCATAACCTCTACCCTTTTTTACCTCGTTGGTATATACACCGGTTATAGAACCGGTGCCTATAACTAAAAATAACCGGTGTCATATCCTGATATTGTACTAGTGATATGATAATTTTTGTATAAAAAATATCCTGACCATTATATACATTTTTTTTAATAAATATTGCCATAAAATATTTAACATTCTTTTATTAAATTTGTAACATTTTATGATAACAAAAATCACAAAAATCAATTCAAAACAAAATATAAAGTGTTAGTGTTTTAATTTAATATTAAATTCACACTAAACTAAACGCGTTTTACGTCGAATAATTTTTCAATGAAAAGCTATACCTAACTAATTTGAAATAATCCTAATGTCATAAGTGATACTAACGATGTACTCAGCATGATTTCGATTGTTGCCCCTAATTTTGTGTAATAAACATTTAAAATATTCGTATTTTGTCAAAACATTTTTATTTTTAATTTATTTATCACCTATTGATTTTTTTAAAATATCAATTTATATTTTTATTTTTTCAGGAATTATTTTTTCTTAAACAAAAAGCAATCTGTATTTGTATTTTATTTCTTTTAATTTTATCTGTAATAAATTAGTAAAACGTTAACTTGACTTAACTCCAAAGGTCAAGCAAGGATTGAAAGCCATTTCTTCCATTATAAGAAACCTATTTTAAACCATTGCATGTTTTAATAGGTATATCTTTTTATTCTTTTCATTTAGTTTTACTATTTTTCTCTTATCACCTCGTACTTTGAAATTTTTTTAAAAGTTAAAATTAATTTAAGTAATTTTATTTAAAACAAATATATCCAACGGTACTAAAGCAACGTTAGTCTGAGTCTCGAAAAAGGTACACAACAGCGTAGATGACGGGTTCCACGATAAATGTTGAAACCGACAGAAGAAGCGACAATGTCGTTTAACCAACCAAATACACAAAAACAAAAACAACTGTTTCTAACAACTCACTTCCATTCATTCACACCTCAATACATCATACCGCACAGCTGTCCACGTTCGTGGACCCCACGCGCGTTTCCCCACCCACTATAAATACCTCCACCTTCTTGGATCTAATATCACAAAATAAAACATAGCCTCATTTCACCTTTGAATTCTTATTCTCTTTCTCTCGAAACTCTCTCTAGCCATGGCATCTCAAACATTCTCCTTCGCCGTCGTGCTCGTCGTGGCTCTTTTCTTTGCCGTCGCCTCAGCTCAAGATCTGTCGCCAGCACCCGCACCAGGACCCGACGCCGGAGCTGCCGGATCCGTTTCCAGCTCCATGGCTGTGATTGGAGCGTCGGTTGTTCTTTCAATGCTCGCCATCTTGAAGCACTGAATTAATCTGATGATTCTGAATTTTCATTGATTCCATGTGGAAAGTATTGATTTGTTTGTTGTATAACAGAGAGAAAGAGATTTTACAGAATTTATATACCGAATTATTTATTTTAGGTGTTAGTGAGGAATAAAAAGTTTGTTTTGTATTCTTTACTAATAAATAATAATATTATTGATTTATTATTCATGCGTTGTTATTAATTGTACCTTTGCATTTTCTGTTGGTTTTTATTTCTGTTCCTTTTCTTCCTTTTAAATAGTGTTTTTTCAATCATACTATTAGTATTGTTTTTTATTTAATTCATTTCATTAAAATTGTTTGATGATTAGAATAAAGATAACATCTATTTAATTACTATTGTTAGATGGTATGAAAATACATAAAAGAATAATTCAAAACTAAAATGAGATATACAAAAATTAAAATATATGATTAAATTATATTTTTTATCTTTTATTTATTTATAAAATTCAATATAGTTTCCTGTATTTTTTTCTTCAAAAACATTCATATGTCACCTTCCGTCCAAAATAGTATAGTTTTCTTTATTTTATTTTTATGTTTTGAAGTTCAAAATCGCCGATCATAATTTTCATCAATCAATGTTTTCTTTTTTTTAAATTTATAATAACACACCACCACTTTCTTTAAAACCCTTATTTCCCTTCCTCTCACTTATCTATAAACTCTTATGTATAAAGAAAATCTTCCATTTGAAACCACTCCTCACTTGAATCACTTGAAAACTTTTGTTGGAATGATAGATTTTAATAATTTTAAGAAATTAAAATTTATTATATTTGTGTTACTTGTAATTTTTTTATTTTTAACATTTGAATAGAGTAATTAAAATATTTTATATTTTAATTTTCTTATTTAGATAAAATAATTGAATTTTTTTATTTTAAAATATGTATTTTAAAGTTTAAATTTATAAAAAATTATTTAAATGTAAATATTTATGTAATATTCAATAGTTTAAATTTATTTAACATTTATATTTATATGTTTATAATGTTTATAGGCATTAGATTTCTCCAACACTTGTTTATAATCTATATGAGTTGGAGAAAAAAATGTTTACATGTCTACGTTTTGCTTTAATATTAAAAACCGAAGTACTAACTCGAAAGTAAATAAAAAATTACATTTTTAATCTTAATTCTTTTAATAAGTGCCATAAACTTTTCTTATCTAAAATAATTATTTAATTTTAAAGATTTAGTTCAGAGTGTCATAAACTATGAAAATTAAATAATTATTTTAAATTAAATAAGGTATATGACTTTAGTTCTAGCAAAATCGTTGTTAAATGTGTTTTTTTCTTTCATTATAGGTACAATTGAGATCATATACCCTTTTTGATTTAAAATAATTAATTAATGATAATGATTTTTGACTTCAGTTGTAACCAAAGCTGAAAGCAATCTTTTTTTAAAATACTTTTTTTCTAAAATGATATTTAGCTTTAGTTATTGCTTGAACTAGAGCCAAATACCCCTTTCTGCTTCTATTTTTGTCATAACCAAAGTCTATTGTATGTTTTTTTAATATATTTTTTTTGTTTTTGATTAATCTACATATACAACCTACATATCAAATCCAGCACGATCCTACATAGAAACATAGTTAAGTTAACCTGGGGTTGAAGGTTGACCCAAGTCAGTCTGCGTTGAATGTCTTATATTAAGGAGTTAATTAAACCCACCATGGACTTGATCCTAACCAGCTTAAAAAAGGAACTTTGTTAGGAGTTTTTGAGGTCTTTCATTGGTTGGGCCAATAAAATAGGGACTTATTTAAGAGTTAGTTGGGGCTTACCCATGACCCATGGGTCAAATTGATACTTCTAATAAAAAAGAAGTTAGAGATGTAAAAATGGGTTCTAACACATGAGTCAACCCAACTCACCATGAGTTTGACTCGGGTTGGGTTCGGAAAATTTTAGGTTTTTTAAAAATGAGATGAAGTGAGCTTAACTCGCTTAACCCAGAGGTTAGAGGGGTTTGAGCCAAGTTGAAGGTGGGATGACTTATAAGCCACCAACAACAACACTTTATTAGTATTTTACAATTTTTTATAAGTTTTTTATTAAAATTATTTACGATTTCTAATTATATAGGTTCATAATTTAATATTTTTAAGTACTAAATATTGTTCAATAATATTTGAATAATTTAGATGTTTAATTTACTTGTTTTACTTTATATATGTTATTACTTTAATTTTTTCAATTTATATATTTGATTTCATTAATACAAAAAATTGAATTAAGTCAATTCACTTTTATTATATTACAATAAATATATAAAATAAAATACAAAAATAAAACATTCATAAGTGTGTCAATCCACTAATTCACTAAGCTATGGTGCATCAAGCCAAGTTACAAAAGTTTCTAGCTCACCATAAAGTAAGTTGGGTTGAGCTAACCCTTTTTTGGCTTATCCCATGATTAGCCAACTCGAGTAAGCCAAATTCACTCACTTTGACACCCTTAGAAGTGACTAGTTATGAAATTTCAATTTACTTTCTTTTTGGAGTGAATTTTAAATTTTTATTGTTTTACTCATTTAAAATTTTTTTCTTAAAATTCCTAAATTTTAAATTTCTTTCCATTAGTGCAATGAAGGGTTTTTTATACCAGTTAAAAAAATAGATACAACGAACCTATAAAGTCTCCCAAATATTTCATGAAACCCTAACTCCATCATTGCTCATTACCTTCAAACCCTTAACATCGTTGTTGCCATTCACTCCCAACTCCAGTTCCTCTACCTCTGCGTTGTTTTATTTGACAAATGATTTCATAAATCAATAGACCTAAAACCAGCCAAGTAGTCATATGCTATCAAATAACTAATTTCATAAATCAGAATGCCTAACTTGAAAATCAGAAGAAGTGAAACAAAGTGAGAGAGAGGGAGAAGATAACAACCAAGGATAACGATGAGACCACTACGATGAAGACTGAAACTTGTGGAGGGCCCATAAGATAGGAAATATCCAAACTCTAAACACAACATATGCGAGAGCAATTGCTAGACCGCTAAGGGTCTAAGAGAGCGAGAGAGGCCTCTACGAGAGTGAGCTTTACGATAACGAAAATGACTACCAACGAGAAGGAGAAGATGAGAGCCACTAACAAGAGGGAAAGCAGTGAGAGGGAAGAGAATAATCTAAGCACAATAGTGAAGTGTAGGACGAGGAGGAGAAAGGGGAAAAATGAAAATTAAAGACTTTATGTTAGTTATAATGAAGAACCGATATATTGTCTATTTTTTAAATTAAAAATAATATAAACACCTACTTTTTTGTTGGTTTTAGGTATAAACGACATAAAATATCTTTTACTTTATTATAAAATTGTCACCACATCCTCTCTCTATATTGGTTCTAATGATAATCGACATAGAAAGTCTTATACCGACATAGGAAGTCTTCTACTTTATTACGAAAATACCATTGCATCCATTTTCTATGTCAGTTCTATTCATAACCAACATAAAAAGTTTTATCATATTTATAATTTTGTCATTGCATCACTTATTATGCTGGGTAGATTATAACTGGCATAATAAGTCATCACAAGAAGTTATTTTTTCATTAGTGTTCAATTTCCTCATCCAAAAGGTTTGTGGCTCAGATTGCCTATCCACAATTTAGGATATACATATGCCTCCCATTAAGTTGTATCATGATAATTGTTGAGACTTCGACAAGTGTACCGAATCGTACAAGTAATATAAAATGGTAAGACCAAGTATCGTGTCCCAAGAGACTCTCGACACTAGATAGTCGTGTGATAACTCGATTAATTAAGACTTAAAAAGAACAAAATCATTGGTTTAGAATGCAAATATAGAAAACTAAATATGAATGCAGTTTTGATCAATTGAAGAGTAGCACACCGATGAACGGATGAGGTTTAGGTTATGAGATGAATATGTTGTTGGGATTAGATTTCACCCAGTTTACTCTCATGTATATAAAATTCTTCTTTTTTCATTAAAGTTAATGTCACTCACTAAATTACTTAAAACCCGATCCCTCGGTGAAGAAAGGCTATCCTTAATTACTAGTTCATACAATTCCTAGCATTCCTAATAATTAATTCTGAAGATCAGGAGCTTAAGACGACCACGACTCATACCCCCATCCCTGAGAAATACTGCTCTTGGGAATAATTCTACAAGAACCTGAATTGTAAGGAACCTCCCGACACTCATGCTTGAAGCGAGCATTGATCACACAAGAATTACCCTAACAGTTAATGAAAGAAGCATAAATTATTAACAATCAATTCAAATACATGAGAGTTCATAATGTTACATCATCCCTCAACAACAAATAGAAGTTAGTTCCCCTTTATCATGGAGAAACTAGATGTACAATGGAGAATAATGAGATAGAAAAACTCTAAAAGTTGAAGATGGAAGCTCCCACATCCAAATCCGGCTTCAAAGAGTGGAATAATGTGTTGTTGTGCCTCCTCTGCCAAAGATACAAAACCTAGGGCGTCTGGGTCCTTTAAATAGAGTGGAATCAAGACATAAACAAAGCCCAAGCCCATCTCGCTGGCGCTCAACTCCCCACTTAGGGCGCTCGAGCGTGCTGTGATACCAAAACTAATGCTCAGCTTGACTCAGAGGGAAAGCAGGCATGGTATAGGAAAAATGGTGCTTAGAGCCCTAGAAAGGGCGCCCAGGCGTGCTGCGATACCAAAACTGGCGCTTAGCTTCACTTGAAGGGCAAACAGGCGTGGTTCTTCAAGAAAGTGGCGCTCAGCGCCCCAAAAAGGGTGCCCAGGCGGTGTGCCGTAGGCTTTGGCGCTGAGGGCTCCAAAAAGGGCGCTCAAGCTTCGGGCCTTCCTACTTTCTGGTGCTTTTTCAACTCTTTCTGAGCTCCATCTCCTTGACGCTTCAGCTCTGCTTCCATATTATCTCATATCCTACAAAATAAGGGAAATTAGTCATAAAATCCTTAAGTTCAACCTCAACTCTCATATTCACACAACTTAACAGAAAAACATGATTTTAAGCAAGTTTCTAAGTAGAAAAAGGTGCATTTAGTATCAAAATCACATCACAGATAACAACATTTTCAACTATTATCACAACCCCAAACTTAGAACTTTTCTTGTCCTCAAGCAATACAAAATGTACTTAGCTTTCTTCAAGAATTACTACAATGGCTCAACTTATTCCGAAACTTTTTTTTTCTTCCAAGACAAGTAATCACTTTATCATCATAAAAATGTCAGTCAAGGTGTACAAATGCCTTAATTCAATCAAACTTAATGTGATGCTCATGTACTTCAACAGTTGCTAACCTTAAGAATGATCAATCAACCAAGCGAAGATGAAATCATGAATTCAAAGAACTACTCCTCACGAAGGAAACTATTTCACTCAGGCACTCAAAAGTGTATCACTCAAGCACTCAATAGTGTATCACTCAAACTCACAGGTATATAGTGAGGGGTTGGTGTCTCTTTCACTCTGCTATCACAGTGTCACACAAATTAACTTTGCATTTCATTTAACCACAATCAATCATACTCACAAGCAAGTTTTCATCACAAGGTCTTCTCTCGGCTTGTAGCATGGCTGGGCTAAGGAGAAAATTTGTTTTTCTGGACAACAAAATCCTTGAGTTAAGAGAGACATCTATGATTTCATCATTCAAACACAATCTCTCCTTCCCAGAACCATCCCAACTTTCCCTTGCATTGAGCTTTTCTTTTCTTTCTTTTCATTTTTCCTTTCTTTTACTTTTACTTTCCATTTGCTCATTGCTTAGCTCAATACTTTTTCTTTTGATCTCTTTTCTCAATTTCCCAGCAACCCCAAACTTGAACCTTCATCAATACCTCACAATTTTTCTCAACTTAACTCAAGGTAAAGATTTTCAAAAAGGGTTTTAAAAACATGCTTAAGGTTCAAGTTTCAAAGGTTAGAACAAATTGTTCTCTTTTCATTGGGCTAAAATCATGTGTAGGCTAAAAAGAAGGGATAACAAAAGATGACCTTGATCATATGAAACCTGCAAGCAAGTAGTTCAATCACATAATTTTTTTTCTCTTTTCCTTTTTTTTTTTTTTCAAAACTATGACTTTTCATCTTCCTTTTTGCCAATCTTATTATTTTGTGGGTGAGGTACTCACCCACACACTTATTCACCACTTACTTCTAACACAATCCATTACTCTTTCTTCTTTCCTAAGGTAAGGAGCATATGATTTTTCTTCTTTTCTCATTTGACAATGACTAAAAACAAGGAAAATAGTCTTAAGGCTCAAAGGGTTTTCCAATGGAATAATGTTAGGCAAGTTTATTTGGCCAAGTAACTAAAACAAGAAATGCCTCAATCATATCAAATCATGCATATTCACCTTAGTTGCACAACACAAAATCAAGTTAAATAATAGAGTACCAACAAAACATGGGCAAATCACTCAAGAAAAATAAGTATGGCACATGATGGCCCATTATTATCATTAGGCCCAAAACTCACATGGTTCAAATTCCTTTCACAAAAGATTTAATCAGGAAATTGTCAAGTCAACTCAATCAGCAAATCATAAAAGCAATCCACTCATATCAACATGACTCATTTTTTTTCTCGTGAATTCATGATCATCCCAGTTACTTATTTAAACTCTCAAATCATTGCAAATGTTTTTTTTTTAAAAACAAACAAAATGGGGAACAAATAATTGTTTCCTTACAACCCCACACTTAAACTATGCATTATCCTCAATGTATGCATTATATATAGAATGCAAAGAAAAAGTATGAGGGTACTTACCTCCTTCATGGTGGAAGGAATGCTAGTAGGACTTCATCGAAAAATTCATCCTACATCAAGATGTTATCTTTTCCCTTTTTAATCCTACTAAGATGGTCAACTACTAAATTATGTGCCCCACTTCTGTCCTGAATAGGAGTCAACTTGTCCTTCTCGTTCTTGACCATTGTGATTCCGTATTTCTTTGGAACCACATGCATAAGACTCACCCAAGTGCTCTTAGAATTAGGGCATATAATACCTGTTTGTAGCAACTTGGTGTCCTCTTTCTTTACAACCTCCAACAGTTGAGGATTTAGTCTTCTTTGAGGTTGTCTCACTGGTTTAGCATCCTCCTCCAAAAGTATTCTATGCATGCAAAAAGATGGAATAATACCAGGAATATCTGCTAAAGTCCAACGTATTGCTTTCTTGTGATATTTGATAACCTATAATAGTTGTTTTTCCTGCTTATCAGTAAACAATGCAGATATAATAACAGAGAGTTTCCCATCCTTCTCAAAATAAGCATATTTCAAATGAGATGGTAAGGGTTTCAACTCCAAAATGGGTGGTTGTACCACAGATGGCAACATTTTACTGCCTAAGGTAATCTCAGCCACCTCAACATCACACTTGGACGTTATAGAGATATCATCTGTTGACATCGCGTCCTCAATATCACTTTCTTTACAGTTTTCTTTCTCTTCCAAAATTAGGCACGACATTTTGAAAAAGAAAAATCCAAAGATGGAGAAAAAGTTCAAAAAAATGTCTAAGAAACTAAAAGAAAAAGTGTTTACAACATCACTTGATAAGTCAATACAAAACAAAGAATGATCTTTAATCGAGTGCTTCCCAGCTTCCAACATGTGGAAGCACACTTTCTCGTCTCCTATCTCCATTGTTAATTGTTGAGATTATTGAAAGGGGGAGCACTGGTTTAGTTGAACCTACAATCTCAGAGCTTCTAGTTTTTAATGATGACAACACATAATTAATAACACATGTGTATTATGTGTTACATGTTCATTACTTTCATGTTTATGATTATTTGAGAACATGTTTGTGTTGATTCTGTCATTGCTGCAATTCACTGTGTTTTACATGAGATCTTATCTGTGAATGCATGACATATGTTTTAGAAAAGGAAAACCACATGCACTTTTGTTGAACTTATAATATGTGGCAAAACAACAGTTTTAAGTCGACTTCATTATGAAGTAAGTCGATTAAAATTCGTGGCTTTGCACTAACCATTTTCAAAGTGTGCTGTGAGATTTTCAAAGTGAAAGTTTTTCAAAACTTTATTTAACTGTGTTGTATAGTCGATTACATGCAACCTGCATTCGACTAAGTCTGTTACAGTTTTGAAATTCTGTTAATGCTTGTATTAAATGTTACAATGGCTATATTTTTAAATATGTTGACCAAGCATTAAATGAGATTTGACTGCATTAATTGTACATTCAATTAACTACATTGATTGCTGCTAACTGCCTTAACTAAATTGTGGTATTCGACTGCATTAGTAGCTAAGTCGATTAAAATGCGTCTGAATTGTGAAAAATATAAATAGACGCGAATTTGAATTCTGTAAGAACTTTTGTGAATTCTAACATTTTCATATTCATTACAGATTAGTGTTATCTTATAGAACGTGGAAAAGCTCCAAGAATCAAAGAAGAACGAACTCTAATGTGGTAAGGCTTAGAGTTTAATCTCTTTTAGCCTATCCATCCCTAAAACGTTAACACATAAAAAATTCAAACAATCAAAATAATTAAGAGACCAGCTGACTCTAATAACCCCTACGTGAAACACAAATCAAATCAATATTTAAAGTCTACTCCTATGGTGAGGCTTGTAGCTTTGGCTAACAAGACTCACTCACCTGTCTAGCTATGTTAAAATTAAAGCAAGTAGAGTTGCCAAGAGTTTGAAAGAGCACCAAGGACTCTTCCAAAGCACTTGGACTTTATAAAAGGCCTTTTACTAAACAAGTTAAAGCTAACAATTGGCTAACACAAGCCTATTACAAACAAATTGAAGAAAACAATTGCAAAAGCAAATAATCCTATGCTACGGTCTTGTTCATCCTGCAGGAAAATCACGTTCCCAATCTGGCTTCTTGACAGCTTAGTCTTGGTTCAACTTTGTTGCTTCTGGAATCAATGCTTTTGAATCTCCTGGCCAGTATAATCCTACAATCACAAATCACAATTGGAATCAATGCACCTTATCTACACACAAATAACAAGAGGAAATTACACAGGATAAAAGATTCCTCCCTTTCTCTCGGATTGGTGCAGTTGGTGCAACAAAAGATCCTTGTTGCTCTCAATTAATGGTCTACACTTATACTGAACAAAAAATTCCAACTAAATCAATAGATCAAACAATTCTAATCCTAACGATTGCAGGCCATACAAAAAAAAATTAAGCATATTAGAATCAATTTGAGATAAAAGAAACTCCCTTCTGTTTAGATGGCTGCTACTGTTTGCTCAAGCTACACTCATGCTCATTCTAAACTAATCTCAACTTCTATTGTACACCCTACACTAGTTCATTTATGCACACAAAATCAAAACCAAATCCAGTAAATACAAATAGGAATGGACATTAAACAGATTTAAATATATGGAATTCAATCCTTAGACAAACTGATTAAACAACCACCCCAAGCTAATCAAATCAATGGAGAAAGATTAACGTGATGTAATGCAGAAATTGGTAGTTAAAACAGTGTTGATGCAGAAATGAAGAAGCTCAAAACTAATTTAGAGCAGCATTTGCAATTCCTGATGCATCTACCAAGTTCCCATAGGTCTTATCAAATCAGAATCAACATTCACATTCAAACAATTAATATATCAATGATTTCAGTAAACAACTTATAATCTAAAATGAATGCAACAGAATGCAATAATCAGATTCAATGCAAGAAAACTTTTTCTCTTGGTCCAATGGGTTGCATTCCAACTTAATCAATCTCACTTTCCTGCACAAGTAAACAGTCAGCAACACAATTAAATAAAACTGATTCTCTCATACAAATGTGCCAAGGAATTGTGCTAAGTCAACCTCACAAAGCTCACTACACTCAGGCTTTTCTTTAGAAATTTAAATCACACAAATGAAGGGTTTGGAAAGGAGATTCTCCCTTGGCAGTTCAAGGCTGGAGAGTCTGTCAGACCACCACCACCTAAGATGCTACCAAGCACACAAACCTTCTTTCAAATTCCAGAAACCAGAGTGATCGACTTCTCAAACAAGAATGGCTAGGCTAAGTCAAAGTAATGGACAGTATAGGACAACCACCAACAATGACAACACAACAGATCAACTACTTATGACAACTCTAGATCAGATTGCAAAAACAACAAAAGCTCAATTAAAAAAAACTGCAGAACAGATTCTACAAGTGAGAGACAAAACTAAGACAACCAACAATTGACAAACAAGAAAAAAAGCTATTTAAGAAGAAGGCACACAAACTGAACCTACCAAAGGATCTAGAACAAACTCATAAAACAAGAAACAGAAACAAGTTGCAATATCATCAAAATTTTAAGCTCAAAGCTATTGAGTGAAATTGTTTGATGAAATAGAGAACAACAATTTTCTGGTGCATAAGATTTCAGAAAAGTTAATTGCACTGGTCTTTCAGCTTTTTATAACTATGTAAATGTTTCTTTTGTCAATTATTTTTGGTTTAATCATTCATGAAGTCCCTATTTTCGCATGGAATCTCAATTTAGTCTCGTTGTTTTTGGAAATCTCAATTGGGTCCCAAATTTATGAAAATTGTAACAATTGGATCCTTTCCGTTAAATTGTCTCCAACGGCGTTAGTGTGTGTTTGACGTGGCACGCTATAGTCAGTTTCTTAACTGACGTGGCTGACTGAAACAGGGGCAGCTGAAGCACGTGGATAATAAATTTTTTTAAGTAAACAGAAAATGAAAGTTTTAAACCAAAATTGGGATTCAGATTTTTATTTGATCGAATTAGGGATTGAGATTCTTCTGTGTACTTCTAGGGTTCATCCATAGTTCATTCCATTTCACAAATTGGGGTATCATTTTGGGGATTTAGGGTTTAATCCAAATTGACCTTGACAGAGTGTGTGCAGTTGTCGTCGTCATCGGATATAAGTGATTTGAGAAGTTTCTGTACAGGGAAAAAGATCCCAATTTTCAGTGACCTAACCTTTTCTCTCTCCTTCCTCCTCTCACATACACCCATATAAATATATACCTTCTGGATCTCCTTCCACCTCTTAACGGATCGCAGATTCCATCAAGCTCATTTGGGTCTCCAAATTTTTGTTTCAGTTCCGAATGCTCTTAAATTATGTTGTTTTCTTGTGTTCAAAGAGAAAACATGGCTGAAAGCAGGTACCTTTGCAGTCAACAGTGAAGGGTAGACAGTAGCAGGTTCTTTTTCAACTTTGGATAGTTCACTCAGCGAATTTCTTTCTTTTCTTTCACTACTTTTACACTTTCTTTTTGGGAATTATTTATTGTCATTGACAATTTGCTACTCTCTACAAACCCTTTTCCTTGTACCTGTTTCTTTTTCTGCTCCTTAAGTTCACTTTGTTTGAGTCTTCCTTTTTCATTGGTTGCTTTACCATAATTTGACAAGGTGGCTGCTTAAAAATCTCATTGTTGATCCACACGGTGTCGAAAAATTTGGCTCTTTTTTTTGTCTCTCTATTCTTGAGTTGAAGATGGAGTGTAGGAGAAAGAGGGATAATACAAAATCAAACTCCACTTTTCCTTATGAGGTATTGGAAAGAATTCTAGGGATGTTAAAATCTCGAAAGGACAAAAGCTCGATTTCTTTGGTTTGTAAAGAGTGGTATAACGCCGAGAGTGGTATAACGCAAAAAGGTTTAATCATTCACGTGCTTGACCTGCCCTTCCTTCAGTCAGCCATGTCAGTTAAGAAACTGCCTACAGCGTGCCACGTCAAACACACACTAACGCCGTTGGAGACAATTTAACAAAAAGGATCCAATTGTTGCAATTTTCATAAATTTGGGACCCAATTGAGATTTCCAGAAACAAAGGGACTAAATTGAGATTCCACGTGAAAATAGGGACTTCGTGAATGATTAAACCTTATTTTTTTTATATGAAAACAAAATGACCAAGCTTTTGCTGCAATGACAACTCAATTTCACATGTACCAATCACAAATTTCAGAAAAGGCAACCAACTAGCAACTTGTGAATGAAAAATGCCAAAAATTTGGTGGTTTAATGAGTGAAAATGCTTAGGGCAGCTATTACTCGTGGTTTCTGTGCATCACCAGTTTCAAATAACTTAAACAAACTTGTTTGTAAAGCAAATAGAAGCAGAAACACACTATCTCATAATTTGACTTAGTCAGGCCCCAAATTACTAAATGTAATCAACTCAACCACTCAAATTTTGACTCAATGAAATCAAATATCTTTTTATCAGCTAACTAAACTCAAAAACAACAATTAAAGTTTGAACAACACACTATGAAGTTAATGCATGATCTCCAGCAAGGATCTATATGCCAGACCAGATTCAAAACACAAAGAAAATAGACTCAACCAAAGTAATGCAGATCGGCCAATTGCAAATAAGACTTTATTGAAGTTTTCTTAGTGCAACCAAGCTTTGCCAAAGCAATTCATTGCTTATATAGTTTGCACATGGTACTGGCCTAATTAATCAGATGCATCTCAATGCCAAATTCTTAGTCAAGTGCAGAAATAACCAGGAACAAGTTAGGCACTAAATTAGTGTTGTGAACCAATGCAAAGCTATCAACAAACATTAACAAATTCAAGAAACATGAGATTCATTATCTCTACCACTGAAATCTGCCACCAAGCTCATTAATCCAATGTCATAGTCATATCTTATATATGGTGAGCAGAACTTACTCAGTGCAGGCAACTCAAATGAATCACAAAACATAAGCAACAACTAGTTAAGCTCGAATTCAAATGACAATTAAAACAAACCACAAGACTAGAACATGACAGAAATGGATTTAGAAATTAAAACTCAAACAAAGACTAGACCGAATAAAATGAAAATAAGACTCAATATAATGACTCAAAGGCACAAAAAACGCAACTTGGAAACCTAAACAGATATGAAGAGATTCAAAACACGAAACACAAACAAGATTCGCAACAACTTAAATAAAAAAAAAATGAAGACATTAAAGGTAAATGATGAACAACACATAAATGAAGAAAATGCAACAGAGACGCGAAACAGAAACGCGAAACAGAAACTCATAATCAAAATCAAACTAAGACAAAAACGAAAAGAAACAAGGAAAACGATACTTATCTTTGACGCGTGGACGCAACCTGAGCTCTAGTGCTAACTAATGGACGAGCCTCCAAGGAGATGACGAATGTGCGTGTCACGAGCTCCTTTGAAGCTTCCTCCAAAGATGAACGCACAGAAAAATGACAAAACTCAAAGAAGAACAAGAAATAGAGGGTTAAACTCGATAGAAACCCTAGAAATGGAAGAAAACCCAATATGAACCGATTAATCGGTTCAAAAGGAAGATTGAACGGTGGAAAAGGGTTAGATCGAAGCAAAGGAGGTTTTAATCGATGGAAAAGAGGAATGAACAGAGGGAAACATGTTTAATCGGTGAAGAATGGTGGAAGGGAGTGGAAACCCTAGAAAAAGATGTGGTAGTATGATGAACAAAGAGAAAATACCTTCGAAGACGCGTATGTAGTGCGAATCTGTGGTTGGAGACAATGAAGCTCTCGAGAGCGAGTGAGATGCCTCTCTTGCTCGAGAGAGAAAACAAAGTGGTTGAATGATCAGCGAAGTGTAAAATGAGGATGCGGCATGGGAGAACGCGTGGATGAGAAGTGCTGATGCAAGGAATGAAGACGTGGCTTGCGCGAGAAGCTGATGTGTATGATACGCAAACGAAGTAGACCAATGAAGGAGCGAGCCATGGAGGAGAGGGAAATTGATGGCAGCATAATGTAATTTGGAGAATGAAAGTGGATGAGTGTGCTTGGAAGGTGCCTAGAGGCGGATCTCTTGGACTCTCTAGCCTGACTTTCAAGAGAGAATAGTTTCTAATTCAAAAAACCTAATTCTCATTATTCTTAAAAGTGAAAATTCCAATAGATGAGCTAGGTATTTATAGTAACCCATGCTCCTTACAAGCTAAGCTATGAAAGGTAAAAATACAAAAGGAGGACTACGTCGGGCAGGATTGCATCACCTAGTGTTTGATTTTTCTATCCCTGCTTTGTTATATTCAGTCGACTTTGTATTTTACTCATTCGATTATATTTCACTGCACTACAAAGTGTTTTTCCTTGCGTTTCAAGAAAGCTTTTAAAGGAATCCACTTTGCGAAAAAGATTTAAAGAAAACATTGTTTTTACATTTCACCAATTCACCCCCCTTTTGGTGTGAGAAATTCAGCCATTCTATTTTTAACAATTGGCACCAAAGCTGGTTTTCATAAAATATTTGAAAAACTAGTCGATTACGTTTTCTGTTAAATCGATTGATCCTGGAAAATGGCTTCTAATTTTTAAACCTTTGGTGAAGGTGCATCAACAAATAGACCACCTCTATTTGCTGGTGAAAACTATGCTTTTTCAAAAATTCGGATGCAAATCTTTCTTGAATCCGTAGACAAAGGTGTTTGGGATGCAATCATAAACAATCCATATGAACCCACTCATGTTTTGAATGGAAAAGTTGTTTTGAAATTTTTTTCTAAGTGGACTCAAGATGAGAACCACAGAGTACAGTATGATGTTAAGGCTATAAATGTAATTGCTTATGCACTAACTATGGATGAGTTTTTGAGGATATCCCAATGAAAAACGGCTAAGGAAATGTGGGAAGTCTTGGAGGTGACTCATGAACAAACAAATGAAGTTAAGAGAGCCAAAAAAGAACTCGCTGATACAAGAGTATGAATTATTCAGAATGAAGGCTGGTGAGACTATCTATGAGGTGCAGAAAAGATTCACGCATATAGTCAACCACCTCATGGCTCTAGGAAAAGTTTTTGACAAGGAAGAGATCAACATCAAGATTTTGAAAAGTCTGAACAGAAGCTGGCAACCTAAGGTTACTGCAATTTATGAATCAAGAGATCTTACAAGCATGAATATGGCAACATTGTTCAACAAGCTAAGAGAACACGAATTGAAGCTTAGAAGGCTAAAGAAGCAAGAAGAAATTGAACAAAAGAAATCGATTGCTCTAAAAGCCACAAGCAAGAAAGCTACAAAGATTGATGAATCTAAAACTGAATCAGATGCAGATATACCAGGAAAAGAAATGATGAATATAATGGTAAGAAAATTTAGCAAATTCATGAAAAATAAAAATTCTGCAACTAACAATGCAGGTTTCTCAACAAGAGGAAAGAAGAGTTCAAGAAGCAATGATGTTCAATGCTATGAATGTGGAAAGGATGGTCATATCAAGCCTGATTGTCCAGACTTGAAGAACAAGCAGAAAGAATTCTCCAAGTATCCTCAGGACAAGAACATAAGGCAGAGGAAAGCTTACATCGCCTGGGAAAACAGTGATGAAGACTCTTCAAGTGATGATGACAATAATGCTGAAGAGGAGTCAAATCTATGCTTCATGGGAGGCTTTGCACAATCAGACAATGATAGTGATTGTGAATTCGAAAATGAACCAATAGAAGTCAAGTACTACATGCTACTAGATGCATTTAAGGAGATTCATGCAAAGGCCATGCGACTTCAGTACAAAGTGAATCGATTATCATCTTAGAGAAGAGATTATGAATAAATAATTGATAATATTGTGCAGGATAATGAAAAGCTTGAAAAAGATCTCGAAGAAGCTCTGAAATCTGCAAAGACAGTAAAGACCGAAGTACAAGTTGTTGAGAAAGAATGTGATAACTACGCTCTACATGTTGAGAAAATTGAGTACTAACTAGCACATTGGCAAAATTCACTCAAGGCAAAGAAAATCTTGATGTTGTGTTGAGATCATCTAGAAGAGCTATCTACAGACAAGGTATTGGTTATAAGGCTAAAAGTAATAGGATAAACTCAAAGAAATTTATTGATCTGAGTAAACCTAATACTAATGCATGCTTTTACTATAATACACTTGGACACATAGTAAGAAACTACTATTTTAGAAATGTTGGTTGATTAGTGCATATTTATTCCCACATTTATGCTTTAAAATTAAAATTTTTGATGAAATTCATGTGCTCGAATGATTGATTTAAAGTGAATTTGTGATGATTGGAATTGTTGGGTTTGTGAATTAAAGAGACGTAAAAAGTGAGTTTTAGCGCAAAAATTATTTTTGGATGTTCTAATATTTATTTGTGCAATTGAAATTAAAGCTTTACTGGTCCATATTGCAAATTAAGGCCCAATACTAAGCCAAACAGTAATTCTATCCTAAATACACCTCCTAAATTTCCCTACATACCCCTCCTACCATTCCTAAGTCAGATTGCTTAAGATGGTGCCACGTGGTAGTCCACCATTGACATAGATAACCAATCAGGTAAGGCCATGTCATTCATCCTTGCACTAATCAGTGAACCAACCAGATTATACCACATCCTTACCTCTTCCACGTCAACATCTCCTTCAACCCTTCTCCAAACAAAAACCCTAGTTCCTTTCGTCAACCACCCATGGCCGCCGCAGCCATCAACACAACAAAACCCTAGTCGTCATTCTGCCTCACCGTGCCGTACTGCGCAAGCCTCGAGACATTCCTCCAGCATCGCACAACCAACCGCACTTCCATAACCTTTAAATCAATCACTGAAGTCGTGATGCAGAGGAGACTTAAAACGCAGTAAGAAAACCCAATCACCGAAAAACCCAAAATCGCGCTGCCCACGCTCACGACCAATCTATCTTCTTCGCGCCGCCAACACCAAAGCGCGACCTCCATGGCCGTCACGACACCACCATCTCGCACCTGCAAAGAGGAAATCTCAGAAAAACCAGACGCACAGAGGGAAAGCTCGAACCAATTCGAAAATGAGAAGAGAAACCTCATTCTCGCGGCGCAGGCAAAGGCACAAGAGCTTCCCCAATTTGCTGAAACCCTAATTTTGGGTGGAGAAGGGGGTTGACACGTGGCAGACCCTTATTGGGCATGACCTCTCTGGTCAAAGCTGGTCAAGGTTGGTCAAACAACGGTTCTGTTGCAATTTTGGGAAATTCAGTTGGGGTTAAAGTGCAGTTAGAGGAACTCTCACGGGATTTTCTGTAATTTTAGAAATTAAAGAAGGATATTAATGAAATAGATAATTCAGTTTTATTTTTGAAGATAATTGTTTTAATATAAAAATATATCGACATAATATATCTTATCAACAAACTACTCAAGATCCAAGCTGATGATTAATTTATGAACACCGAAAAACGACACCAAAAACTTGTTTAACCCTCGGCAAGTGTGACCGAATCGTAGCAAGTAATAAACTCGGTAAGACCAAGTATCGTTCTCCCAAAGGCCTCACGGCCTAGTTAGTTATATGATTTCTTGATTATTTAAGACTTATGAACAAATTCTTGAGATTTCAAATGCAAAAGACAATAAGTAAACATGTATGCATGAGTTTTGATCAATGGAAAAGAAGAACACAAACACTGAACGAATTATATGGATGAGTATGTTGTTGGGGTAATCAATTTCATCTTATCCACTTTCATATATTTTAGGAATTCATCATTCTTTTCATCAATGTTAATGCCACTCTCTAAATTACCTTGCGAAGAAAGCCTATCCTTAATTACGAGTTCATACAATTCCTAGCATCCCTAATAATTAATTCTGAAGCACAGAAGCTTAAAGGCAACCAACCCTCATATCCCTATGTCTAGGCAATATGCTATTGGGAGAATTTCCCCGGATCTAGATATTCCCGTATGTGTCCATATCGACAAAATCAATAATCATGACATCGAATGAGTTAAACAATGCATGCTTTGAGCAAAGAGGAAAAACCCTAACTATTAATGAAAGAAAGCATGTATCTCAAATAAGATGTTTAAACACAAATTCCATATATGAGAGCTTCAAAAGATTACATTGATTCCCCAACAACAAGAAGAGTTTACTTCACCATATTCATGGTGAAACTAGATGAAATACAATGAAAGAGTGAAGGATAGAACCCTAGAAAGATGAGTAGGTAGCCTTAGCATCCAAGATCTTCCTCCAAGGGGTTAAAAGGTGTGTGTTTTCTTCGTACTCTGCCAAAGATACAAACCCTAGGAAGTCCTAAAGCTTATATACTTATTCGAAATATTACAGAAAAGTGGGCCTAAGCCCAAAATCATGCCGCTTAGCGGTAAGTGCGTATGTTGATTCTTCCCCTCAGCGACATTTTCACCCCTCAGTGGAGTCAAGGGGAATTCATTAGTGCCGCTCAGCGGTAAACTGGCGCTAAGCGGTACTTGCGGCTTCTCTTCTTTTGCACCTTTTGAGTTCTTTTCTTATTCCATCTCTATCCTTCTTCACTTCTTTCATCAAATTCACCTTAAAACCTGCACAAAACACTGAAATCAAGCATAAACTTGTCCAACTCTCTTATTTCCAAAAATATAAACAAAAGCATGATTCCAAGCTAGTTTCTAAGTGTTAAAGGTTGTTTTTAGTATCAATTTTAAGCATGAAAATAACAGTTTTTCAACTGTTATCACAACCCCAAACTTAGAACTTTGCTTGTCCTAAAGCAAACAAGATGTAACTCAATCTTCTACCAATCAATATAATGGTTCACTCCCACTAGTGCAGAATTGGCCTTTAACGTTACCCAATAGACGTCCGTCCACCAAAACCCCAACGTAAATAGTTGACCGGTGGCATAAATTTAAATAATTGAGTGTGGAGACGTCCGTTCTGGAGGGGGCCGAACATCTATAATATTGTAGACGTCTGGCCCCCTCCAAAATGGATGTTCAAGAGACTGACGGGGGGAGTTGAAGAGTTGATTGATTCAGCCTTCTGAACGTCCGTTCTGGAGGGGGCTGGACGTCTAAGCAATCAACTCTTCAACTCCCCCCGTCAGTCTCTAGAACGTCCATTCTGGAGGGCGGACGTCTATAATATTATAGACGTCCGGCCACCTCCAAAATGGACGTTCAAAAGGCTGACATGGTAGTTGAACCCGTCAGCCTTTTGAACGTCCATTATGGAGGGGGCCGGACTTTTACAATATTGTAGACGTCCGGCCCCCTCCAGAACGGACGTTCAAAAGGCTGAAGCAATCAACTCTTCAACTCCCCCCGTCAGTCTCTCCAACGTCCGTTCTGGAGGGGCAGACGTCTATAATATTGTTGTCGCAACCGGAATCGCGACGGGACGACGATCCAAAAAAGGAAACGGGTTTTGAAAAAGGACATTTGGAGTCGCCACCATAGTTTATTCTGGAAAACTACGGAAAAACCATAAAACGATAAAGCACGGTCTACGAAAACCAGATTCTAGGTTCGGGAGTCGGTTACGCGTGGGGAAGGTGTTAGCACCCCCACGACGCCTGCCCTAAGGCAGTACCTTTAACTAAATGCACGAATATGATGTGGTTTTCAAAATGTTTAACTACCCCCTAAAATAAAATTCTAAATAAACAAAACATATTTTTTAGTTTTTTGGGCCCGACAAGGATTGACCTTGCTCCTACGTATTCTCATTCAAAATGAGAAATCAGGGTTACGTAGTTCTTTTAGAAAACTGCTTTGAAAATTGGTTTGAAAATTGTTTAGAAAATTTTGTTTGGAAAATGATTATGGATAAATTTGAATTTTTGGGAAAGTGAACCTGACAAGGACTGGCCTTGCTCCTACGTATCTCCACTTTTGATGGAGAATCAAGGATCACGTACTTCTTGCTAGCCATTTGTTTGTTGTTTGAAATTGTAGATATTTTTAGTTTTTTTTTGTAGATTTCTTGTTTTTTTTGTATTTTTATAAAATAAAGAGAAAAGGTTTTTTTAGCACAAGGACGATGCGTGCGATCACACATGCGCCTAAACCTTTAAAATGTATTTTTGTAATTTTAATTAAGAAAGGGAAAAGGTTTTTAGCACAAGGACGATGCGTGCGATCACACATGTGCCTAAACCTTTAAAATATATTTTTGTAATTTTAATTAAGAAAGGGAAAACGTTTTTAGCACAAGGACGATGCGTGTGATCACACATGTGCCTAAACCTTTTAAAATATATTTTTTTGTAATTTTAGAAAAGAAGAAGAAAAGGTTTTAGGACAAGGACGATGCGTGCGATCACACATGTGCCTAACCCTTTTAAAATATGTTTTTTATAATTTTAGAAAAGAAAAAGAAAAGGTTTTAGCACAAGGACGATGCGTGCGATCACACATGTGCCTAACCCTTTTAAAATATTTTTGTTATTATTTGAGAAGAAGAAAAGGTTTTAGCACAAGGACGATGCGTGCGATCACACATGTGCTTAACCTTTTATAACATATTTTTGTAAATTCTTTTATTTAAATTATAAATATTGCATTATTAAATATATATATTTTAGGATAAGTAGATATCTAGAACAAAATAAAATAAAATAAGACAATAAAACTAAATAAGAAATAAAATAAAATAAATAAATAAAATAGGATAAAATAAAGAAACAAATAAGTAAATAAAAACAAAGCAAATAATGAGGGGTCCGAGAAAAGGGGTGCCGAACGTTCCATCGCAGGCGACCGCGCAGTCCGTGGTAGAGGTAGAATGTACGTTGGGAAAGGATTCAGAATCACGGGCGCTCGTTGGGGAGAGTTGACGAACGTACGTTGAGAAAAGGAGCCTGGATGACGAGCGTTCGTTGGTGGAGATAACGAGCGGACGTTTAGAACAGGAGAGTGGATGACGAGCGCTCGTTGGTGGAAGTTGACGAACATACGTTGAGAAAAGGAACCTGGATGACGAGCGTTCGTTGGTGGAGATAACGAGCGGACGTTTAGAACAAGAGAGTGGATGACGAGCGCTCGTTGGTGGAAATGTCGAACGGACGCTGGGAAAGGAGGCTTAATGACGAGCGTTCGTTGGGGACGAGCGTTCATTGGGCGATGACGAACGGATGCTAGGAAAGGGGCTGAATGACGAGCGCTCGTTGGGGACGAGCGTTCGTTGGGGAATTGACGAACGGACGCTGGGAAAGGGGCTGAATGACGAGCGCTCGTTGGGACGAGCGTTCGTTGGGCGATGACGAACGGTTGCTGGGAAATGGGCTGAATGGCGAGCGCTGGTTGGGGACGAGCGTTCGTTGGGGACGAGCGTTCGTTCGGGAATGGCGAACGGACGCTGGGAAACTGGCTGAATGACGAGCGCTCGTTGGGGACGAGCGCTCGTTGGGGACGAGCGCTCGTTGGGGACGAGCGCTCGTTGGGGACGAGCGCTTGTTGGGGACGAGCGTTCGTTGGGGAAGAGCGTTCGATGGGGAATTGACGAACGTACGCTGGGAAAGGGGCTGAATGACGAGCGCTCGTTAGGGACGAGCGTTCGTTGGGCGATGACGAACGGATGCTGGGAAATGGGCTGAATGACGAGCGCTCGTTGGGGACGAGCGTTCGTTGGGGACGAGCGTTCGTTGGGGTGATGGTCACCAAACGGTCCGTCCAAGAAGTGGCCGGACGGACGTTCGGTGAGGAGGTAGATGACGAACGTTCGAAAAAGGCTTAACGTGCGTTTATTTATGGGCTTGGCCCACCCGGGTGGTTTCTAACCTAGAATCCCCTAGGGGTTCGGCATCTTCCCTCCCATTCCTCACCCACTCAGACCCAACACTCTCCCGTAAGCTCACTCCCTCAGCTCCACTCTCCGCAGGCCCACCGCCGCCTATGCCAGCGCCGGCCACCGTCGCCTCAACCAGAACGCGCCTTGGCCTCGCCGGCGACAACTCGCTCCACCAGACCCACTGCTGACCGCGGCGCCACTGCCTTCTCTCCCTCGCTTCTCTCGCACTAGCCTAGGGTTGAGGCTTTTCCACCTTGGGCACCGCCTGCCGCCGCTCTAACTCTCCCTCTCCGTCTTGGTTTTCTTATTGGCTGCTATTCACTGGTTCAAATCTGATTTTGCATGGAATTGGTTGAGGAATAGAAACGTTGAAGACTGTGGAAAATCGGAGCTCGTGCTGCTCCATGTCTTTGAAAAGGAGAGACCGAAAATGGATTTCTATAGCTTCATTATGCATTGGAATGTGTTTGTGTGCATATGAGTATGAATCGTGAATGAAGAGTTTGTCCTGCTCTGAGTATTGATTGGGTCATGAGAAAATGATGAGTGAAGTTGAGAAATGGATTTGCTTGGAGGGGAGAAACACGATCAGAGAAGTGGAGAATCAAAGGGGTTGATGGAAGCTTGCGAGGGAGGGAGACAAAGGTTGGAGTAGGGAAATGGGTGAAGATGGTTAAGGGTAGGATGAGGCTGGGGTGGTGAAACAGATAATGAATGGAAGGGGAGGTCAGTGAGTGGCGGACGATATTGGAGGTTTCAGATCGAAGACAACATGTAATTATACATTGGATGATGATGGAGAAACGCGGACATTCACACAACAATGCATTATCAATGGAACAACATCCAGTATGAAGCATAATACATCCAAGACTTATGACTATACGAGTGAGCAAGTCTACTTACCTCTTGGAGCTCCACTGGTTGTCGTTAGCTCTGCTAATCCGATGCCTCCTCCTCCTTCGTTCAAGCTAACCTTTGTCTTTGCAGGTGCCAACAATGGTGGACCTCAGAAGCAGTGTCCAATCCTCTGTTTTCTTTTCTTCCTCCAAACTCTCCTCTCTTTTCTCTCCAGTACCCCCAGCAAAATTTCTCTCCTTTTGATGAAGGCCCCCTGTAGCTGCTCCCCAAAATTCCCCTTTCTCACTCTGCTTTTCTGTGCTACCCTCCCATTCCGTATACCAAATCGTGCATATGCCATGTAGGCTCCAAAACGTCTCTGCCACCCGCACACTCTGCAGAAACGGTTTCTTGCACCCTCTCCCTCCAACACACGTACACGTCGTACCCCCAACCAAAACACTTTTCTTTTCTCGCATATTTTTTACTAAAGACAAAACGTCCCCTTTTCCTAATTCTTTTTTTTTTAATAAAATAAAAAGGTAAAAACTAAAAAAAAACAAAAACTAAAGACACCAGTAAACTAATAAGAAAATACATAAATAAATAATAAAAACGAAAATAATAAAATAAAAAAAATAATAAAAAGGGTAAATAATAAAACAAAGGAGAACAGTCTACGGTAAAGCCAAAACCCCAATCCGGACGAAATTCGGTATTGACAGCTGTCCCTCTTTACTTAGATTTTACTAGATAATATGACAAACGATGTTTTAATATTATATTGTAAAAGATAAGTAAAGATGGAAATACTAATTTCGTCTGGATTTCTAAGGAGGCGAAAGGAAGGAAAATTGTAACATGAGATTGTAATGAAAGAAAATCGACCATTGCGTTACAAAGGGCCGACGTTGCAGGACAACAAATTGGAATTGACCATTGCCTAGCAGAGGGTCGGTAGTACAAAACGAAAAGCTGAATTTGACCATTGCCGAGCAGGGGGGCCCAAAATCACAGAAAAACTAGAGGCGCCAGACAAGACTGAGCTTGAAACGCTGGACCAAAATCGTGCTTGAGGGGAACGAGGTGTACAAACCCTATGGATGAATGATATGAGGTGTACTAACCTCGTGGAGGGTGTACAAACCCTATGGATGAATTATGTGAGGTGTACTAACCTCGTGGAGGGTGTACAAACCCTAATGGATGAATGATGTGAGGTGTACTAACCTCGTGGAGGGTGTACAAACCCTATGGATGAATGCTATGAGGTGTACTAACCTCGTGGAGGGTGTACAAACCCTGTGGATGAATGATATGAGGTGTACTAACCTCGTGGAGGGTGTACAAACCCTATGGATGAATGATGCGAGGTGTACTAACCTCGTGGAGGGTGTACAAACCCTATGGATGAATGATATGAGGTGTACTAACCTTGTGGAGGGTGTACAAACCCTATGGATGAATGGAATGAGGATCAATAGGCTCGACGAGTGCCTTGAGGTGAGCTATCGTAGAAAAAACTCTTGGATTCAGATCTTTTTTGAAGAAACATTGGTAAATACTTAGCAAAACATTAGAGAGATTTAGATATAAAGGTCTGCTAACCTTTTTCACCACTCCATTTTCCCCTTACGGATTTTTGAACAATTTTCTTTGCTTTCTATGAAATGATGTTATGTTATGATGGTTCATGAATGCATATGAGCCATTGGTTTCGTTCCCTTCTTTTGCTCTCGCTTTCTCTTTCTTGCACTTTTTTTTTTTTTTTTTTTTTTTGGAATTCTATGCTTGGAATCCGTTGTCAATGTTGACATCAAACGCGATGTACGTTCGAAATGCATTCAATCAAAATAATGGCAAGAAGCAGTGGGTTCTTTGATGCAAGGAAGAGAACGTAACTAGGGGTTCAAATTCCCTCTAGCACTAGCTTGAACCTGAAAAGGTGCGGGAGATGAGTATGAGAGGTAGATGGTTGAATGATTACGTGTGGGTAAGGTTAGCATTTGAATTTTGCTTACTTTGGGAGGTGTTGTTAGTATCTACACATGCATGGCCCGCAAGGGCTGCCTCAACTTTGTTGCGTATAGTAAACTCGATTTGGAGAGGGGGAAAGGTTCGGGTAGGAAGGATTGCCCCAATTTGGCGATTCTTGATTGACGGGGAGACTTCACATTTTTTGTCTTTTCTCTTTTTTTTCGATGTTTTTGTTTTCTTTCCTTTTTTTTTCTTTTCTTTTGAGTGATTGTGTCATTCACCACATCATTTCGTTTCAGGGTTAAATTCGTGAGAAAGGTTAGGACAAACAGTCTTCAGTCAGCGTGGACTTTTATTGGCTTGTACCGTGGCCAAAGGTCAAAGGGTTTTGAAAGAAATGGATAATTAAAGCTCAAATAAGTGTTTGGCGGTTAAATTGTTTCAACAAGAATCATTTGCAAGGTGTCGAGTCAACTATCCCTAGAGATTTGAAACTTCGGGCATCCTTTTATTTTCATTGCTGTTTTTTCTTTCTTTTCTTCCCCTTTTGGGTCGCTTGCTTCGTTGTCTCTGTTGTGTACTTCTTTGAGACTTTATATATTTTTTTATTTCTTTTTCCTTCTTCTCTCTTTTTTTTTTTTTTTTTTTTTTTTTTTCAGAAATTCCCTCCTTGATTTCAGATGCCCTTGGTGTACCCTTTAGGTTGACGTCGATGTGCTAATGATTCTTGTCGAGGGTGATGAAAACAATTATAATTTATGGCTCAAAAGGGGTGCAAATGGATAAACTTCTTTTAACGTTTGGATAAAGAAAAAAAATGGCCACACGTCACTCTGAATCTTTGCTTACCTTACTTTCTCGCGACTTTAGCCCTGGAATAAAACTCGGTAGTGGTTGACACATCGACTTCATTGTTTTTTTTCTTCTTTCTTTTTTTTTTTTTTTTATTTATATTTTTTTTTATCTCCCAATCAACATATCGTTGGGGATGTGTACCATGATGAACACTGCCCCGGTATTGTATTCATGACAATCCTTTGTTTTAATGGGAAACGAAAAGGTTGGGGGTTCAAGTAGTATGAATGCAGATGCTCTAGCCGGAAAAGAACGATGGTTACCCCGAAACCTTGCATCAGGAGAAGACCCAACTTTGGTATATTCAAAATCTATTTTGCTTTTGCTTTTCGAAAACACTACGCCCTTGACAACCTCATTGACAACGAATTCAACATGTGTCTTTTCTTTTGCTTCTTTTTTTATTTTTATTTTATTTTTATTTTTTTATTTTTTTACGACACCCACCAGGACCGAGCTAAGCCGACTGAATACCCGTGATGCTTTTATTGACATTCGTTCAATTATTTTCGTTTTCATTCCTCTTTATTTACCTAAACAGCTCAACGCGACATGCAATAATTTCAGAAAGTATGAACAAAAATTTAATATGCGGTATTTATTGAATGAAATAACACAGATTACAACAATTTAAAAGGCAATGTTAATATTCGCTAACGACAACCCCTATCACGGAATCATCATACATAGAACTTTTTGACCGCATCAGGATTAACCGGTAACGGTAATTCCTCCCCATCCATCCTTGTGAGAATTAGTGCCCCACCAGAGAATGCTTTCTTCACCACAAACGGCCCTTCATAGTTTGGGGTCCACTTGCCTCGATGATCTTTTTGGATGGGCAAAATCCTCTTCAACACCAGTTCGCCCTCATGAAACTCTCTTGGGTGCACCCTTTTGTCAAACGCCTTTTTCATTCTCCTTTGATACAGCTGTCCATGACACACTGCTGTTAACCTTTTTTCTTCGATAAGGTTGAGTTGGTCGAATCGGGTTTGAACCCACTCAGCTTCCTCTAACTTAGTTTCCATTAACACGCGTAAGGAGGGAATTTCGACCTCAAATGGAAGTACCGCTTCCATCCCATACACTAGCGAGAACGGCGTGGCCCCAATTGATGTTCGTACTGATGTGTGGTATCCGTGCAAAGCGAAAGGAAGCATTTCATGCCAGTCCTTGTAAGTGACCACCATCTTCTGCACAATCTTCTTGATGTTCTTGTTAGCAGCCTCTACTGCCCCATTCATCTTTGGACGATAAGGAGAGGAATTATGGTGGTGAATTTTGAATTCCTCACATAACTCCGCCATCATCTGATTGTTCAGGTTGGTAGCGTTATCAGTGATGATCTTGTTAGGTAGCCCATACCTACAGATTAACTCCTTCCTTATGAATCTAACCACAACCTTTCTAGTCACGTTGGCATACGAAGCAGCCTCAACCCACTTGGTGAAATAGTCGATTGCGACTAGTATGAAGCGATGTCCATTTGACGCTTTTGGTTCTATAGCTCCGATGACATCTATTCCCCACATCGAAAATGGCCATGGTGCAGACAACACGTTCAGAGCAGTGGGTGGCACATTGATATTATCTGCATATATCTGACATTTCTCACACTTTCTCACGTGTATGCAACAATCGTTTTCCATGGTCAACCAGAAGTAACCAGCTCTTAAGATCTTCCTAGCCATCGAATGTCCATTCATGTGTGTACCAAATGTACCTTCGTGCACTTCTTTCAATATCAACTCGGCTTCCTTTTCATCCACACATCTGAGGAGAACCATGTCATGGTTTCTCTTGTATAAAACATCCCCACTTAAGATGAAACTGCCGGCCAACCTTCTTAGTGCTCTTTTATCGTTTTCAAACGCATCCTCAGGGTATTCTCGGGTTTTAAGATAACGCTTGATATCAAAGTACCAAGGTTTACCGTCTAACTCCTCCTCGATGAAGTGGCAATATGCTGGCTCTGCATGGCTTTTCATTTTGATTCTTGGTAATTCTGCATCTTGATCAACCTCAAACATTGACGACAAGGTGGCCAGTAAGTCTGCTAATTGATTATCTTCTCGCGGTATATGGTTAAATGTGATGGAATCGAAATACTCCATTAATCCCCTGATGTAAGCTTGGTAGGGAATTAATTTTGTATCCCTAGTTTCCCATTCTCCTTTCAATTGATGGATGACCAAAGCTGAATCTCCATACACATCCAGAATTTTTTCCTTAGACTCAATTGCTACTCGAATACCCATGGCACAGGCTTCATATTCAGCGATGTTATTTGTGCAGCTAAAACACAACCTTACCGTCATTGGTATATACTGACGCTCTAGGGAGATAAGCATTGCCCCTATTCCATGTCCCATCACATTCGAGGCTCCGTCGAATAACACTGTCCATGCTTTTTCGTTTCGGTCTTCTTTGTTCTCTTCGAATAAAGCCATGATATCCTCATCGGGAAATTCAGGTTGCATTGGTTGATAATCACAAAGGGGTTGATGAGCCAGGTATTCTGCTAGTGCGCTACCCTTGACAGATTTTTGAGTGACATATACAATGTCGTACTCTGACAATAGCATCTGCCATCGAGCTATCCTTCCAGTAAGAGCAGGCTTTTCAAAAATATACTTGATAGGATCCATCTTGGATATCAACCATGTGGAATGACTCAACATGTATTGCCTTAAACGATGAACGGCCCATGCCAATGCGCAGCAAGTCCGCTCTAACGATGAATATCGTTGTTCGCAGTCTGTGAACTTCTTGCTCAAGTAATATATAGCGTGCTCTCTTTTGCCATCCTCATCATGCTGACCCAACACACAACCCATTGACTTGTCCAATACAGTCAAATACAAAATGAGTGGCCTTCCTGGTTCTGGTGGACGTAATATAGGAGGGTCTTGTAAGTATTGTTTGACTCTCTCAAAAGCGGCCTGACAATCCTTATTCCACACCACAGCCTGATTCTTTCGTAACAACTTGAACAGTGGTTCACAAGTAGCAGTTAAGTGGGAGATGAATCTAGCAATGTAATTCAATCTACCCAAAAACCCTCGAACTTCTTTTTCCGTTTTAGGCGCAGGCATTTCCATTATCGCTCGCACTTTGTCTGGATCCACCTCTATCCCCCTCTGGCTGACAATAAAGCCCAACAATTTCCCGGATTTCACTCCAAATGTACATTTGGCGGGATTCAGCCTAAGCTTATACTTCCTCAATCTCTCGAATAACTTTCTCAAGTTGAGGACGTGTTCTTCTTCTGATTCGGACTTCGCGATCATGTCGTCCACATAAACTTCAATCTCCTTGTGCATCATATCATGGAAAAGTGCCACCATCGCCCTTTGATATGTTGCCCCAGCATTCTTGAGTCCAAAAGACATCACTTTATAACAAAATGTGCCCCACAATGTAATAAAAGTCGTCTTTTCCATATCTTCTGGCGCCATCTTGATCTGGTTATACCCCGAAAAACCATCCATGAACGAAAACAATGAATACTTGGCTGTATTATCAACTAGGGTGTCGATGTGTGGTAATGGGAAATTGTCCTTTGGGCTTGCGCGATTCAAATCTCGATAATCGACACACATCCGAACTTTACCATCCTTCTTAGGCACCGGTACAATGTTTGCTACCCATTCTGGGTATCTCGCCACAGCTAGAAACCCTGCATCGAATTGCTTTTGTACCTCCTCCTTGATCTTCAAGGACATTTCCAGTTTCATTCTTCTTAGCTTTTGCTTTACCGGTGGGCATTCCGGCTTGAGTGGGAGCTTGTGTTGTACAATATCTGTATCGAGGCCTGGCATGTCATTGTAAGACCAAGCAAACACATCCCTGAACTCCCTCAATAAGTCACGCAATTTTTCTTTCACTTCTGCTTTCATGGCTGTACCGATCTTCACCTCCTTTACCTCATCCTCATTCCCTAAATTGAGCACTTCAACATCTTCCTGGTGAGGTTTCATCTCCTTACACTCTTGTTCCACTAGTATCAACAGTTCAGGAGGGGGTTCCGGGTCATCATCACAATCATCTTCCGTATTATTGACGGGGCGCCCAAAATCAGGAATATCAACATAATTACTTTCAAAACATTCATTGTCATATCTGCATTATTTGAGTTTATGAAAAGGAAATAAATAAACGAAAAACGACGAGGAATGCAAAATGATGATAAAACACAAACAAACACACTTTAATTATCGCGCTGAGCATAACAAACTAAAAGCGTCAACCCATAAGTCATGAATCCTAAAGCCCCGGGTAAAGCTATAGGATTAATTAAAGTTATTACATCTTATTCAAATTAAGCATCACGGGGAAATCCAGCATCTCCCAGTTGTCGAGTCGTGCATCCGGGGAGCAGGCCCATACGAAACTAGAGCCTTCCGATCCATCTTCATCTCCCACAGCTGCTATGTGGCCAGCGTTAACCCAACCAGCACTGCGAAAGCTCTCCTTGAGGTCACAGATACGAATTCTTCCCACTTTGGGCTCCCGTCTTTCCATCCGAGCCAGACTGCACTCTCTCCTTTCTTCTATCAGCCTTCTCCTATCCTCCTTGGTGGGCTTGTATCCCAGGCCATACCTATTCTTGTTCTCGACGACCTCCAGAGGGAATGCTCGCCCCTGTCCATACCTACCCAAACCTTTCCCATGCATATAACCTTCTTTTAACATGACTTTGGCCATCATGATAGAAGCACGCGACAGATGCAGGCTGACCGCGAATGGCTCCACATAGGTGTTTCCCACGATCTCCAGAGATTGGAAAGTTGCCTCGAGAGCTTCCTCGGCTACTTCAATATAACGGGAGGATGATGGTCCGCTCACCAGGAAATCCTCCTCTCCTGCCACTATCACCAGCTTGTCTCCCATAACATACTTCAACTTTTGGTGTAGTGTAGAAGGTACAACCCCTGCAGAATGGATCCATGGGCGACCCAACAGACAACTATAGGCCGGGAGGATGTCCATGACTTGGAATGTCACTTGAAAGACACACGGACCGACTTGGACTGGTAGTTCTACCTCTCCCATCACTTCCCTCTTACTACCATCAAAGGCTCTCACAATCATAGAACTTGGTTTCATATGCGTTCCGTCACTGGGTAGCTTCTCCAAGGTTGCTTTTGGCATGACGTTCAAGGAGGATCCATTATCCACTAAGACACGTGCTATCATGTGATCCAGGCATTTCACAGAGACATGAAGGGCTTTGTTATGACCTCTCCCCTCAACAGGTATCTCTTCATCAGTGAAGGTGAGGTAATTATTCGCAACGATGTTGCCAACAATGCCCTCGAACTTGTTCAGAGAAATACCTTGTTCCACATGAGCCTCACTGAGTATCTTCATCAACAACTTTCGGTGGGAGGCAGAGTGCATGAGTAATTCTAGCAAGGAGATCCGGGCAGGCATGCGGTTCAACTGTTCCACCACTTTGTACTCACTCTGTTGTATGAACTTTAGGAATTCACCAACTTCTTCTTCAGATATTTCCCTCTTCTCCTCTTTGTCGGGGGTCTCCTCGGCCTCCACGTTCTTCCCCCTCAAGAACTCCTTTGCTTTTGCAGCCATTGTTGCTTCCCTATCATTGGTTCTTTCTCTCGCCAATTCTGGTGGTGTGAAGATTCGACCACTTTTGGTCATTCCACCAATGCCTGATATGTTTTCCACAGTCGGATTTGCATATTCTCCCTCATCTAATGCAGTTGCCCCATATCTCCATGGGACGACTTTCTCGTTCTTATAAGGGAAACGAGTTGGCACTCGGATGACAACAGACGGATTTCCTTCAGTTACCAGTGCAGGGGTGGTCCTAGTAAAATGGATCACCAAAGGTTCGGGTAGAGTCACATCAGATTCTCCACCAATTTGTGCAAATACTTCTTCCTCTCTGACCTTGCGGCACACTTGCATCAGATTTCTATCAAGTAAGTCTTGTAGAAAAATCTCGAATTCCATACATTCCTCAATAGAGTGCCCGGCCTCCGGATGGAGTGCGCACGCTATACCCAGATCATAATCGCCCTTCACTAGGCCCTTCTTCAACAAAGCTTCAAAGATAAACCTCCTAGAACTTCGGATGTCGCCCACATCTCTTATCAGATCATGGTTTCCAACCTCGACGGCGTTCGTCGAGGAACTCCCGTGCCCGGACAATGGATTAGTATCGACGCTGGGCTGGTCCTCTTGAAACTTTAACCAACCCGAATATATCAGAGCCTGAACTTTGTACTTGAGAGCCATACATCCTTCGGTCGAGTGGCCAACGCCTCCTGCATGATAACTACACCTGGCATTTGCGTCATAACCCCTAGGGTACGGCGGCTGTACAGGCTTCATCGGGCAAATGGCGACCAGACCCTTTTTGACTAGGTTAGGTAACAATTCAGTGTAGGTCATAGGGATTGGGGTGAACCTAACAAATTGATTTCCCTCGGGTTGTTGTTGTGACCCACATTCAGATTTGGGCCCATGTTTGCGGCCGGTCTTGCAGCTTCGGTTGGGATACGCTGCGGTGGATAATACGCTTGTTGTTGTTGAGGCCTAGCTTGGTGAGCAAACATGGTGTTAGCAGCATAAGGAGGTGGGTTTAAGTATGGTCGATAATCAGGATTGGGAGCTCGTCCTCTCCACACAGGCATTACCGACGCAGCATGTACCTCCCCCTCTTTTTTCTTCCCCTGATTGAAACTGGGCTTTTTGTAGTTTGTAGCTGCAGGTGGGCCATAGGCTATCTTCCCGTTTTTCAATCCAATTTCTATCCTCTCACCAATGATGATGGTGTCAGCAAAATTGACAGATACATTCCCAACCATATGCTCATAAAATGGCGGCTGGAGTGTGTTTACGAACATCGACACCATCTCCTTATCAAACAACGGCGGCTCAACTTGCGCAGCCAACTCTCTCCATCGTTGGGCGTACTCTTTGAAAGTTTCATTGTCCTTTTTTGTCATATTCTGCAGCTGCAGACGGTCCGGAGCAACATGAGTATTGTATACATATTGTTTTACGAAGGCGTCAGCTAGATCCGCCCAACAACGAATTCGGTATGGCTCCAGGTGGGTGTACCAGTTCAATGCCACCCCAGCCAAACTTTCCTGGAAAACGTGGATGAGTAGCTGCTCATCATGAGCATACGCAGCCATCTTTCTGCAGTACATGGTCACATGGCTTTTAGGGCAAGTGTTGCCCCTATATTTTTCAAACTCCGGCGCCTTGAACTTAGGCGGGATTTTCAAGCCCGGAACCAAACTCAATCTGGCCGCATCTCCAAACCCGTAGCTCTCAACTCCCTCAACAGCTCTCAACCTCGCCTCCAGACTTTCCAACCTACCCGTAGCTCCAACGAGGCTACCGAATCCCCCAACCATCGTGGTGTGCTGTGCAGCTTTGGCTGAAGAATCCTCCCTAGCAACCACACGCGGTACTGGGGTCACCCGAATTCCATCAGTTGTGTTGGTCTCATTCATTCCCGTGCCCACCATGGGAGCCGACACTAAGACAGGTCCCTGAGTGCCGATTGGTGGTATATTGACAGTCGCGGGGAACGAGAATGAAGCGTGCTCAACTTCTGAGTACTCTCCTACAGGAGGAGTGTAACCCGGAGGTAAACCATACAGTGGGAAAGGAACAGATTGGCTCGCAGCATTGAACATTGGAGGATAAGGGTGAGCATTCCCCCCAACATGCGCAGATGAAGACTCTCCAGTAGTCTTCATGGATTCCAGCGTCGCCAAGATCTGGCCGATCTGGTCCTTCAACTGGCCAACATCCGTTTTGAGAGACTCCTGTGACTCCTCCCAGCTTGCCATGGCTTTTCAGTTTGCCCGGGTCCGGTAGGGATGTCGTGGAAATTTGGTCGTCGTTTTTTCTCACGCGTACTGTTTTATTATTTTAATTAATTAGATGGAAATGAAACATGCTGAACAAAAGGAAAGATGATGCATGCTAGTAATAGGGGGAAATCACAAGATTGTAATGACATCACTGATGGAAATTAACACCAGCAGATGCTAAACAACATCCCACACCTTTCATTTAAAGGGAAACAAGTTCATTACATTTCTTACAGGAAACAAATCATAAAGATCTCAAAATACATCAATTCCTAGCTCGAGTGATGAGGGATTTCATCTCGTCTATCAACCGTTTACAGTGATTAATAAAAAGCTCTATCTCTACTGGTGGGCTATAAAAGTGGGTACTCGCTTCAGCTTCCGACACCATTCTGGGAATGTCTTCAATTGCCCCATTTGCCAAAGCAGCCAACTGAGAGAAGCTTTCCTTCCAATGCTTTACGGCCGTTTCTTGCTCTACGATGTGCTCTTTCATTCGCTTTATCAAGGCCTGATGCCTTTCTTCAAATCCCATCGACCTCCATCGCTCCTCCTGCTCCTCGATGTAATCCTCCATCTGCTTTAACATGGCTCGATATTCCCCTTCAGCCTCTGCCAGCTTCCAGCGCTCCTGATTCAACTCCGCTTCAAATGATGTAGCCATTTCCTTCATTTGATGCCCCGATTCTTGTACTTGGACTTGCGCTTCCCTTAGTCTTTTTAGGGCTTCCCTTTTATCCCTCTTGGCTTCTTCATAGAGTTGTTTCCACTGTCTGCCCTCTTCTAAAGCCACATTCTTCTCATTCACCCTCATGGATAACTCCTTACTTGCGGCCGCAAGATCCTGTTTTACTCGGAATGTATAATCTCTCTCTGCCTTCTGGCTTTTGACAATGTTTTCATAAGCCCGTGACTTTTCTTCGTTATCATTCCTCATATCCACAAAATCATTGCGAGCCTTCTGTAATTCATTTTCCAACCTAGCGTTCCTCACCCTCAATCTCTCCACCTCAGCCTTCAACTGTTTCACCTCTTCACTTTCTGGGGCTTGGGATGTCCCTTCACTCGCCGATTGATCATTGATGGGCTTGAAAGGCAACTTGACTTCTCTTACCCTCTCCAAAATCCAGGTATGATAACTAACCCTGCTATCAATCACTCCACTCCTCAGGTCCTTCTCTGCTCGCACCACATTTTCCCAGGCACTTCTGACTCTCCTCAACATTTCAGTACAATGTTCGTCCTCATAATAGATGAAGAAGGCTGTGAGATAATCTGGTGAAGGCGCTCCCTTCATAGGATATCCGAACTGTCTTTGGACCAAAACAGGGTTGTAGTTAATACAATACCTAGCGCCTATGAGAGGTATGTTAGGGAAGTTGCCACAATGTTGGATAGATGGTTTAGTCTCAAGCCAAGGAAGGCGCCATTTTACGTTTCCTTCTCTCAAACCGGCGAAGAAAAGAGCCCACCCATTACCTCCTTGATGCGACAGATTCTCAGGTGAACTTCTAACATCGATTACCCCCTTAAATACTCGTGCCGTCATCCATGCATATAACGCCAGCAAACAACAAAGAATCCTCTTCCCTTTTCTCTCATGGCAAAAACTCATAGTCCCATACACATCTGCGAGGACTGCCGTTACGGGGTTTTCTGATCTCGTCTTTTTTGCCACGAAGACATCAATAGCAGTGTAATCTACAAAGTCTTCCAGCTTGGGAAACAGGACAATGCCAAACACAGTGAGGGCTAGTACATCCATGAAGGTCTCCCATTCTTCCCTATCGCCCAGGTCGTGCAAATATTGTTCAAGCTAACCTTGTGTCAGCCCCCGCATTTGATGTCTCGTTATCAACCGGTTCTCCAATTCATTGGGCTGTAATTTCATTATAGCAGTAAGGGTAGCAACAGAGGCATGATGCTTCAAGTGCTGATATGGCTTGGTACCCTCTAATGGCAAGCCCAAAATATGCTCAAATTCTTCTACAGTTGGCGCCAGCTGGAAGTCCTGGAAGGTAAAACATCTCAGGGGAGGATCATAATACTGAGCTAGAGCTGTAATAGCGGGCAACTGTACTTTCACCTCCATTAAACTCAACAAACTCCCATATTTCCTCCCGAAGGCTTCTCTCTGTATGGTCTTGAGTCTTCGGCCTAAATTTATCAACCCGGTCAAATTTCCAACATGTGTCCTTAGGCTAGACTTCTTTCTTAAAATGGCGGAGTTGGTATGCAGTGTAGCATCAGATCTGGCGTCAACATCCATCTCGTGTGAAGTCAAGTGTATACCTGTGATTTCCCCTAAAACCAACATGTTACTAAATGATGCATGAATATGATGCATGATAATAAAACAACACGATGAATCAAATGCATGCATGGCATGAAAATGCAATAACATAATTTTCGAAAGAGAACGAACAGCATGAGGATTACAAGAATACACGTTTCTCCCTTTGTGCCCTAATAAAGGTTCCATGGCTTGGATTCGAGGTCAAGTATATGCAATTTCACAAGGATGGTCTCCTGAACCTAGAGGTCAATGGTCACTAGAGCTATGGCCCTCTTCATAGCATCTCCACAACAATCGAGTAATCAACTAGATGAGGAGACACAAGTGAAGAGAACAGACTCTAGCTGGAGTTCTCACGATAGCCAGACAGGAAGTACATCCCAGAATGACACCGCTACACAACTCCTCTAATTCTAAGTTACGCTCAGACCCGGGTATAGGGCCCCACTCATGATATGCACAAAGTGTGTGTGTGAAGGGAGAATGCAGTGCATACCCAAACCCTCACCTGCAAAACAACCAGAAAAATTCCCAGGCAGATTTAAACATGTTTTCTACCCTAGGGTTCCATATTCAACAATTCACATGCAGTTATTCCAACTATCAAACACAAATGAAGAAAAAAAAAACAGGGGAAGAAAAACACAAAGAAAAATCATGTCAAATTCGCACATCTAATTAAATGGCCTGACTCTCGACGTCCCCAGTGGAGTCGCCATCTGTCGCAACCGGAATCGCGACGGGACGACGATCCAAAAAAGGAAACGGGTTTTGAAAAAGGAGATTTGGAGTCGCCACCATAGTTTATTCTGGAAAACTACGGAAAAACCATAAAATGATAAAGCACGGTCTACGAAAACCAGATTCTAGGTTCGGGAGTCGGTTACGCGTGGGGAAGGTGTTAGCACCCCCACGACGCCTGCCCTAAGGCAGTACCTTTAACTAAATGCACGAATATGATGTGGTTTTCAAAATGTTTAACTATCCCCTAAAATAAAATTCTAAATAAACAAAACATATTTTTTAGTTTTTTGGGCCCGACAAGGATTGACCTTGCTCCTACGTATTCTCATTCAAAATGAGAAATCAGGGTTACGTAGTTCTTTTAGAAAACTGCTTTGAAAATTGGTTTGAAAATTGTTTAGAAAATTTTGTTTGGAAAATGATTATGGATAAATTTGGATTTTTGGGAAAGTGAACCTGAAAAGGACTGGCCTTGCTCCTACGTATCTCCACTTTTGATGGAGAATCAAGGATCACGTAGTTCTGGCTAGCCATTTGTTTGTTGTTTGAAATTGTAGATATTTTTAGTTTTTTTTTTGTAGATTTCTTGTTTTTTTTTGTATTTTTATAAAATAAAGAGAAAAGGTTTTTTTAGCACAAGGACGATGCGTGCGATCACACATGCGCCTAAACCTTTAAAATGTATTTTTGTAATTTTAATTAAGAAAGGGAAAAGGTTTTTAGCACAAGGACGATGCGTGCGATCACACATGTGCCTAAACCTTTAAAATATATTTTTGTAATTTTAATTAAGAAAGGGAAAACGTTTTTAGCACAAGGACGATGCGTGTGATCACACATGTGCCTAAACCTTTTAAAATATATTCTTTTGTAATTTTAGAAAAGAAGAAGAAAAGGTTTTAGCACAAGGACGATGCGTGCGATCACACATGTGCCTAACCCTTTTAAAATATGTTTTTTATAATTTTAGAAAAGAAAAAGAAAAGGTTTTAGCACAAGGACGATGCGTGCGATCACACATGTGCCTAACCCTTTTAAAATATTTTTGTTATTATTTGAGAAGAAGAAAAGGTTTTAGCACAAGGACGATGCGCGCGATCACACATGTGCTTAACCTTTTATAACATATTTTTGTAAATTCTTTTATTTAAATTATAAATATTGCATTATTAAATATATATATTTTTAGGATAAGTAGATATCTAGAACAAAATAAAATAAAATAAGACAATAAAACTAAATAAGAAATAAAATAAAATAAATAAATAAAATAGGATAAAATAAAAAAACAAATAAGTAAATAAAAACAAAGCAAATAATGAGGGGTCCGAGAAAAGGGGTGCCGAACGTTCCGTCGCAGGCGACCGTGCAGTCCGTGGTAGAGGTAGAACGTACGTTGGGAAAGGATTCAGAGTCACGAGCGCTCGTTGGGGAGAGTTGACGAACGTACGTTGAGAAAAGGAGCCTGGATGACGAGCGTTTGTTGGTGGAGATAACGAGCGGACGTTTAGAACAGGAGAGTGGATGACGAGCGCTCGTTGGTGGAAGTTGACGAACGTACGTTGAGAAAAGGAACCTGGATGACGAGCGTTCGTTGGTGGAGATAACGAGCGGACGTTTAGAACAGGAGAGTGGATGACGAGCGCTCGTTGGTGGAAATGTCGAACGGACGCTGGGAAAGGAGGCTTAATGACGAGCGTTCGTTGGGGACGAGCGTTCATTGGGCGATGACGAACGGATGCTAGGAAAGGGGCTGAATGACGAGCGCTCGTTGGGGACGAGCGTTCGTTGGGGACGAGCGTTCGTTGGGGAATTGACGAACGGACGCTGGGAAAGGGGTTGAATGACGAGCGCTCGTTGGGAAGAGCGTTCGTTGGGCGATGACGAACGGTTGCTGGGAAATGGGCTGAATGACGAGCGCTCGTTGGGGACGAGCGTTCGTTGGGGTGATGGTCACCAAACGGTCCGTCCAAGAAGTGGCCGGACGGACGTTCGGTGAGGAGGTAGATGACGAACGTTCGAAAAAGGCTTAACGTGCGTTTATTTATGGGCTTGGCCCACCCGGGTGGTTTCTAACCTAGAATCCCCTAGGGGTTCGGCATCTTCCCTCCCATTCCTCACCCACTCAGACCCAACACTCTCCCGTAAGCTCACTCCCTCAGCTCCACTCTCCGCAAGCCCACCGCCGCCTATGCCAGCGCCGGCCACCGTCGCCTCAACCAGAACGCGCCTTGGCCTCGCCGGCGACAACTCGCTCCACCAGACCCACTGCCGACCGCGGCGCCACTGCCTTCTCTCCCTCGCTTCTCTCGCACTAGCCTAGGGTTGAGGCTTTTCCACCTTGGGCACCGCCTGCCGCCGCTCCAACTCTCCCTCTCCGTCTTGGTTTTCTTATTGGCTGCTATTCACTGGTTCAAATCTGATTTTGCATGGAATTGGTTGAGGAACAGAAACGTTGAAGACTGTGGAAAATCGGAGCTCGTGCTGCTCCATGTCTTTGAAAAGGAGAGACCGAAAATGGATTTCTATAGCTTCATTATGCATTGGAATGTGTTTGTGTGCGTATGAGTATGAATCGTGAATGAAGAGTTTGTCCTGCTCTGAGTATTGATTGGGTCATGAGAAAATGATGAGTGAAGTTGAGAAATGGATTTGCTTGGAGGAGAGAAACACGATCAGAGAAATGGAGAATCAAAGGGGTTGATGGAAGCTTGCGAGGGAGGGAGACAAAGGTTGGAGTAGGGAAATGGGTGAAGATGGTTAAGGGTAGGATGAGGCTGGGGTGGTGAAACAGATAATGAATGGAAGGGGAGGTTAGTGAGTGGCGGACGATATTGGAGGTTTCAGATCGAAGACAACATGTAATTATACATTGGATGATGATGGAGAAACGCGGACATTCACACAACAATGCATTATCAATGGAACAACATCCAGTATGAAGCATAATACATCCAAGACTTATGACTATACGAGTGAGCAAGTCTACTTACCTCTTGGAGCTCCACTGGTTGTCGTTAGCTCCGCTAATCCGATGCCTCCTCCTCCTTCGTTCAAGCTAACCTTTGTCTTTGCAGGTGCCAACAATGGTGGACCTCAAAAGCAGTGTCCAATCCTCTTTTTTCTTTTCTTCCTCCAAACTCTCCTCTCTTTTCTCTCCAGTACCCCCAGCAAAATTTCTCTCCTTTTGATGAAGGCCCCCTGTAGCTCCTCCCCAAAATTCGCCTTTCTCTCTGCTTTTCTGTGCTACCCTCCCATTCCGTATACCAAATCGTGCATATGCCATGTAGGCTCCAAAACGTCTCTGCCACCCGCACACTCTGCAGAAACGGTTTCTTGCACCCTCTCCCTCCAACACACGTACACGTCGTACCCCCAACCAAAACACTTTTCTTTTCTCGCATATTTTTTACTAAAGACAAAACGTCCCCTTTTCCTAATTCTTTTTTTTTAATAAAATAAAAAGGTAAAAACTAAAGAAAAACAAAAACTAAAGACACCAGTAAACTAATAAGAAAATACATAAATAAATAATAAAAACGAAAATAATAAAATAAAAAAAATAATAAAAAGGGTAAATAATAAAACAAAGGAGAACAGTCTACGGTAAAGCCAAAACCCCAATCCGGACGAAATTCGGTATTGACAATTGTAGACGTCCGGCCCCCTCCAGAACGGACATTCAAGAGACTGACAGGGGGAGTTGAAGAGTTGATTGATTCAGCCTTCTAAACGTCCGTTCTGGAGGGGGCTGGACGTCTACAATATTGTAGACGACCGACCCCCTCCAGAACGGACGTTCAAAAGGCTGACGGGTTCAACTACCCTGCCAGCCTCTTGAACGTCCGTTCTGGAGGGGGGCGGACGTCTATAATATTATAGACGTCCGGCCCCCTCCAGAATGGACGTTTAAAAGATGTTTAAAAGAAGGACATATATTCCAAAACGTGAACCTGCAAGGAGTTACGCGCTTCCGTGAGAATTCCCTCTGCACCTTACATTTCCAGGTTGGTTTTTATCTGTTTTGGACCATTTAATCTTACTTTTATTCCGATTAAATTGTTCAATGATGAAATATCTTTCATTTGGACCGATTAAAAATCGTTTTCGGTGCATTTTAGTGCAGTTTGTTGCGTGTTCTTGGGCGGCGTTTTTTGGCCTACGTTTTAGGTTGTGCACTCCTCCATTCCCTCCATTTTAATTTTGAATCTCCTCCATTTTGAATCGTTTTCATTGAGTGACCCTTAGATGTCTGGCAGTGCACAAACATACGTCCAAACCCCGTAACCCTAAATAACCCGTTCAGCCATATAGACGTCCGTTTCGACACAAACGGACTTCTATATAGACGTTTGTTGTGTCGGAACGAACGTCTATATAGACGTCCGACCTGGCACACCAGACGTCTGGTTAACGTCACCCACAAAGACGTTGGGTGCATGTCGGACGTCAAAAGGCCAAAATAACAGACGTCTAAAGCCCTTTTTGCACTAGTGTCCATTCAAAAATCCTCTTTTCAAGATAAGTAAATACTCAATTAAGCTCATAACAAATACTTCAATCAATACATGCACATGCTTTAATGTTCACACAATCTCCTAGTATCCAACAAATGCTTCTTTTCATGAATGATCAATCAACTAAGTATGGATGTTCATGTGCTCATGGAATCTTTCCTCACTAGATAAAGTGTTTCACTCAAACACACAAGTGTATAAGAGGTATTCACTCATTCACTCTACTATCACAATGTCACATCAATTGACTTTGCCTTTCATTTAACCACAATCAAATACATTCACAAGCATGCATCTTCACAAGGACTTTTCAATGGCTTATAATGTGGCTGGGCTAACAAGAAAATTGGTTTTTCTAGATCACAAAACCCTTGAGTTAAGAGAATCATATAAACACAATCATTCTTACTTATTCCTAACTTTCCTTTGCATTGAGCTTTGCTTTTTCTTCTCTTTTCTTTCTCTTTTTCTTTTTCTTTTCACATTCTTAGATCTTAGCTTTTAGCTCAATGCTTTCAATTTTCCTTTCATCACTTCCCAACAACCCCAAACTTGAACATTCATCGATACCACAAAATATTTTCTACTTAACTCAAGGTAAAGCTTTTCACAAGGGGTTTTCAAATTATGTTCAAGGCTAAGGGTTCAAAGGGTAGAACACATAGTTCTCTCTTTTGTGGGCTAAAATCATATATTTGGCTAATAAAAGGGTTACCAACAAACGACCTTGATCATAGGATGCAAACAAGCAATTGATTTAATCATAAAAAACCTGGGCAAAATTATTCATGCTTTCAAAGTAATAACATTCAATCACAAAAACTCTAGACCTCAAAACTTCACATATAAGCTCATTCACATTCCACATATACACATCCTGCTTAGTATCATAATCACAATCACAACATCATGCATTTGTTCACAAATCTTATGAACCATCTGTATAAGCATATAATGTGCACGTCTCAACATCACTCAATCTCAAAACATCATCAAGCATTACTTATCAAACAACAATCATAAGCAAACCATCATAACAGACAAAGTTTCCAATTGAGTACATCAAATCCTATTCTAAAAACAAAAGCAAATAAGTTCAAAACATAAAATAAATCCTGCTTTAGTGCTGATAGCATCCATCAGTGAATCCTATCTCAACTCCTCATCAATTTGTGCTGTCATCTGTATCATCCTCCTCCTCTTCCTCATTTTCAGCATCCTCAAATGCGTCATCCTCAGCATCATCAGTACTATCTTCATCCTTCTCCACAGCTGAAGCTTCAGCTCCTCTAGCTCTGCCGCCTTGGGCCTGCTCCTCAGGCCAAGCTACCACATTATGGAACTCATCCATAGTCCACCTGTGTGCTGGAGGTGTATCATACATTCCAACAATCATCTCAGCAGTGGCCACCTGCCCTCTATGGATAGACTGCAACTGTGCACCTATAAGAGACATATACATGTCCCTCATTTGGAAAGGCTCTGCTTCATGTGTCTCTACAGATGCCTGACTATGTGCTTGTCCTCTTTCTCTACGAGTACGGTGTGGTGGAACTGGCTGAGCTGCCTCCTCATCTCCATAGTACTGTCTGTAATAGGCCTCATCAATTGCTTTCCTTGGCCTCTCAAATGGTGGAGCAGAAGTATCCACCCCAGCTATCTTGCACAGGTGTGTGATCAAAGAAGGATGTCCTAAGGGTGCTTTGTTGTTTGTTGTGTTAGCACACACCCGTATCTCATTAGCTATTACCTGCCCAATATTGACAGTCAAGTTCCTGATCGCACAGTAAAGGAGGAGTGCCCTGCTAAGAGTGATGTCTGAAACATGAGAACATGGTTGAATGTTGACATGAGAAAATGCCATCCAATACTTTGCAAGAGGATTCAAGTCAGTCCTCCTAATGTTCACCACAAAACCAGTTCGGTTCCTCTGAAAATGTCCTCCAGGTACACATAGAACACTCTCCACATCATCAAAATCAATGCATTCTTCCATACATAGAGCAAACTAGCACTGCTCACCAGCCCATACAGTACCCAAGAAGCTGTTGATAGAGTCAGGATCATACCTAATAGCGTGGCCTCTGACATAGCCTAGGTAATCCTCAGCCGAATAATCACCAATCTTCCTTGCATGGGTGTAAAATTCTTTCACCACAACTATATTGGCTGGTGCAAGGTATGTGGCTAGCTTCCCCCAATTCCTTCCCAGCAGTTGCTCTCCAAACTGAGGAGCAAAGTTAGGTATCATTCCAACTTTCCTCTCCATAAGGAGCCTCCTATCTTGGACCACCTTAAAATCCTTCTCCTGTTTGCGAGATAGGAACCTACTAGAGTGGGGTTGTTCTGGTTCCTTTTCTTTCCTTTTGGATGCCATGGTCTTCACTCTTTTTCCTGAAGAGGATGCCATTCCTACATCAAACACAGATTACAAAACCACAAGACACATTGTTAATCATTAGTAAACCAAAAACAACATCCTATATCCATGCTAAACCACCGTGAGGGTCAAAATCACCCCTCAGCGCCACCAGTGCATCAATCCAGTACAAAATTCAGCTAAAAATCAAATTCTGTCAGAGTGCCACTCAGCGGCAATTTACCCCTAAGCGGTGATTATGCAGATTTTTGAAAAAAACTCTTTTGACCTTTCCTAACTCCACCCACATACAATTTTCATGCTTCCAGATCAAAATCAATCAGTTCAATCGGTTCAAACATCAATTAATTCATCAAATCATGCATAGGAATCAAAACCCCCAAAAATTCATGCTTCAACAATCAAGTTCATGCTCAAGAACCCTAGAATGAAAAATGCTTGTCTTACTTGGGTGGAGATGCTAGATGAGTAGAGAATGCTTTCAAACTGTGAAGACCAATGATGCTCTCTCCCAACCCCAAACTTATATGGAAAACTAGTTAGAAAGTGAGTGGAAGGGAGATTTTCTCAAGAGGAATGAAGGGAAAAATGTAAAGAACCTTTGGAAAGTGTTTAGGAGTGTGTGTGCAGAGAAGAATCTGAAAATAGAGGCTGTTGACAAATTTATGATCACCAAAATATGATGTCACAAACTTGTTTTACAATCGGCAAGTATGACCGAATCGTTCAAGTAATAAACTTGGTAAGACCAAGTATCGTTCTCCCAAAGGACTCACGACCTAGTTTAGTTATGTGGTTTGTTAATTAGCTAAGACTTAAGAACGAAATAATTGAAGTTTAATATGCAAAACAGAAAATAAACATGTATGCATGAGGTTTTGATCAATGGCAAAAGCAAAAGACAAACACTTTCAATGAAATATATATATGAATATGTTGTTGGGGGTCAATTTCATCTTATCCACTCTCATATATTTTAGGAATTCAACATTCAAATCATCATTGTTAATGCCACTCTCTAAAGTACCTTTCAAGAAGGCTTCTCCCTAATTACGAGTTCATACAATTCCTAGCATTCCTAATAATTAGTTCATCAAGTGCAGGAGCTTAACGACAACCAATATAATATTGGGAGAGATTCCCCAGATCTAGACTTCCCCGTACGTTCCCGTATCGACAAAATCAATAATCATGCATTGAATGAGTTAAACAAAGCAAGCATTAAGCAAAGAGGAAAAACCCTAACTAATGATGAAAGAAAGCATAAATCTTAGATTAAGATGCAAGCACAAATTCCATATATGAGAGTTTCAAAAGATTACATTGATTCCCCAACAAACATACAAGGTTTAGTTCACCATATTCATGGTGAACCTAGGTGAACAATAATGAAAGAATGAAAGAGATAGAAAAACCCGAGAAAGAGAAGAGGAGAGCTGTCACCATCTCCCAATCTACCCCAAGGGGTGGAAGAGAGAGTGTTTGCTTCGTTTCTGCCAAAGATACCAACCCTAAGACATCTAGGTCTTTAAATAGGACATAAAAAAATAGAAAACGGGTCCAGGCCCAAACAGATCATAAAATCGCATAAAACTGGCCCAAAACTCGTCTGGTTGACTTTTTTCGTATTCTAGTTGACTGGTTGACTTTTTGGTTGACTGGTTGACTTTTCTGGTTGACTAGTTGACTTTTCTGGTTTCTGGTTGACTTTTCTGATTCCATCTCTCTCCGTCTTCACTTCTTTCACTAAATTCACCTTAAAACCTGCACAAAAACAATGAAATCAAGCGTAAACCTGTCCAGCTCTCTTATTTATGAAAATATGGATAAAAACATGATTTCAAGCTAGTTTCTAAGTGTAAAGGTTGCTTTTTGTGTCAATTTTAAGCATGAAAATAACAGTTTTTCAACTGTTATCAGAGGCCAAGGCGTGACTTAGGGTATAAAAATACCCTAATGGGCTCGGGTTCCGCCAAGGGGTAACCTAAGCCCATTCTGCGACACTACCGCTCAGCGGCACTTTCGTGTTGTGCTTTTCTTCTTTCTAGCTTAACCTAGGTGCCTTCTACTCATGCCTTTCACTTGCTCCCTGTAATTAAGTTCTCAGATCACTCATGCATCCAATTCCCTATCATGCAACTAAAGCAGAACAAACAACAAAAATACAATCAATCAACTGGGTTGCCTCCCAGGTAACACTAGTGCAGAAAGGGGTTTTAACGTCTCCCAATAGACGTCCGTCCACAAAAGCCCCAACGTATATAATTGACCGGTGGCATATTAGTAAATAAGTGGAACTGTAGACGTCCGTCCTGGGGCTAGCCGAACGTCTATAATGTTATGAACGTCCGTCCTTGGCGACGGACGTTTATAGGCTGAACAAAGTGAACACGTGTCAGCCCTTTGGACGTCCGTCCTTGGTCGAGACGGACGTTTATAATGTTCTGGACGTCCGTCCTGGGTGACGGACGTTTAATAGGCTGAACTAGTAAACACCTATCAGCTCTTTGAACGTCCGTCCTTGCCCGCGATGGACGTTTATTAGGCTGAACAGTGAAAACCATGTGCAGCCTTTGAACGTCCGTCCCTGGCCGAGACGGACGTTTAAAATTGAGTGAACGTCCGTCCTAAGTGACGGACGTTTATTAGGCTGAACAGTGAAAATCCATGTGCAGCCTTTGAACGTCCGTCCCTGGCCGAGACGGACGTTTATACTTGAGTGAACGTCCGTCCTAAGTGACGGACGTTTATTAGGCTGAACAGTGAAAATCCATGTGCAGGCTTTGAACGTCCGTCCCTGGCCGAGACGGACGTTTATACTTGAGTGAACGTCCGTCCTAAGTGACGGACGTTTATTAGGCTGAACAGTGAAAATCCATGTGCAGCCTTTGAACGTCCGTCCCTGGCCGAGACGGACGTTTATACTTGAGTGAACGTCTGTCCTAAGTGACGGACGTTTATTTGGCTGAACAGTGAAAACCATTTGCAGGCTTTGAACGTCCGTCCCTGGCCGAGATGGACGTTTATACTATAGCGAACGTCCGTCCTCGGAGACGGACGTTAAAAGGCTGAACGTTTATAGGTGAACGTTTTCAAGTACCCATTGCAGCCCTTAAACGTCCGTCTCAGGGGGACGGACGTCTAGGAGGCTGAACGTTTCAATTTCCCAAGTAGGGACCTTACACGTCCGTTTTGGGAGGGCTCTGACGTCTATAATAAACACAGACGTCCGTGCCCTTATAACGGACGTTTAAGGTACTGACAGGGTGGTTGGATATTTAATTCTCTTCAGGCCCTCAACGTCAGTCCTAAGAGGGCACGGACGTCTATAATATTATAGACGTCCGAGCCCGTATAACGGACGTTTAATGTACTGACAGGGTGGTTGGATATTTAATTCTCTTCAGGTCCAGAGACGTCCCATATGCGGGGCCAGACGTTTATACTATTATAGACGTCCGGGCCCTCTTACGACGGACGTTGAGGGCCTGCCATGGGGAGTTGAAACGTTCAGTTTGTTCAATATAATAGACGTCAGCCCCCCAAAACGGACGTTTATCATATTACAGACGTCGACGCAACCAAGGACTGACGTTTAAACCCACCCGCGAATATCATTTTTAAATCCTCAAAGACGTCACATTAGTGACGAACCGGACGTCTATACTATTATAGACGTCCGTCCACAAGCTCGCTGAACGTCTAAGAGTATAATATCGTGCTCCCGCGAACCAGTGACCAGTTAACGTTTGGAAACGCACTGTTCATCGTCCTCCTCCGCAAAACGCTGCTGCGCCATTGATTTCCAGGTGAGTTTTCTCGTTTTTGGACCGTTTAAATTCATTTTCAATCCGATTACATTGCTGTGTGATGAAATACCTTTGATTTGAACCGATTAAAAATCGTTTTCGGTCCGTTTTTTTGCAGACTCTTGCGTGTTCTTGGAGGCTTCTTTGACTGTTTTTGGACTGCGTTTTAGGCCGTTCACTCCTCCGTTTTCATCCTTTTCATTTCGAATCTACTTTTCAGGTTAGCTTGTTGGTTGAAATTTTTTTGTATGCATGTAATTGAGTTTTGTGAATGCACGTTTTTTACTGTAAAATGTGACTGCGTAATTGGCTTTTGAATATATCTGTATTAGTTGTGTATTATATAAGTATCAAATCATTGAGTGACACTTAGTTCCCGTTTGAAATTTAAGACAAACGATTAATCTTTTAATCGTTTGTGTTAAATTTTGAATTGTCCGATTGGACAGTTTGAGAAAATTAATTTCCATAATTTGCAATTCCATGTCATTTGGAGTTTAAGGATAAGATTGATAAAATTTCGGTTCAGTACTTGTGTTGTTCTCCGGATGCATATTTGATTGTGGTCATCGTTGACTACTCTCATTTCGTGTATTTCGGAGACCAATGCGAAATGCTGCCGAAATCTTATGAATTTTATGATGTAGACTTCAATGCACGTGGCTGATATAATTATGAAAATTAGTTTTTTTGAATGGGTAGGGCCTAACCTTGTGAGAGTTAAAACACTTGAACTAATGATTTTACGAACATAGTATGGATCGAAGCTGGATGAAGGAACGTCGCATCAGTGAAGAGTATGAGAAGGGTGTTTCGAAGTTCTTGCAATACGTTGAACAAAATGCTAAGTCCGTCAACGGGAAATATTTTTGTCCTTGTGTGCGTTGTCTTAATCAAATACGGCAAGACTTAGGCAATGTGCGTGACCATCTATTCATGTACGGCATAATAAGGACTTATACCGTTTGGACTTGGCATGGAGAACTACTGCAGCAGCAAACCACGTCACGAGGAACAGATTATGTGGAAGAATGGATGAGTGACCATTTAGAGGACATGATACGTGATGTCGGTGAAGATAATTTTGTAAGGGCTAATTTGTATGATTCTCTTATTAATGATTCAGAGCAACCGTTGTTCCCAGGATGCTCGAACTTTACACGTCTGTCTTCAACTTTAAAATTATTTAGTTTAAAAGCAAGGAATGGATGGACCGATAAAAGTTTCACCGAGTTGTTGGAGTTGTTGAAGGAGATGCTTCCAGAAAATAATACTCTACCTATTTGTAATTACGAGGCCAAAAATTTTTTATGTCCAATGGGTCTTGAATATCGAAAGATACATGCTTGTCCTAATGATTGTGTTTTGTACACAAAGGAGTTTGCTTTGTTAAAGTATTGTCCAACATGTGGTTTATCCCGTTTTAAAAAGAAATCTGACAGAGTCACTGGTGATGAAGGTAATCATGGTGCACCTGCTAAGGTGATGTGGTATTTGCCTATAATACCTAGGTTCAAACGTATGTTCTCTGTTAAAGAAGATGCAAAGAACCTTAAATGGCACTCTGACGAAAGAAAGTGCGATAATCTTCTTCGACACCCTGCTGATTCTCCACAATGGAAAAAGATTGATGACAAATTTCCTGAATTTGGTGCAGATCCAAGAAACTTAAGGCTTGCACTTGCAACTGATGGTATGAATCCTTATGGAAACTTAAGTAGAAAACACAGTTCGTGGCCAGTTATGTTGATGATTTACAATCTTTCTCCTTCGTTGTGCATGAAGAGAAAATATGTGATGTTGTTCATGATGATATCGGGTCCTAGACAACCTGGAAATGACATTGATGTTTACTTAGCACCTTTAATTGATGATTTGAAATTGTTGTGGGAAGAAGGCATCGACGTGTTTGACTCACATGTTCAGGAACAGTTTCGTTTGCGTGCAATGTTGTTTTGCACTATAAATGATTTCCCAGCATATGGAAACTTGAGCGGTTATAGTGTTAAAGGTCATTTTGCATGTCCCATATGTGAAGAAAACACTAGTTACCTTCAGTTGAAGCATGGTCAGAAGACAGTATATACAAGACATCGAAAATTTCTTCCTCGTAATCATCCTTATCGTAGATTGAAAAAAGCATTTAATGGAAGTGCTGAGGATGAGGTTGTGTGCAGACCCCGGAATGGTGAAGAGGTGTACAACGAAGTGAAAAACATTGACATTGTGTTTGGAAAACATCATAAAAGTACCTATGCAAAGAACATCTGGAAGAAACGATCGATATTTTTTAAGCTTCCATATTGGTGTGAACTTGATGTTAGACATTGTATTGATGTGATGCACGTTGAAAAAAATGTTTGTGACAGTGTTATCGGAACTTTATTAAACGTCAAAGGGAAGACCAAAGACGGAATAAAAGCAAGACAAGATTTGGCTGACATGGGAATCCGATCTGAGTTACATCCACAGATAATAGGAAGACGCACCTATCTGCCCCCAGCCTGTCACACACTTTCCAAAAAAGAAAAACAAAGTTTTTGTAACTGTTTAAGAAGTGTGAAGGTTCCGCAAGGTTATTCTTCAAACATTAGTAACCTTGTGTCTATGCAAGACTTAAAGCTAGTTGGTTTAAAGTCTCACGATTGTCATGTATTGATGCAACAGTTGTTACCAGTTGTTATTCGAGGTATATTACCTCCTTCTGTTAGGGGTATTCTGACACGTCTGAGTTTTTTCTTTAATGCCATTTGCAAGAAAGTTGTTGACCCTCGAGGTTTAGATGAATTGGAAAATGAGGGAATAAGACTACTATGTCAATTGGAGATGTATTTTCCACCTTCCTTTTTTGACATCATGGTACATTTGATTGTTCATCTAGTCAGAGAAATTCGAATATGTGGGCCGGTCTTCTTAAGGTGGATGTACCCAGTTGAAAGATACATGAAGATCTTAAAGGGATATGTCAAGAATCAGTATAGACCAGAAGCTTCAATCATAGAGCGATACGTTGCAGAAGAAGCCATTGAATTTTGTTCAAGTTATATGCCATCTTGTGAACCCGTCGGTCTTCCCAAGAACAAAAATGAAGGAAAATGTGAAGGTAAGGGTGTTCGAGGTGTGAGAATTCAAAGTGTTAGCAGAAAAGAAATTGACCAAGCTCATTTGTACGTCTTAAACAACACTGTTGATGTGATTCCTTACATTTCTGACCACGTTAATGAAATAAAGGCAGCAAACCCAAAAATGAGTGAAAAATGGCATCTTAATGAACATGTGAAAACCTTCTTGGGATGGTTTAAGAAAAAGATGTATGCGACTCCACATGTTTCTGAAACTTTATTGAGGTTATCTCGTGGGCCGAACACAGAGGTCATTACATATGGTGGGTACTATATAAACAATATTTCGTTTCAGACAAAGGTAGAAGATGACAAAAGCAGAGTTCAAAATAGTGGCGTCACACTACAAGCTGAGGCTGTGCACTTTGCTAGTTCTAAAGACAAAAATCCAATCACAGCATCCATCAGTTATTTTGGAATAATACAAGAAATATGGGAAGTTGATTACGTTACTTTTAGAGTACCAGTTTTCAAGTGTAAATGGGTTGATATAAATTCTGGTGTCATGATGGATGACCTTGGTTTCACATTGGTAGACTTGAACAAGATGAATTACACTGATGAACCATTTATCATGGCTAGTCAAGCAAGACAAATATTCTACGTAAGTGATCCATCGAATAACAAATGGTCAGTGGTTTTAGAAGGTAGAAACATGCATGGACATGAGGATGACGATTCTCTTGATATACTTGAGACATCATCTGTTGCATGTAGACCCACTGAAGACCCAGTTGATGACATTGCCGATGTAATGCAGGCAATTCGTAGTGATCACAACGAAGGCATTTGGGAAAAAACAATTAATTAATAGGTTAATATTTTCACTTTTATTGACTTTATATGTATGTTCATCATAATTGAATTATTACTAACGTTGTATAATTTTTCAGGTATGTCGGCCTCAGACTCAGGATCGGGAAAGAGCAGACGTGGACGAGGCGTCACCCGAGTGGCAGATGTGACATCCGGACGCGTGGATGGTCAGAGGAGGCATGTTGACATTGACCCCAGATCAGGTCATCCATCAGGGCCAAATGCTGATAGGTTTAGGAGTTATCTGGGCAAGTTAGCAAAAAGTCATGTCTCTATCCTTCATGCATGTTGGGATGACGTCCCAGAGGTCGACAAGAACCTCTTATGGCAAGATGTTCAGGTATGTTTATACTTCATGCAATTTGTGATATACTTATCTGTTATGTTTTCTTTTGGTAACAAGTTTTTGGTTTTAAACAGCAACATTTTGATATTTGATGGACAAATTTATGAACACCAAATTATGATGTCACAAACTTGTTTTTCAATCGGCAAGTATGACCGAATCGTTCAAGTAATAAAACTTGGTAAGACCAAGTATCGTTCTTCCCAAAGGACTCACGGCCTAGTTTAGTTGTGTGGTTTCTTGATTAGCTAAGACTTAAAGAAGAAATATTTGGAGTTTTATATGCAAAAGACGAAAATAAACATGTATGCATGAGGTTGATCAATGGCTAAAACAAAAGACACACACTTTCAATGAAATATATTGATGAATATGTTGTTGGGGGTCAATTTCATCTTATCCACTCTCATATATTTTAGGAATTCAACATTCAAATCATCATTGTTAATGCCACTCTCTAATGTACCTTTCAAGAAGGCTTCTCCCTAATCACGAGTTCATACAATTCCTAGCATTCCTAATGATCAGTTCATAAGTGCAGGAGCTTAACGACAACCAATATAAAATTGGGAGAAATTCCCCGGATCTAGACTTCCCCGTACGCGCCCGTATCGACAAAACCAATAATCATGCATCGAATGAGTTAAACAATGCAAGCATTAAGCAAAGAGGAAAAACCCTAACTAATGATGAAAGAAAGCATAAGTCTTAATTAAAAGATGTAAAAACAGATTCCATATATGAGAGCTTCAAAAGATTACATTGATTCCCCAACAAACATACAGAGTTTAGTTCACCATATTCATGATGAACCTAGATGAATAACAATGAAAGAATGAAAGAGATAGAAAAACCCGAGAAAGAGAAGAGGAGAGCCGTCACCATCTCCCAATCTACCCCCAAGGGGTGAAAAGTGTGTTTCTACTTCCTCCCAGCCAAAGATACAAACCCTAGGACGTGCAAGTCCTTAAATAGGGCATAAAAATAACATAAAACAAGTCCAAGCCCATAAAAACAAAAGAAAACCGGTCCAAGCCCACTTAGAATGGCGCTCAGCGGTATTTTTCCGCTGAGCGGTACTAGCACATGAACCATTTTGCCCCCCAACTGCTGTTTTGCCCCTCAGCGGTGATTTCGGCACCCGAAAAGTGCCGCTCAGCGGTATTTTTCCGCTCAGCGCCACTCGATCAGGCTTTTTCTGCGTTCTGGTTGGTTTTTCAGCATTCTGGTTGACTGGTTGACTTTTCTGGTTGACTGGTTGACTTTTCTGGTTTCTGGTTGACTTTTCAGCACTCCAATCATTCGGTATTTCAATTCTTCTTTCAAATCATTCAATTAGCCTACAAAATCAAGGGAATCTTGCAAAAAACCATTAAATTCACTTTCAACTCTCTTATTCTCAAAACTAAAGCAAAAATATGAGTTCAAGCTAGTTTTTAAGTCTTAAAGGTTGCTTTTGGTATCAAATTTAAGCATAAAAATAACAGTTTTTCAACCGTTATCACAACCCCAAACTTAAAACTTTGCTTGTCCTCAAGCAAACAAGATGTAACTCAATCTTCCTTCAATCCATATAATGGTTCACCACATTCAAAAATCCTTCTTTCAAGACAAGTAAATACTCAATTTAGCTCATCATCAAGACTTCAATCAAGATGTGCACATGCTTTTAGTGATCACTCAAACACATACTATCCAACAAATGCTATTTTCATGAATGATCAATTAACTAAGCAAAGATGTTCTTATGTGTTCATGGAATCTATCCTCACTAGATAAAGTGTTTCACTCAAACACACAAGTGTATAGGAGATATTCACTCATTCACTCTACTATTACAATGTCACATGAATCAACTTTGCCTTTCATTTAACCACAATCAAAAACACTTACCAGCAAGCATCATCACAAGGACTTTTCTATGGCTTATAACGTGGCTGGGCTAACAAGAAAATTGGTTTTTCTAGATCACAAAACCCTTGAGTTAAGAGAAACATATAAACACAATGATTCTTATTTTTCCCAACTTGCCTTTGCATTGAGCTTTGCCTTTCTTTTCTTTCTCTTTTTCTTTTCACATTCTTATTTCTTAGCTTTTAGCTCAATGCTTTTCCTTTTTCATGCTTTCTCAACAACCCCAAACTTGAACATTTATCAATACCACAAAAGATTTTCTACTTAACTCAAGGTAAAGCTTTTCAACAAGGTTTTTCAATTTATGTTCAAGGCTAAGGGTTCAAAGGATAGAACACATAGTGTTCTCTTTTAGTGGGCTCAATTTATGAATTTAGCTAATAGAAGGGTTATCAACAAATGGCCTTGATCATATGATGCAAACAAGCAAGTAATTCAATCATAGAAAACCTGGGCAAAGTCATTCATGCTTTCACAGTAATAGTATTCAACAATAACAACTCTGGAGCTCAAAACCTCACATATAAGCTCATTCACATTCCACATATAACATCCTGCTTAGAATCATAATCACAATCATAACATCTTGCATTTGTTCACAATGCTTGTGAACCACCTGTATAAGCATATAATGTGCACATTCTCAACATCAATCAATATCAAAGCATCATCAGGCATTACTTATCAAACAATAATCATAAGCAAACCATCATAACAGACAAAGTTTCCAATTGAGTACATCAAATCCTATTCTAAAAACAAAAGTGATTGATAAAACAAATCCTACTCTAGTGCTTTGAAAAACTCAGACCCATCAATGATGCTCTCTCCCAACCCCAAACTTAGATGGAAAACTAGTGAGAAAGTGAGTGGAAGGGACATTTTCTAAAGAGGAATGAAAGGAAAAAGTAGAGAACTTTTGGAAAAATGTTTAGGAGTGTGTGTGCAGAGAAGAATCTAAAAATAGAGGCCAAAGCGTGACTTAGGGTATAAAATACCCTAATGGGCGCAGGTTCCGCTAAGGGGCAACCTAAGCCCCTTTTTCGATACCACTGCTCAGCGGCAATTTGCCGCTCAGCGGCACTTTTGTGTTGTGCTTTTCTTCTTCCTAGCTTACCCTAGGTGCCTTCTACTCATGCCCCTCACTTGCTCCCTGCAATTAATTTCTCAAATCACTCAAACATTCAAACCCTATCATGCAACTAAAGCAGAATCAAAACAAACAATACAGATAAAATCAATCAACTGGGTTGCCTCCCAGGTAGCGCTTGTTTAACGTCACGAGCCTGACCCAAAATCCTCCAGCACCCTTCAGTAGATGCAAATCTTTCTTACCAACACCCATCAGTAGGTGTATACAAACATAGTATCCTTTAGTAGATACTCTTCCGCCTAACATCCATCAGTAGATGTAAACCCTGTAACAAACTTATAACAAAAACAAAAATACCCAAAAGTTCAAAATTACATCACCAAACCAAAAATTAAAAGTTCTTAAATCACTGGGTTGCCTCCCAGCAAGCGCTCTTTTAACGTCACTAGCTTGACCCAAAAAAAGCTCATGTTCCATCTTCTTTTTCTTCTTTCTACTGAACTTCTTCAGAAATTTGATCAAACCAGGAACCTGTTGTAGTGTCTCAATCATAGGAACTTTAATCTCCAATTTCTTGAAGATTTCCATGAACCACTTAAATTTCTTTTCCTTCCTATGATACTTCTTTGGATGAGGAAGAGGTTTTTCATATGATTCTTTCTTTTTTTCTCTCGTCCTCTTTTTCTTTTCTCTCACTTTCTTTTTTTCTTTTCTTTTTCTACTCACTTTCTCAATCTTCACACAAATTTTCTCTTCTTTCTCTTCTCTCTCTTTTCTCTCTTTTCTCTCTTTTCTCTCTTCTCTCTCTTCTTTTTCCAACTCAACTTTTTCAACATTTACACTCACTAGCATTTCACACTCTTCCCCGGGGTTAACCTCAGTATTAGCCCCATAATTCTTGTCAGGCCTTTCTTCCAACTGCTTAGTAATCTGACCCATTTGAATCTCCAAGTTCTTGATAGCAGCTTCAGTGCTCTTTTGAGAAGATTCAGTTTTCTGTATGAATTGCTGAAGAGTTTCTTCCAACCTTGCTGATCTTTCATTAAGTGTAGACATTTGTTGCCATAAGGTTGGTTGTTGCTGTTGTTGCTTGTGAAATGGCCCTGATTGTCCAGCTTGCCTACTTTGTCCTTGACCAATACTTGGGTGTGGTTTCCACCCTTGATTGAAGTTCCCCTGACAGTATGGAAATTGATTAGCCATGAAGTTAACATCCTCTAAAGCTTCCACTAGAAAGGCGCATTGACCATTTATATGGTCACCACCACATAATTCACACATCTGTGGTTGAACCTGTGCAACAGTCTTTAACTCTTTTGGCAGTTGTGCAAGTATCTTTGTGAGATTCTCCAATTGTTGAGTTAGTATCTTGTTCTGTGCAAGTAAGGCATCATTGGTTTGTAACTGTAGAACTCCTTTCTGTTGCATAGGAGCTCCTCTTTCACTGTTGAGCTCATTATCACTAGTAGCCATATTTTCAATAATTTCTGTTGCTTCCTTTGGAGTTTTCCATTTAATGTTGCCTCCTGCTGAGGCATCAAGCATCATCTTGGTTTGTGAACCAAGACCTCCAAGGAAGGTAAGGACTACTTCCACTTCATCAAATCCATGCGTGGGTGTTTTTCGTAGCAAGCTTTTGTATCTATCCCATGCATGACCCAGTGATTCTTCCATGCCCTGCCTGAATGAAGAAATATCTTGCTTTCCTTTGTTGACCTTGAAGAATTGAGTGCCCATATAGTTAAATTCTTGTCCGAATTGCATCCTGCAAGCATTAGGCACAAAACTCTAGAAAATATTTGTTAGCACAAAAAGATAGAGAAGATACAAAGAATAAATTATAAGAAGATAAAAGATAGCAAGATAGAAGATAAAAACATAAAATAGAAAAATGAAAACAGAAAACAGAAAAAAAAACAAATAAAAACAGAAAACGAAAAAATTAAAAACAGAAAACGAAAAAATATAACAAAACAAAAAAAAATGAAAATAAAAACAAAAAAAACAAAAAATAAAAAAATAGAAAAATAAAAAAAAATAATAACCAAAAAATAAAAACAGAAAATAAAATAAAATAAAATCAAATAAAATCAAAATAAAATCAAATCAAATAAAATGAAATCAAATAAAAATAAAATAAAATAAAAACACAAAACAGAATAAAAACAGAAAACAGAAAAACAGAAAACAGAAAAATAAAATAAAATAAAATAAATTCGAAATTTAAAAATAAAATAAAAAAATAAGTCAAAGATAATCAATAATCACACAAATTAACCAGTTAAACCACGAGTCTCCGGCAACGGCGCCAAAAACTTGATGGACAAATTTATGAACACCAAATTATGATGTCACAAACTTGTTTTTCAATCGGCAAGTATGACCGAATCGTTCAAGTAATAAAACTTGGTAAGACCAAGTATTGTTCTTCCCAAAGGACTCACGGCCTAGTTTAGTTGTGTGGTTTCTTGATTAGCTAAGACTTAAAGAAGAAATATTTGGAGTTTTATATGCAAAAGACGAAAATAAACATGTATGCATGAGGTTGATCAATGGCTAAAACAAAAGACACACACTTTCAATGAAATATATTGATGAATATGTTGTTGGGGGTCAATTTCATCTTATCCACTCTCATATATTTTAGGAATTCAACATTCAAATCATCATTGTTAATGCCACTCTCTAATGTACCTTTCAAGAAGGCTTCTCCCTAATCACGAGTTCATACAATTCCTAGCATTCCTAATGATCAGTTCATAAGTGCAGGAGCTTAACGACAACCAATATAAAATTGGGAGAAATTCCCCGGATCTAGACTTCCCCGTACGCGCCCGTATCGACAAAACCAATAATCATGCATCGAATGAGTTAAACAATGCAAGCATTAAGCAAAGAGGAAAAACCCTAACTAATGATGAAAGAAAGCATAAGTCTTAATTAAAAGATGTAAAAACAGATTCCATATATGAGAGCTTCAAAAGATTACATTGATTCCCCAACAAACATACAGAGTTTAGTTCACCATATTCATGATGAACCTAGATGAATAACAATGAAAGAATGAAAGAGATAGAAAAACCCGAGAAAGAGAAGAGGAGAGCCGTCACCATCTCCCAATCTACCCCCAAGGGGTGAAAAGTGTGTTTCTACTTCCTCCCAGCCAAAGATACAAACCCTAGGACGTGCAAGTCCTTAAATAGGGCATAAAAATAACATAAAACAAGTCCAAGCCCATAAAAACAAAAGAAAACCGGTCCAAGCCCACTTAGAATGGCGCTCAGCGGTATTTTACCACTGAGCGGTACTAGCGCATGAACCATTTTGCCCCCCAGCTGCTGTTTTGCCCCTCAGCGGTGATTTCGGCACCCGAAAAGTGCCGCTCAGCGGTATGTTTCCGCTCAGCGCCACTCGGTCAGGCTTTTTCTGCGTTCTGGTTGGTTTTTCAGCATTCTGGTTGACTGGTTGACTTTTCTGGTTGACTGGTTGACTTTTCTGGTTGACTGGTTGACTTTTCTGGTTTCTGGTTGACTTTTCAGCACTCCAATCATTCGGTATTTCAATTCTTCTTTCAAATCATTCAATTAGCCTACAAAATCAAAGGAATCTTGCAAAAAACCATTAAATTCACTTTCAACTCTCTTATTCTCAAAACTAAAGCAAAAATATGAGTTCAAGCTAGTTTTTAAGTCTTAAAGGTTGCTTTTGGTATCAAATTTAAGCATAAAAATAACAGTTTTTCAACCGTTATCAATATTCCAAACACAATGCAAATCAGAAAGAAAGTGTTATCGCATATAGCGATAAGATGGAGGGATTTCAAGACAAGGCTGACACGACTATATGTCTTTGGAGATAGACAACATGAAAATCCATCTCAGCATTATACCTTCACGGAGGAGGATTGGATGCAGTTTCGTGCATCTAGAGAGTCTGAGGAATGGAAGGTATGTTTCTTAAGATCGTCTTTCATTGAGTTTTTATGATTTTACACTTACTTATATACATGGGTTCACAGGATAAAAGGTTAGCCGCCCAAGAAAGACAAAGGTTAAACGACGCACCCCACTTGTTATCACGAGGTGGATATGCAAAATTGGAGAAGAAACTGAGAAAGTCTAGAGCCGATGCCTTGGGACTTGAGTCGCCGGACCTAGCACCTGCACCTGCTAGGTACGAGCTGTGGAAGGCTGCTCGGACTAAATCTGATGGGAACATGACATCTTCCTCAGCTGCCTTGATCTCACAGAGAATTGTAAGTTCAAATTATAAGCAGTTATTTGATTGTGTATCTATCACAGCATGTCTTCTAAGTAACTTGGTTTTTTTATGTGCAGGATGAGTTGGTTGAGCAGCAGACTCAGGGCACATTTGCTGGCCAAGGTAGGGACGACATTCTGACAACGGCCATTGGAAGGCCCGAGCACCCAGGACGTGTACGTGGAGTTCCTGGGGCGATTGGTCTTCGTGACTATTTTGGCCCTACACAGAAAACCCCCCAATCAATGAGTCAGGAGACACTGAGGCAGATGGATCTTCAATGGGAGGAAAGACTCAACCAAAGCATGAGATCAATGGAGCAACGATTCATGGAGCAGCTACAAGAACAAAAACAAATACAAAGAGCGCTTGAAGAAAAGCTGCATTCCATGACGCAAGGCAACATGGGGGTCGATGAAACTCCCACACCACCTCGTGTCAGCACTAAAGGATCATGCTCTGCTGTAGACCCCACTCAGTATAGCGATCAATATGAGCTGTTGGTTGATGGGGATCCCCCACGCATTGTGGTTGTCGGACGAGTGCTTGAGGGAGGGGAGACCATTCATGGTGTTGCCATATTACCCCAGCACGTGCGTGTGACCATTGACGAGGTTCGGGATCCCCAGGCTCAGGTTCCTGTACCCACTCTAGAAATTAACTTTGTGGGGGAGGCCATAGGATCATTTATTGCATGGCCTAGAGCATTGATCATGTCCCACATCGCTACTCCACAGGTATAATGTCTTTTAAAATAGTATTTCTATGTTTATTCTTGATATAATTGTTGACAAAGCTTTGACGTAAATTCTTATCTTTAGTTCACACGTCCTCAGAAGCAGCCAATTCATGATACAGTCATACATGAAGATGATGAGATGGCTGAAGCGGAGGATGATCCTCTATCAAAGTTAGTGACAAAATTACCCAGATTAAAGAAAGCATCATTAGAACTCTACTGGGATTTGAGGGTATTTGGTCTTCCCCCACATGTGCCAGTTTATATCACATTTTCTGATGCATTGGAGGTGATTGGGGGAGACAGGATGTTGAATATTTCCATCATTCAGCTGTGGTGCATGTAAGTTACTCAATTTGGTCTTTCATATTACTTTTATTTACATTGTTATATATTTTCTAACAACTTAACTTTGTTGTTTTAGGTACATGGACACAATCGTTGTAGCCCAAGGTCGGTCTTCCATGTACGGATTTGTTGAACCTCAGACCATTCAACCGTCTGGTAACACACCTCAAAACAGACAAGATTATTTGCAAACATGGATGGATGAGTCAAAAAGAGACGTATACCTTGTGCCATACATTGACGGGTAGGTGTTGTTATATGTGGTCAGTTTATTATTATAGTTTCGTTAATTAGTTGAATAACTATTTGTCCTTCGTGATAGGTCGCACTGGCAGCTGATGGTAATCATTCCCAAACAATGTAAAATTATATTTTTTTGTTCGTTGCACAGGAGGATGAAAACTGAGTTGAGAACCATGCTTCAAGGGTAAGTGTTTCTCCAAAAATGACTTTGAATTTGATGTTCACCTTCAACTTTTATGATAAAATAGTCATATTAATTATACTTTGTGTTTTCAATCTGTACAGAGTTATTGGTAAATCTCGTGGTCAACTGGTTCAAGTTTTGTATCCAAAGGTTGTAAGTCATTTAACGTTTCCTTTTCATTTATGTTATTGAATGATCTAAATTCTTAACTATTTAGTTTGTTATTTTAGTGTAACCACCAGGTAGATTCATGGGAATGTGGCTTCTATGTGATGTGTTGGATTAAGACCATCATTCGAGCAGTCATTACAGATGACTGGAATGAGGTAATGATGTATACCTTCAATACATTACAAATCATATTCATCTACAACTATATATGAAACAATAATGAATCTTTGTTGAATTTTGCAGCGCTTCAAGACTACATCGCCTATTACAGAAGACACAATTAAACAGATAAGGCAGGAGTGGACCGCTTATCTTCTGCAAAGATGGAGTTAGGAATAGTTATATTTCTTGTTGAACATTGTTTAGTTTTTTAGTTTAAGTTTTATGTTGATAGTTTGGTAGTGGATTGAACTCCACATTAAGTAGAACTTTGTTTATATAAAACGCATTTTTATATTATTGCAAAATTGTTCTGGGACATTTTTCTGCTTTTCAGGTGTGGTTTTATTGAAAAAATAAACTAATTTTTAAAAAAAAGACGCCCAGTAGACGTCCGTTAGTGCACAGTCGGACGTCTACAGACGTCTGTCAGTGCACACACGGACGTCCACCCCCCAGCTCCTACCTAAAACATTTCAGCAAGGTAGACGTCAGGGGGGAGGAGGCGGACGTATATATAGACGTCCGTCCAGACACAACGGACATTTATATAGGCGTCCGTCCAGACACAACGGACGTTCATGTAAACGTCCCTCCTGACACAACGGACGTTCATGTCGACGTCCGTCATGACACAACGGACGTTCATGTAGACGTCCGTGCTGACACAACGGACGTTCATGTCGACGTCTGTCATGACACAACGGACGTTCATGTAGACGTCCGTGCTGACACAACGGACGTTTACAGAGACGTCCGTCCTGCCACAACGGACGTCTGAGCGACGTCACCCACATAAACGTCGGGCGTACGGCGGACGTCAAAAGGCCAAAATATCGGACGTTAAAACCCCTTTCTGCACTAGTGTAACGCTTGTTTAACGTCACGAGCCTGACCCAAACATCCATCAACACCTATCAGTAGGTGTCAAACCTAGTATCTTTCAGTAGATACTTAACCACCTAGCATCCTTCGGTAGATGCTATACCCAGAAATTTACAGAAGTAATGTCCAAGTTTATAAAAAATTACAAAACCAAAATAAAATCAAAAGAAAAATTGTCCTCAAATCACTGGAATGCCTTCCAGCAAGCGTTCTTTTAACGTCACTAGCTTGACCCAATAAAGCTCATGTTCCATCTTCTTTTTCTTCTTTCTACTGAACTTCTTCAGAAATTTAATAAAACCAGGAACCTGTTGCAGTGTCTCAATCATAGGAACTTTAATCTCCAATTTCTTGAAGATTTCCATAAAGCACTTAAATTTCTTTTCCTTCCTATGATACTTCTTTAGATGAGGATTGGGTTTTTCATATGATTCCTTCTTCTTTCCTCTCATCTTCTTTTTCTTACTTTTCCTCTCCCTCAATTTTCTCTTTTTCTTTTCTCTTATTTTTTTCTTCCCTTCTCTTTTTCTTCTCAACTTCTTTATTTTCACACAAATTTTCTTTCTCTCTTCTCTCTCAACCACTTCTTTTTCTTTTTCTTCATCTTTATCTTTCTCACTCAACTCTTCTTTTTCTTTTCCCTCTATCTTTTCCTCATCTCTCCCTATTTTTTTCTCATAAAAAATCTTGTCACTTTCAGTGATAATGGCTAGACCTTCCTCCTTAGGGTTAACTTCAGTATTAACCTTAAAATCGTTCAATCTCTGACTAATGTAACGAAGGTTCATCTCCATCATTTTACATGATGCTTCAATGTTTTTCTGAAAAATAAAATAAAATAATCACACAAATATGAACAAATAAAATAAAATAAAATAATAACTGAAAAATATGACCCTCGGCAAGTGTGACTGAATCGTATCAAGTAATAAACTCGGTAAAACCAAGTATCATTCTCGCAAAGGACTCACGGCCTAGTTAGTTATATGATTTCTTGATTATTTAAGACTTATGAACAAATTCTTGAGATTTCAAATGCAAAAGACAATAAGTAAATTGTTACCAATAAGGAGTATTGGTAAAACCTGAAGATGTGTTTTGATGATGTTGCAACTTATAGATTTTGAATGTAGTAGGAAAATGTTAAACATTGTAATTTTTACTAGTATAATCGATTATGGTTAAGCAATAATCGATTATCACAAGTCATACTTGAATAATCGATCATCACTTCATATAATCGATTATCACTTTTTTGAAAACTCTGTAATGGACTTGAATAATCGATTATCACTTACAATAATCGATTATTCATGGCAGTTGGGAGCTGACCTTTGGCATTCAGTGTACTTGGCTATATAATTTGATTTGGAGAAATCAGAAGGTAACGTTTTTTTTTGAACTGAGAAAGCTTAGAACACTATGTGTCAGAGGAACGTTCTTAGAGAGCTTTTTGTTCATTGTTCCCTTGCTTGGTCTTGTGAAAGGAGAGGCTCGCGTATCGTGTGTCGATAGTCGGAGCAGACTCTCTTCAAGTTAGCAAGGTACTCTGCCTGGTCTTGTGAAAGGAGAAGCTTGCGAATCGTTGGTCGATTGCCGGAGCGGTTCTCTTCAAGTTGGTAGAGTGGTTCTTTTCGTTTTATTCCTGTTCATTTGATTGTAATCTGTTAAACCATTTTTAGTGGAATTGTTAATCACTATTTATAGTGATTAATGACTGGACGTAGATTCTGTTGAATCAAACCAGTATAAAAATATCTGTGTGATTTTTCTATTCCCTACACTCATTATTTTACATATATCAAGTGTTTGATTAATTTTCTGAAACAAAATTATTTTTACTAAAAGGACCAAATTAATTTTAATTGTGATCGAACACGCTTTCCGCTCTCTGAGTTTTAATTCCGCTGCGCTATACTCTTCGAAAAATACCCCCTCCGATACCAACAATTGGTATCAGAGCTTGCTTTGATAGTTTTTCAAAAAAAAAAAAAATTTGCGAAAATGGCCGGTCACAATCAAAACCATGTATATGCTGAGGGTGCTTCCATTAACAGACCTCCATTGTTTACTGGTGATAACTATGCTTTTTGGAAAGTGAGAATGAAGATTTTTATGGGGTCTGTTGATAGAGGTATCTGGGAAGCTGTACAAAATGGCCCTTATATTCCTATGAATACTGTTGATGGTGTAGAGACTGAAAAACCTTATTTTAATTGGACTGCAGAAGAAAATAGACGAGCTCAGTTTGATATTAAAGCTCGCAATATAATTTCATCTGCTGTTGTACTTGATGAATTTTATAGAATTTCCATGTGTAAGACAGCACAGGAAATGTGGGAAGTCCTCAGAGTCACTCATGAAGGAATAGAGGACGTGAAGCGCGCTAGGAAGAACACTCTCATTCAGGAATATGAGATGTTCAGAATGCAACCTAGCGAAACGATCTCTGACGTTCAAAAACGATTCACTCATATTGTGAATCATTTAACAGGGTTGGGTTAGACTTTTGATACTGATGAACTTAATGTGAAAATTCTGAAATCTCTGGACAAGTCTTGGCAACCAAAGGTGACTACCATCTCGGAATCTCAAAATCTTACTCAGATGTCAATGCCAATCTTGTTTGGAAAGCTCCGTGAGCATGAACTTGAGCTGAGGAGATTGACTACTGAAGAGGATCAAGGCAAAAGGAAAACTCTAGCTTTCAAGTCTGAAATATCTAAAGGAAAAAGCTCTAAGAGGATCGAAGAAGATGATTCTGATGATGAAGAAAACATGAGCTTGATGATAAAGAAATTTGCAAAGTTCATGAAAGCAAAGGGAAAGGACAAGTTTCACAAAGATAGGAAAGAAAGTCAAGAATCTCCATCAAACGTAAAGTGCTTTGGTTGTGGAGAAAGAGGGCACGTAAAATCTGAGTGTCCAAAAAGCAAGAAAAGTGAAGACAAGAAGGAAGGAAAATTTCAAAGGAAAAAGAAAGCATACATAGCTTGGGAGGATAATGCCTCTAGCTCAACGAGTTTAAGTGACACAGAAGAAGAAGCCAATCTATGCCTTATGGAAGATTCTGAAGAAACTGGAAGTCAAGTAAGCGATTCCAGCTTTGAATCTAGTGAATTAGATTTACAAAAAGCTTTATTTGAATTGATGTATGAATCTGAGAAACTTAATGCTGCTCATAAAAATTTAAAAAAGGAACATAATGAATTGAAGTTAAAATATGACAAATTGCTTGATGATGAAGTTGTTCTAAGAAATAGAGTTAATACCTTAGAAATTAAATTATCATATGCAAATGCTACTGTTGAACCTGTTGAATGCTTGTCATGCAAAAGTTATATGTTTGATATTGATATACTTGAAAACTTACTTGCTAAGGCAACTAAAGCTAATTCACATGCTAAAACAAACCTTAATAAGAGCAATGGAAACATTCATCAAAATTTTAAATCAAGGTAAGAAGAACTCGAAAAATTTGGGTTGTTAAAGGAACTTTTATTAAAAATAAAATTAGTGATGTATGTTGCTTTTTCTGTATGAAGCATGGTCACACATCAAACAAATGCAATATCAAACATGTCAGTGTTCCAAGTGGCAAATATGCTTGGGTTAAAGCTGTGAGATGATGTAAACTTGCAAAAACTAACCCCAAGGACCCATATTGAGATTGGGGACCTAAAATTCTTGCTAACTTGTTTTGTACGATCAATATAAGTCCAAGAAGTCACTGTGGTATCTTGACAGTGGTTGCTCAAGATACATGACTGGTGACAAGAAAAGATTCATCTCTTTTGAGAAGAAGAAGCAAGGATTTGTAACGTATGGGGATAACAATAAAGGCAGAATAATGGGTATTGGAAACATTGGAGGAGGAAACACTTTGACAATAAAAGACGTCTTATACGTTGAAGGCCTCAAACATAATCTTCTAAGCATAAGCCAACTATGCGACAAAGGTTTCAAGGTAACTTTTGAGAGTGACAAATGTACTGTTTATTTTAAAAATTCTGTTGAAATTGCTTTGCAAGGTGTTAGGCATAATAACATATATTTGATTGATATTGAGTGTGAATCTAGTCATAGTATAACATGCTTAGTTGCTAAAAAAGAAAATCCATGGCTATGGCACAAAAGAGCTGCACATATTCACATGCAACACTTAAATAAATTAATCTCTAAGGATCTTGTGAGTGGTTTGCCTAAACTAAAATTTGAGAAAGATAAACTTTGTTCTGCATGTCAAAAGGGTAAACAAACCAAATCTTCATTTTCATCTAAAAGCATGATTTCAACATCAAAACCTTTAGAACTTTTGCATATGGACTTGTTTGGTCCATCTAGAATTAAAAGTTTTGGTGGAAACTACTATGCTCTTGTAATTGTTGATGATTACTCTAGATTTACTTGGACTTTCTTTTTAACTCTGAAAAGTGAAGCTTTCAAAGCATTTAAAACTTTTGCTAAACGTATTCAAAATGAAAAAGATTTGAAAATCAAAACTTTGAGAAGTGATCATGGTGGTGAATTTGAAAATGAATCGTTTGGAAAATTTTGTGAAGAATTTGGCATTGCACATAATTTTTCTGCACCTAGAACTCCCCAACAGAATGGTGTTGTTGAAAGGAAAAATAGATCATTAGAAGAATTAGCTAGAACGCTTATGAATGAATCTAATGTGCCAAAATACTTTTGGGCTGATGCAGTAAGTACTGCTTGTTATGTGTTAAATAGGATGCTTATTAGGCCAATTCTAAAATTAACTCCATATGAATTGTTGAATGGTAGAAAACCAAATATATCTCATTTGAAAATTTTTGGATGCAAATGCTTTGTCTTAAATAATGGAAAAGATAATATTGGAAAATTTGATGCAAAATTTGATGAAACAATTTTTCTAGGATATTCTTTGACTAGCAAAGCTTATAGAGTGTTCAATAGAAGAACACTGATAATTGAAGAATCAATGCATGTTGTCTTTGATGAGATTGTATACCTTGAGGTAAATCCTCTTGAGTCAAATAGACCCATTGCAGGTGATGAGGATTACTTAAAAGAAGCCCTTGAGGAGATGTATCTAAATGAAAATTATCCTCCGGAGCTTCAAGAAACACCCCAAGTCGTTGATTCCAAAAGCTATCAACAACCAAGAGGACTATCTTTGGACAACATCATAGGAGATATATCAAAAGGGGTAACTACTAGACATAATTTAAATAATTTTTGTCTAACTGTTGCTTTTGTGTCTGAGGTAGAACCTAAAAATATAAAGGAAGCTCTTCAAGATGACAAGTGGTGCATTGCTATGCAAGAAGAGCTAAATCAATTTGAAAGGAATGAAGTTTGGGAACTTATTCCAAAACAAGAAGAATTCCAAGTCATAGGAACAAAATGGGTATTCAGGAACAAGCTTGATGAGAATGGAAACATCACAAAGAATAAAGCAAGGCTAGTTGCTAAGGGATACTGTCAAGAGGAAGGTATAGATTATGATGAAACGTATGCACCGGTAGCCAGGTTAGAAGCAATTAGATTATTACTTGAATATGCATCTTTGATGAAATTTAAACTATATCAAATGGATGTAAAAAGTGCTTTCTTAAATGGTTTTATAAAAGAAGAAGTGTATGTTAGTCAACCTCCTAGCTTTGGAGATTTTAAATTTCCTGATCATGTTTACAAGTTGAAAAAGGCCCTTTATGGTCTTAAACAAGCACCTAGGTCTTGGTATGAAAGACTTAGTACCTTTTTAATTGAAAATGAATTTTCTAGAGGAAAGGTTGATTCAACCTTATTCATTAAGAAAGTAGGAAAACAGATTTTAATCGTGCAAGTTTATGTAGATGATATCATTTTTGGGTCAAATGATGATTCTTTGTGTGAAGAGTTTGCAAAAATAATGCAAGGTGAATTTGAGATGCCTATCATGGGTGAGTTAAACTTTTTCTTAGGACTACAGATAAAACAAATGAATGGTGGAACATTCATCTCCCAAACTAAATACTGTAGAGAAATTCTTAGGAAATTTGGTATGGATAGCTGCAAGGAAGCTAGTAAACCCATGGGTACTTCATGTTATTTAGATAAGGATGAAATTGGAAAAGGAGTGAATGAAACCATGTTTAGAGGCATGATAGGATCCTTGCTATACTTAACTGCTAGTAGACCAGATATTATGCAGAGTGTTTGTGTATGTGCTAGATACCAAGCCAATCCTAAAGAATCTCATTTGACTGCAGTTAAGAGAATTCTAAAATATCTTAAGGGAACTACTTCATTTGGACTTTGGTATCCCTCTGATGCCTCACCTAGTTTAATAGGATACTCTGATGCAGATTATGGTGGCTGTAAAATTGATAGAAAAAGTACTAGTGGAACCTGTCATTTCTTGGGATGTTCTTTAGTGTCATGGCACTCAAAGAAACAAGCATGTGTAGCTTTGTCTACCACCAAAGCTGGATATATTGCAGCTGGAAACTGTTGTGCCCAAATTTTGTGGATGAAACAACAATTGGAAGACTTTGATATCTTCCTTGACAAAATTCCTCTAAAATGTGACAATACTAGTGCGATAAATTTGACCAAGAACCCCATAATGCATTCAAGAACTAAGCATATAGAAATTAGGCACCATTTCTTAAGAGATCATATTCAAAAGGGGGATTGTCAAATTGAATATGTTGATACCTTACATTAATTAGCTGATATCTTTACCAAGGCTCTACCTAAAGATAGATTTTTTGAGCTTAGAAGAGAGTTAGGAGTGTTAGACATATCTTAGAATCAAAATCTATGCAAATTTTTGCATTTTTCATAAACTTAACGCTTCATAATCGATTATCACTAAGTTATAATCGATTATTCATGCATAAAATTCAATTCTGGAAAATCTTGAGCAGATAATCGATTATCATTATGCATAATCGATTATCATGCAATTTTGGGCAGTAATTATTGAACTGATAATCGATTATCACGAGCCATAATCGATTATCGCGCTGACAGTTTCAAAAATAGAGCCGTTGGAGCATCCCATAACGGCTTTAAACGGCCATAAATGGCTAGTTTTTCCATTTTTCTTATAAATAGCCCCCCATAATCGATTATTAGACACTCCTTTGCACCCAAATACTGCTGAAATCAAATCTAGAGCTCAAATCTTCTTCATTTCTCTTCACCTTCTCAAAATCTCATTTTCCCATTCTTCCTCCATGGTTGACTCAAGAAGGCACCGTCGCAGAACAGCTGGAGCCTCCTCTTCTTCTCAACCACGTCTTGCAAACATAGATGGATGGATTTCAGATCAAGGGAAACATGCAGACTTTGTTAATTCTTGGCAAGAAAGGAAGATCATGGTGGTAAAGTTTATTCGTCTTGACTTTTTCCGCTTCTATGGCTTTCAATTTCCAAACACTTTTGCTGAGCAGGGGTTAACGCATCTATTAGAACAAAAAGGATGCATTTATCCTTGTCTTATAAGAGTCTTCTACTTCAACTTGCGCTATCGAGATGGGATAATATCTACTAAGGTCAAGGGAGTACGCATCATTTTAGATGATGACATATGGACCAATGTTGCTCAACTTCCCATCTGGGATGATGCTGTCAAAGTCCATTTAGGACTTGAAGATTTCAACAGGATGATGACTTTTCAATCCTTCCTGTGTCATCCTGAACGGCAAACCAATAGAAGGCAATTACTGGTTGGAGGTTTTAAAGTTGAAGAAAGGATGATCCACTACTTGATTGTCTGGATTTTATGTCCTAGAGCAACCAACCATGCTCAATGCTCTGAGCAGGATTTACTTCTGTTGTATGGGATTCTAAATCACATACACATCGACTGGCCTGCTCTCATTGCTGACACAATGGTAAAAGCCAAGAAATCCCATTCATATCAATTTCCCTATGCTCTTCTTATTTCTAGGATTTTAGAATTCAAAGGTGTACCTGTTGAAGGAGAACTCGTTCAAACTATTGAAGCTGTGGGATCAGAAATTGGAGATACTACCTTTCGTCAAATGGGATTCATTACTAGAGGCAGAGTCCTTATTCACAAAGATGATGACCATCCTGATGTAGATGAAGATGATGACATGGACACTCATATGGTTGACCCAGTAAGTGCTGCTGCTCCGTCTGATGCTGGACCATCCAACATACCCTCATCTTCCTCAACTTCTATGGAAGAACATTTTGCAAGGTTATCTAAACAGTTGGAGGATATGAGTCTTGCACAAAAGACTCACTTTGAGGAGATTTATGAGTGACAGCGATCTGTTGATGAGTACATGGTTGATCAATTTCTTGATCTTGATGTTCGCCTATCTAACATCGAGGGTCATCTTAATATCCCACCTCCTGAACATTCTCCTAGTCCTGAATTCTAGGTTTTAGGCCTCTAAGTTTGATTGTTATGTTATTTTCTTTATGGTATTTAGTTTCTTAATCTTTATGAATTTCATGTAATTCCTTTCTGTTCTTAATATAATGAGCTTTTATTTTGTGCATATATTCCATTTTTGAGGGGGAGCTCATATTAAGGGGGAGGTTATTACATTATTCTTTTTGCTTATGATCAAAAAGGGGGAGAAAAAATATAAGGGGAGGATTAAAGAAAATTTTTTTTAATTGTACAGGTACTGCTAACTCTGTGGTTGTCCATTAGTTTATATATGTTGCAGGTAAACCTGAGTTGCTTTTAAAAAGAGAGTTTTTGATCATCATCAAAAAGGGGGAGATTGTTACCAATAAGGAGTATTGGTAAAACCTGAAGATGTGTTTTGATGATGCTGCAACTTATAGATTTTGAATGTAGTAGGAAAATGTTAAACATTGTAATTTTTACTAGTATAATCGATTATGGTTAAGCAATAATCGATTATCACAAGTCATACTTGAATAATCGATTATCACTTCATATAATCGATTATCACTTTTTTGAAAACTCTATAATGGACTTGAATAATCGATTATCACTTACAATAATCGATTATTCATGGCAGTTGGGAGCTGACCTTTGGCATTCAGTGTACTTGGCTATATAATTTGATTTGGAGAAATTAGAAGGTAACGTTTTTTTTTGAACTGAGAAAGCTTAGAACACTGTGTGTCAGAGGAACGTTTTTAGAGAGCTTTTTGTTCATTGTTCCCTTGCTTGGTCTTGTGAAAGGAGAGGCTCGCGTATCGTGTGTCGATAGTCGGAGCAGACTCTCTTCAAGTTAGCAAGGTACTCTGCCTGGTCTTATGAAAGAAGAAGCTTGCAAATCGTTGGTCGATTGCCGGAGCGGTTCTCTTCAAGTTGGTAGAGTGGTTCTTTTCGTTTTATTCCTGTTCATTTGATTGTAATATGTTAAACCATTTTTAGTGGAACTGTTAATCACTATTTATAGTGATTAACGACTGGACGTAGATTCTGTTGAATCGAACCAGTATAAAAATATCTGTGTGATTTTTCTATTCCCTACACTCATATTATTTTATGTATATCAACTGTTTGATTAATTTTCTGAAACAAAATTATTTTTACTAAAAGGACCAAATTAATTTTAATTGTGATCGAACACGCTTTCCGCTCTCTGAGTTTTAATTCCGCTGCGCTATACTCTTCAAAAAATACCCCCTCCGATACCAACATAAACATGTATGCATGAGTTTTGATCAATGGAAAAGAAGAACACAAATACTGAACGAATTATATGGATGAGTATGTTGTTGGGGTAATCAATTTCATCTTATCCACTTTCATATATTTTAGGAATTCATCATTCTTTTCATCAATGTTAATGCCACTCTCTAAATTACCTTGCGAAGAAAGCTTATCCTTAATTACGAGTTCATACAATTCCTAGCATCCCTAATAATTAATTCTGAAGCACAGAAACTTAAAGGCAACCAACCCTCATATCCCTATTTCTAGGCAATATGCTATTGGAAGAATTTCCCCGGATCTAGATTTCCCCGTATGTGTCCGTATCGACAAAATCAATAATCATGACATCGAATGAGTTAAACAATGCATGCTTTGAGCAAAGAGGAAAAACCCTAACTATTAATGAAAGAAAGCATGTATCTCAAATAAGATGTTTAAACACAAATTCCATATATGAGAGCTTCAAAAGATTACATTGATTCCCCAACAACAAGAAGAGTTTACTTCACCATATTCATGATGAAACTAGATGAAATACAATGAAAGAGTGAAAGATAGAACCCGAGAAAGATGAGTAGGTAGCCTTAACATCCAAGATCTTCCTCCAAGGGGTTGAAAGGTGTGTGTTTGCTTTGTACTCTGCCAAAGATACAAACCATAGGAAGTCCTAAAGCTTATATACTTATTTGGAATATTACAGAAAAGTAGGCCTAAGCCTAAAATAATGCCGCTCAGCGGCAAACTACCACTCAGCGATAAGTGCGTTTGTTGATTCTTCCCCTCAGCGGCATTTTCACCCCTCTACGGAGCCAACGGGAGTTCATTGGTGCCGTTCAGCGGTAAACTGGCGCTGAGCGGTACTTGTTGCTTCTCTTCTTTTGCACCTTTTGAGTTCTTTTATGATTCCATCTTTATCCTTCTTCACTTCTTTCATCAAATTCACCTTAAAACCTGCATAAAACACTGAAATCAAGCATAAACCTGTTCAACTCTCTTATTTCCAAAAATATAAACAAAAGCATGATTTCAAGCTAGTTTCTAAGTGTTAAAGGTTGTTTTTAGTATCAATTTTAAGCATGAAAATAATAGTTTTTCAACTGTTATCACAAGCCCAATCAATTCCTATATAAAGAGACCCAAGGAAAGCAGAAAAGAACTTCATTCATTCATTCACCACTTCTCTCTCTTATTTCATCATGTATTCATTTCCATTCATGGAGAGCTAAGCATCTAGGGCTATTCTGCTGTAATTTCATTATGGTTTCTAAGGTTATGTTGAGTTAATGCAATTGTTTATTTTTATTATTGATTTAAGTTGTTCTCTCTCTATCATATTAAAAACAAAGATTTTTGCATCATAATGTGTTTGAATCTACATGCAAATTGATTATATAAGTTTTAGGGTTTCTAGGTTTAAGTGAGAATCTACTTTGATTTAATCTAGAAAGGTTTTGCATTTGATTGAGAATTTATTTTGGTTAATTGCATGATTGCCCTCAAATTAATTAAGAATGTACTTTAATTAATTTGAAACTTGAATAATAATCAATTGAACAATGATTTGTGAATAACCGATGATGAATCTATATTGAAAAAATAGTGGAATTAGCCTATTTCATCATAACTGTTTTTAAGTTTCTTATTTGTTCTTTAAACATTGTCCAAACATTACTTTTATTCTTGAGCATTGCATTGCATTCATAAGATTCAAATATTGAAAGGCAATTTCGTATTTGTTGGGAGACGACTCAGGGTTACTTTAACCCTATCTACTTTCTTGAATACTACTTGGCAATACTGAAGTTGCCTTGAAAAGTAGTATTAATTTGATAGCTTCAATGACAACGTATCAAATTTGGCGCCGTTGTCGGGTGTCGCAACCGGAATCGCGGCGAGACGACGATCCAAAAAGAAACGGGTTTTAAAAAGAGATTTGGAGTCGCCACCATAGTTTATTATGGAAAACTATGGAAAAACCTCAAAACGATAAAGCACGGTCCTCGAAAACCAAAGATTGGGTTCGGGAGTCGGTTACGCGTGGGGAAGGTGTTAGCACCCCACAACGCCTGCCCTAAGGCAGTACCTTTAACTAAATGCGCGAATATGATGTGGTTTTCAAAATGTTTAACTATCCCCTAAAATAAAACTATAAATAAACAAAATATATTTTTTAGTTTTTTGGGCCCGACAAGGATTGACCTTGCTCCTACGTATTCTCATTCAAAATGAGAAATCAGGGTTACGTAGTTCTAGCTAAAAGATTGTTTGTTGTTTGGAAAAGCAGATGTTTTTAATTTTTGGAGATTTTATATTTTTAATATTTTCGAGAAAAAGAAGGTAACGAGTACTAGGCCGACGCGAACGGTCGCACGAGTACTCATTCCTTTAAAATGATATTTAAATACTTTTAATTATTTTTGAAAAGAGAGATAACGATATTAAGCACTAGGACGATGCGAACGATCACACGAGCACTCATACTGTTATCTGCTTATTTAGGAAGACTTGAGAGCATTGAGTGCTAGGCTGATGCGGACGATCGCACGAGCACTCATACCCTCGTTTAATATTACGTAAATAAGAGAGAAAAGTATTGAACACTAGGACGATGCGAACGATCACACGAGTGTTCAACCTTTAAACGTATTTTTGAAATTTTATTTAAGAAAAGAAGAAAAAGGTTTTTAGCACAAGGACGACGCGAGCGGTCACACATGTGCTTAAACCTTTAAAACATATTTTTGTAAATTTATTTAAGGAAGAAGAAGAGGTTTTTAGCACAAGGACGACGCGAGCGGTCACACGTGTGCTTAAACCTTTAAAACGTATTTTTGAAATTTTATTTAAGAAAAGAAGAAGAGGCTTTTAGCACAAGGACGACGCGAGCGGTCACACGTGTGCTTAAACCTTTAAAACGTATTTTTGAAATTTTATTTAAGAAAAGAAGAAGAGGTTTTTAGCACAAGGACGACGCGAGCGGTCACACGTGTGCTTAAACCTTTAAAACGTATTTTTGAAATTTTATTTAAGAAAAGAAGAAGAGGTTTTTAGCACAAGGACGACGCGAGCGGTCACACGTGTGCTTAAACCTTTAAAACTTTTCTTATAAATTTATTTATTTAAAATATTGTATTATTACATATATATTTAAGGCTAAATAGATGTTTAAAATAAATAGAACAAAATAAGAGAAAAAGATAAATAAATAAATAGAAATAAAAAATAAAATAAATAAACAAAAGAAATGAAAATGGCTGAACGGACGTTAAGAATAACGAGCGTTCGAACGTTCGTTGGGGAATATAATGGATATTTAGAAATGTAACTGAATGACGAGCGTTCGTTGGGATGAAGCGAACGTTCGTTGGGGAATATAAAGGACGAACGTTGAACGTTCGTTGGGGAATATAAAGGACGAACGTTGGTAACTAAGGCTGAATGACGAACGCTCGTTGATAGAGGATGAACGAACGTTGTGAATGTAGGCTGAATAACGAGCGTTCGTTGGGTGATACGACGAACGTACGTTGAGTACAGGAAGGTAGATGACGAGCGTTCAATGGATGATGTGACGAACGGACGCTGAGAAGAGGAGGCTAGTCTACGAGCGCTCGCTGGGGATGAGCGTTCGTTGGGTAGATGAGGTGAGTGGAGGCCAAATGACGAGCGCTCGTTTGGGACGAGCGTTCGTTAGGAAAATGAGGTTGGATGGCGCATACTCGTTATGGACGAGCGTTCGTTGGGATGATGAGGCGGGATGACGAACGACGAGCGCTCGTTTGGACGAGCGTTCGTTGGGAAGATGAGGCTGGATGATGAACGACGAGCGCTCGTTTGGACGAGCGTTCGTTGGGAAGATGAGGCTGGATGATGAACGCTCGTTATTAACGAGCGTTCGTTGGGAGGATATGGGCTGGATGGCGAACGCTCGTTATGGACGAGCGTTCGTTGGGAAAATGAGGTTGGATGACGAACGCTCGTTATGGACGAGCGTTCGTTGGGAAAATGAGCGTTGGATGACAAACGCTCGTTATGGACGAGCGTTCGTTGGGATGATGAGGCTGGATGACGAACGCTCGTTATGGACAAGCGTTCGTTGGGAAGATGTGGGAAGAGGAGCCCGAATGACGAGCGCTCGTTTTGGACGAGCGTTCGTTGGGAAGATGTGGCTGGATGGCGAACACTCGTTATGGACGAGCGTTCGTTGGGAAAATGAGGTTGGATGACGAACGCTCGTTATGGACGAGCGTTCGTTGGGAAAATGAGCGTTGGATGACAAACGCTCGTTATGGACGAGCGTTCGTTGGGATGATGAGGCTGGATGACGAACGCTCGTTATGGACAAGCGTTCGTTGGGAAGATGTGGGAAGAGGAGCCCGAATGACGAGCGCTCGTTTTGGACGAGCGTTCGTTGGGAAGATGTGGCTGGATGGCGAACGCTCGTTATGGACGAGCGTTCGTTGGGAAAATGAGGTTGGATGACGAACGCTCGTTATGGACGAGCGTTCGTTGGGATGATGTGAGAAGAGGAGCCCGAATGACGAGCGCTCGTTTTGGACGAGCGTTCGTTGGGAAGATGTGGCTGGATGGCGAACGCTCGTTATGGACGAGCGTTCGCTGGGAAAATGAGGTTGGATGACGAACGCTCGTTAAAAGCCAAAGGTTTCTGGACGTACGCTCAATTTTGGGCCTGGCCCAATTGAATGGTTTCTAACCTAGAATTTCCTAGGGGTTCTACCTTCCCGCTCTCATTCACTCATCCACTCAGATCCAACACCCTCCCGTAAGCTCCCTCTCTTATCTCACACACTTTCCAGAGACCCAAGTTTCTTTCTCTCTAGAGAACCCTAAATCTGGGTGGCATGCTGCCGCCACCTCGGCTGGAACCAGCCGCCGCCACCTCTGCCAAGACCACGACTTGGCCTCTCCGGTGACAACCTGAACTCCTCGCTTCGAAAACGCCAACCCCAGGGACGGGTTTACCTCCCCGCGCCGCATCTCCGTCTATCTCTTCGGCCACCTCCCTCACAGCTCAGGCCGCCGGAACTCAACATCGTAACGCCATTAACAGCGGCCAAGCTCTGCTTCCCCACCTCCTTCGCATATGCACTACTATGCCTTCGAACCAGCCACCGCGCCATCACCTTCTATTAGTCTCGACGTCGCCAGCGACACCACACTCCACCGGAGCTACCGCCGGTTGCGGCGTTCAACTCTCTCTTTCCCTTCTCGTGAATGACGAAAACGCACTCCCTGGGATGACTCTTCGCAGTGCTCTGTGTGAGATTTCTACTAACTCTAGGAAGATCATACGTAAAAATGGGTTGGCGAGATGATGATGGGAGCCTAGTGGAGGCTCGGAAGTGAGTGAGTTGGAGCTTTTTGGCTATGTGAGACCAGTGTGGTGGTTGTTTCTTCTTCTTGCAGAGGAAAGGAATTATAGGTTGTGTATGAATTTCTGCTTAATGGTTCAATCTTGTTATTGATTGGGGGGTGAACAGAGGCATTAAAGAATGTTGAAATTGGGAGAACTCGTGATGCTCAAGTATTTTGAAACGGATTGACACCAAAGGGATTTTCAGAGCTCCAATGTGCAGGGGTTCTTAGAGAAAGGGGAAGACTCCTATCACGATACATATTCAAGCAAGGCGACTTCGAGCATAAAAAATGAAGCATAATGCAGCAAACTTACATGATTACATCCACACGAGTGAGTGCTTACCTCTTGTAGCTCTGCTTGCCTTTTCTCTTCGTCTCCGATGATCTCTCACCTTTGTAGCTGGCGTTTTTCGTTCTCTGCCGGTGCAAAAAATGGTCAAAAATCCCTCAGCGATGGATGATCCAAGATAATCAACAGAGCTATCAAAACCTCCTTTTTCTCTTTCCCAAAATCTTGGAAAAAACCCCCTAACCACCTGGTCTCCTGTCCTCTCTCCTTCCAAAAAATCTTCGAAAAATATTCCCTTCCACCTTGTCCCCCTCCTTCTAGACACGTCTCCCATATCCCCTTTTCCACGTTTTCTATTTTTTATTTTTTTTATTATATTTTTTTTATTATTTTTTTATCTCAATTTTATCTTATTTTTCAATCAACTATTTTTAATATTATTTTTCAATTTTTTTTTAATTAATAATTTTTTTTAATTATTTTGATTAATTAACTCTATTAAAACACATTGAAAATAAGAACTAAAATAGAAATTGAATTAAAAGCATAAAAATAGAATAAAACAAAAAGATAAAATAAAATAAAAGGAAAATAATAAATAACCAATATAATTTTTACAACCCGGACAAAATTGAGTGTTGACAGCTGCCCCTCTTTACTTAGATATTACTAAATAATATGAAAATTTAATCTTTTCGTATTATTTAAGTAAAGCTAAGTAAAGATAAAAACACTAATTTTGTCTGGGTTTCAATCATGAAAACAAAACGAACAAAATGATTCAAGTCACGATGCCAAACGACCAATGTCAAGTAAAGTAACAGTAACAAAAAACTGAAACCTGGATTTGACCATTGCCTCGCAGAGGGCCAAACTCGCAGAACATAAATTTAAATCCGACCATTGCCATGCAGAGGGTCAATAACAGAAAATTAAAACCTGGATTTGACCATTGCCTCGCAGAGGGCCAAACTCACAGAACGGAAATTTAAACCCGACCATTGCCATGCAGAGGGTCGATAACAGAAAATTAAAACCTGGATTTGACCATTGCCTCGCAGAGGGCCAAACTCACAGAACAGAAATTTAAACCCGACCATTGCCATGCAGAGGGTCGATAACAGAAAATTAAAACCTGGATTTGACCATTGCCTCGCAGAGGGCCAAACTCACAGAACAGAAATTTAAATCCGACCATTGCCGTGCAGAGGGTCGATAACAGAAAATTAAAACCTGGATTTGACCATTGCCTCGCAGAGGGCCAAACTCACAGAACGGAAATTTAAATCTGACCATTGCCATGCAGAGGGTCGATAACAAAAAACTAAAACCTGGATTTGACCATCGCCTCGCAGAGGGCCAAACTCACAGAACGGAAATTTAAATCTGACCATTGCCATGCAGAGGGTCGATAACAAAAAACTAAAACCTGGATTTGACCATTGCCTCGCAGAGGGCCAAACTCACAGAACAGAAATTTAAACCCGACCATTGCCATGCAGAGGGTCGATAACAAAAAATTAAAACCATGATTTGTAACTTTGAAAAGTTAATAAATGCCGAGTAAAACATGAAGATTTTGCAAACAGTTCTCCTTGCTTCCTCTGAGATGATGTTATGTCATGATGGTGCATGAATGCATAGACACATGAGACTTTCATTTTGTTCTTTTCTTTTACTCTCGCTTCTCATCATCATCAATTTTTTTTTTTTTTTTTTGAAAGTTCCATGCTTGGAATCCATTGTTAATATTGTCATCAAACACGATGTACGTTCAAAACGAATTCCTTAAAAACAACGTTGATATGTATAAAACCCTTTGATGAGCAGGAAGAAAGCGTAACCCTGAGTTAAAATTCTTTTTATCGCTTTTTGCAATCCAAATTAAATTGAACCTTGTGTGATGTGGAAGAATGGCTATGAAAAACAAATGAATAATGATTAACGTATGTGTGTCCCTCCTTTGGGGAAAAGTGCTATTAACATGTTGTGCTCCCATACTGCCCCAATTTTGCACAATGGAAAAGTGAAAAGATTTGGGTATGAAGGATTCCCCCAAATTGGATGATCTTCGATTGACAGGGAGACGTTTTTTTTTTTTTTTTTTTTTTTTTTTTTTTTGAAAATAACACTGAATTGTGTCGTTCACCACATTATTCTGTTTCAAAGTTAAATTCGTGAGAAAGATTAGGACCAACAGTCTTCAGTCAGTGTGGACTTTTATTGGCTTGTACCGTGGCTAAAGGTCAAAGGGTTTTGAAAGAAAGGATAACAAAGGCCCAAATAAGTGTTTGACGGTTAAAGTCTTTAAACAAGAATCATTTGCAGGGTGCCCAGTCAATTGTCCTTAGGGATTTGAACTTCAGGCATATTTATTGTTGTTTTTTCTTTCTTTCCCTTTGGATCATTCTTTTCGTTGCCCCTGTTGTGGTCCTTTATGATACTTTCCTTTTCATTCTTTTTTTTTTTTTTTTTTTTTGGATGCTTATGATGTACCCTTTTAAATTGACGTCGACCTGTTAATGATTCTTATCTAGGGTGATGAAAACAATTATGCATTTTGGCTCAAAAGGGGTGCAATTGGATGAACTGTTTTTTGACGATTGGATAACGAAAAACGGCCACACGTCACTCCGAATCTTGTTTGTCTGACTTTCTCTTGAATTTAACCCTGAAACGAAACTATGTAGTGCCTGACACATCAACTTCATTTTTCATTTTTTTTTTTTTTTTTTTTGAAAATATATCTCCCTAATCAACGGATTATCGGTGATATGTAACATGATGAAAACTGCCCCAATATTAGGCATATGGCGAAATCTTTCGTCTTGTGAGAAACGAAAAAGTTAGGGTTCAAGTAATGTGAATGCAAATGCTTTATTAAGAAAAGAACACCGGTTACACCCAAAACCTTGAATCAGGAAAAGGCTCACCAACGATATTTTTTCAAAACTCCTTTTTCGAAAATACTATGTCCTTGACAACTTTATTAACAACAAACTCAACATGTAACCCTTTTTTTTTTTTTTTTTTTTTTTTTTTTTTTTTCCGACATCCTCCAGGACCGAGCTCGCCAACCTGATATACCTGTGATGCTTTTATCAACACGCGTTTACTTATTTTCATTTTCATTTTCACTTGACTACTTAACAGCTCAGCGTGACATGCAATATTTCAGATGGAATGCAAACAACCAAAATATGAATGAAATCACGTGAAATTTATTTATTGAATAAAACACAGAGTACAATAAGCGTTGAAGATAATATCAACATCCCTTTAATAGCAACCACTATCACGGAATCATCATGCGTAAAACTTTTTTACTGCATCAGAATTAACTGGCAATGGTAACTCCTCTCCGTCCATTCTCGTGAGAATTAGTGCCCCACCAGAAAATGCTTTTTTCACTACAAATGGCCCTTCATAATTTGGAGTCCATTTGCCTCTATGATCCTTTTGTATGGGTAGAATCTTCTTCAACACCAGCTCACCTTCATGAAATTCTCTTGGGTGTACCTTTTTGTCAAATGCCTTCTTCATTCTTCTTTGATACAATTGTCCATGGCATACTGCTGTTAATCTTTTTTCATCAATGAGATTGAGCTGGTCGAAACGAGCTTGGACCCATTCAGCCTCCTCTAATTGGGTTTCCATTAAAACTCGTAAGGACGGAATTTCCACTTCAAACGGAAGTACTGCTTCCATTCCACATACAAGCGAGAAAGGCGTTGCCCCAGTCGATGTTCGTACCGAAGTGCGATAACCATGTAAAGCAAAAGGAAGCATTTCATGCCAATCCTTATACGTGACCACCATTTTCTGCACAATCTTCTTGATATTTTTGTTAGCAGCCTCTACTGCCCCATTCATCTTTGGACGATAAGGAGAAGAATTAAGATGATGAATTTTGAACTCCTCACATAACTCTGTCATCATCTGGTTATTCAAGTTAGTGGCATTATCAGTGATGATCCTGTTAGGGATCCCGTATCTGCAAATCAACTCCCTTTTTATGAACTTGGTCACTACCTTTCTAGTCACATTAGCATAAGAAGCGGCCTCAACCCATTTTGTGAAGTAATCGATTGCAACTAATATGAAGCGGTGTCCATTTGACGCCTTTGGCTCTATAGCTCCTATGACATCTATTCCCCACATCGAAAAGGGCCATGGTGCAGACAACACGTTCAAGGTCGTGGGTGGAACATTGATATTACTTGCGTATACCTGGCATTTCTCACATTTTCTCACATGTGTACAACAATCATTTTCCATAGTCAACCAAAAATACCCCGCTCTCAGTATCTTCCTGGCCATTGAGTGCCCATTCATGTGCGTGCCAAATGTACCCTCGTGTACTTCTTTTAGTATCAGCTCGGCTTCTTTTGCATCTACGCATCTAAGGAGAACCATGTCATGGTTCCTCTTATATAGAATATCCCCACTCAAAATGAAACTGCCAACCAATCTCCTTAACGCCCTTTTGTCGTTTTCTGATGCCTTCTCTGGATATTCTCGGGTCTAAGATAATGCTTGATATCAAAGTACCAAGGTTTACCATCTACCTCCTCTTCGATGAAATGACAATACGCTGGCTTCGCATGACTCTTCATTTCAATCATTGGCAATTCTGCATCTTGATCAACTTCAAACATCGATGACAAGGTAGCCAATGCGTCTGCTAATTGATTATCTTCTCTCGGTATATGATTAAACGTGATGGAATCGAAATACTCAATTAATCCCCTGATGTAAGCTTGGTATGGAATTAATTTAGTATCCCTAGTCTCCCATTCTCCCTTCAATTGATGGATGACCAAAGCTGAATCTCCATATACATCCAGAATTTTTGCTTTAGACTCTATAGCTGCTCGAATTCCCATGGCACAGGCTTCATATTCTGCGATATTATTCGTGCAATTAAAACACAACCTTGCCGTCATTGGAATGTATTGATTCTTAGGAGAGATAAGCACTGCCCCTATTCCATGCCCCATTACATTCGAGGCCCCATCGAATAATACCGTCCAGGCTTTTTCATTTTGTCCTCTTTATTCTCAGCAAATAAAGCCATGATATCTTCATCAGGAAATTCAGGTTGCATTGGCTGATAATCATTAATGGGTTGATGGGCTAAATATTCCGCTAAAGCGCTACCCTTGATAGATTTCTGAGTAACATATACAATGTCGTACTCTGACAATAGCATCTGCCATCGAGCTATCCTTCCAGTGAGAGGGCTTTTCAAAAATATACTTGATAGGATCCATCTTGGATATCAACCAAGTAGAGTGGCTCAACATGTATTGCCTTAGACGATGAGTAGCCCACGCCAGTGCACAACAAGTTCGCTTTAACGACGAATATCGTTGTTCGCAATCTGTGAATCTCTTGCTCAAGTAATATATAGCATGCTCTCTTTTCCCGTCTTCATCATGCTGACCCAATACACAACCCATTGAATTATCCAATACGGTCAAATACAAAATGAGCGGCCTTCCTGGCATAGGTGGACGCAATACAGGAGGGTCTTGCAGGTATTGTTTGACCTTTTCGAAAGCAACTTGACAATCTTCATTCCAGACTACGGCCTGGTTTTTCCGTAGTAACTTGAACATTGGTTCACAAGTATCAGTTAATTGGGATATGAACCTAGCAATGTAGTTCAATCTTCCCAAAAAACCTCGAACCTCCTTTTCTGTTCTGGGCGCAGACATTTCCGTTATCGCTCTTACTTTGTCAGGATCAACTTCTATTCCTCTTTGGCTGACAATAAAGCCCAACAATTTTCCAGACTTTACTCCAAACGTGCATTTGGAAGGATTTAACCTGAGTTTGTACTTTCTTAGTCTCTCAAATAATTTCCTTAGATTGAAAATATGCTCCTCTTCTGATTCCGATTTTGCAATCATGTCATCCACATAAACTTCAATTTCCTTATGCATCATATCATGAAAGAGTGTCACCATTGCCCTTTGGTATGTTGCCCCAGCATTCTTGAGTCCGAAAGACATCACCTTATAACAGAATGTTCCCCATAACGTGATAAAGGTCGTTTTTTCCATATCTTCCGGTGCCATTTTAATTTGATTATATCCCGAGAATCCATCCATGAATGAAAATAACGAAAATTTGGCCGTATTATCAACCAGAGTATCAATGTGTGGTAACGGGAAATTATCCTTCGGACTTGCACGATTCAAATCACGATAGTCAACACACATCCGAACTTTCCCATCCTTCTTAGGCACTGGTACAACATTCGCTACCCATTGTGGGTATCTTGCCACAGCCAAAAATCCTGCGTCGAATTGCTTTTGGACCTCCTCTTTAATTTTTAATGACATTTCCGGCTTCATTCTTCTTAGTTTTTGCTTGACTGGAGGGCATTCTGGCTTGAGTGGGAGCTTATGCTGCACAATATCGGTATCCAGACCCGGCATGTCATTGTAAGACCATGCGAACACATCTTTAAACTCCTTCAATAGGGCACGCAATCTTTCCCTCACTTCCGTTTTCATACTAGTACCGATTTTCACTTCCTTTATCTCATCCTTCTCTCCCAAGTTAAGTATTTCAATCTCCTCCTGATGGGGTTTTATCTCCTTAGACTCTTGTTCCACTAATCTCAATAATTCTGGAGAGGGTTCCACATCATCTTCGAAATCATCTTCCGTATTATTGATAGGGTGCTCAAAATTAGGAACATTGATATCATTATTTTCAAAACAATCATTGTCACATCTGCATCATTTAAATTTATGAAAAAGTATAAATAAATAAGATAAACAAAAAATGCCAAATGATGATGAAATGCAACTTTATTGTCACGCTGAGTGAAAAGTAAAAAGAATCAATCCGCAAAACTTTAGTTCTAAAGCCCCAATCGAAACTATGAGCTTAATTAAAACTATTACATTTTGTTCACATTAAGCATCACAGGTAAATCCAGTGTTTCCCAATTGTTGAGTTGAGTATCAGGGGAGCAAGCCCACACGAAGCTCAAACTTTGAGGCCTTTCTTAATCCTCCACAGCTGCTATCTGGCCATTGTTGATCCACCCAGCACTGCGGAAGCTTTCTTTGATGTCAACAATGTGAATTTTGCTCTCTCTGGGCCCTCGTCTTTCTGCACGGGCCAGACTGCGCTCTTTTCTTTCTTCAATCATCCTTTTCCTGTCTTCCTTGGTAGGTTTGTACCCCAAGCCATATCTGTTCTTATTTTCAACGATTTCTAGAGGGAATGCTCGCCCCTGCCGATATTTGCCCAAACCTTCCCCATATATATAGCCCTCTCTTAGCATAATCTTGGCCATCATAATAGAAGCACATGATAGACGAGGATTTACTGGAAATGGTTCCACACAAGCATTTCCCACAATTTCCAACGATTGGAAGGCTGTCTCGAGAGCTTCTTCAGCCGCCTCGATGTAGCGCGTGGATGATGGTCCACTCACAAGAAGATCCTCTTCTCCTGATACTATCACCAACTTATCTCCTATCACATACTTCAACTTCTGGTGTAGTGTAGAAGGCACAACTCCCGCAGAATGAATCCATGGGCGCCCCAACAGACAACTATAAGCTGGCAGGATATCCATAACCTGGAATGTTATTTGAAAAACGCATGGGCCAACTTGCATTGGTAAATCCACTTCTCCCATCACTTCTCTTTTACTGCCATCAAACGCCCTCACAATCATTGAACTAGGCCTCATATGCATTCCTTCGCAAGGTAGCTTTTCCAAAGTTGCTTTCGGCATGACATTCAAAGAGGACCCATTGTCCACTAAAACACACGCTATAACATGATCCAGGCATTTCACAGAGACGTGAAGAGCCTTGTTATGCCCTCTTCCTTCAGCAGGTATCTCTTCATCCGTAAAGGTGAGATAATTATTAGCAACAATATTGCCAACAATACCCTCGAATTTATTCAATGAAATACCTTGCTCCACGTGAGCCTCACTGAGTATCTTCATTAGCAACTTTCTGTGTGATGCCGAATGCATGAGCAAGTCTAACAAGGATATGCGAGCAGGCATACGATTTAACTGTTCCACCACCTTATATTCACTTTGTTGTATGAATTTTAAAAATTCGCAAGCCTCCTCCTCAGAAACTTCTCTCTTCTCTTCCTTGTCGGGGATCTCCTCTGTCTGTGCACCCTTCCCCTTTAAGAATTCTTTTGCCTTCGCGGCCATCGTTGCTTCCTTATCATTAACCCTTTCTCGAGCCAACTCTGGTGATGTGAAAATTCGACCACTCCTAGTCATTCCCCCTATCCCCGATATGTTTTTGACGACAGGGTCAACGCTTTGCGTTTCGCCTGACGCATGCGTCCCATATCTCCATGGGACGGCTTTTTCGTTCTTGTAAGGAAAAGGGGCTGGTACATGGATAACTACAGGCGACCTTCCTTGAGTTGGTGGGATAGAAGTAGTCTTAGTGAAACGAATCACCAATGGTTCTGGTACAATCATACCGGATTCATCACCAGTTTGTGCAAATACATCACCCTCCTCCCTCTTGTAGCATACCTGCATCAGACCACGATCTAGCAGGTCTTGCAGAATTTCTTCAAATTCAACACACTCCTCAATAGAGTGCTCAGCCTTTGGGTGGAGCGCGCATGCCATATTCTCATCATAATCACCCTTCAAGATACCCACTTTCAGCAACGCCTCCAAGATAAATCTCCTAGAGCTCTTGACTTCTTTCACATTTCTCACCAGCTCATGTTCTTTCACTTCAACAGCATTCGTCGAAGCACTTCCATGCCCAGATAAAGGATTGGCCTCGACATTAGGCTTATCCTCTTGGAACTTTAACCACCCAGAATCAATTAGAGTCTGCACTTTATGCTTGAAAGCCAGACACCTCTCAGTGGAATGACCAGCGGCCCCTCCATGATAACTACACTTTGCCTCTGCATCATAACCTCTTGGGTACGGAGGCTGCAAAGGCTTCAGGGGACAAACGACAACTAGCCCTTGTTTAATAAGCTGAGGCAATAATTCCGTATAAGTTGTAGGAATTGGAGTAAAGTTAACATAATTTCTTTCCTGGTTCCTTCTTGGATAAGCATTTGGACCCACATTCATATTGGAACCTACATTTGCCCCTCCCCTCCAATTATTCGTCGGGATGTATTGTGGTTGATAGTATCCCGGTTGTTGTTGAGGCCTAATTTGATGACCAAATGACGCGTTAGCTGCATGTGGATGCTGACCCCAGTATGGTCGATAGTTATGAGTGGGAGCCTGACCTCTCCACACGGGGGTTGCAGATGTTGCATGCACGTCTCCCTCCTTTCTTTTCCCTAAGTTGAAATTGGGTTTTTTGGAGTTTGCACCCGCCGACGAGCCATATGCAATCTTCCCATTTTTCAACCCGATCTCTATCCGCTCGCCTATCACAATGATATCGGCAAAATTTGAAGATACATTTCCCACCATATGTTCATAAAATGGTGGTTGGAGCGTATTTACAAACATTGCCACCATTTCTCTATCATACAAAGGTGGCTCGACTTGTGCAGCCAATTCCCTCCACCGCTGAGCATACTCCTTAAAACTTTCGTTGTCTTTCTTCGACATGTTTTGCAGCTGTAAACGATCTGGCGCCACATGTGTATTGTATATATACTGCTTCACAAAAGCATCAGCCAAGTCCGCCCAACAACGAATTCGAGTCGGCTCCAGATGGGTATACCAGTTTAACGCCACTCCAGCCAAACTATCTTGAAAAACATGGATGAGCAGCTGCTCATCATAAGCATATGTAGCCATCTTTCTGCAAAACATGGTCAGATGGCTCTTTGGGCATGTATTTCCCTTATACTTCTCAAAATCTGGTGCCTTGAACTTATGTGGTAATTTGACGCCAGGAACCAAACTCAATCTGGCAACATCTCCGAATCCATAACTTTCATACCCCTCAACAGCCCTCAATCTTGCCTCTAGGCTCTCAAGTTTATCCTTTGCCCCATCGACATTACCATTTACCCCCTGAAACGAAGTATATGGTGCAGCCCTGGTAGAAAAACCCTCTCCGGTAATCACAGGTGGCACCGGGGTTACTCGTATTCCATCAGTCATGCTTGCATGCATCCCTTCATTTATCATGGGTGCGGACATTACAACCGGTCCCTGAATACTGATTGGCGGTACGTTGGCAGTGGTAGGGAAAGAGAATGAAGTCTGCTCCCCTTCTGTGTATTCTCCCACCGGTGGGGTGTAACCTGGAGGTAATCCATACATTGGGAACGGAACAGATTGGCTCCCAGAACTGAACACCGGAGGGTAATATTGAGCATTTCCCTCAACTTGCGAAGACGTCGCCCCTCCCGTAGTCTTCAGGGCTTCGAGAGCCGCCAAAATCTGGGCCATTTGATCCTTCAACTGGCTGACATCAGCCTTAATAGATTCGTGTGACTGCTCCCAATTCTCCATGACCTTCGAGTTAGCTCTGGTCCTGTACGGATGTCGTGGAAAATTTGCCGTTGTTTCCTCACTTGTACTGCTGATTATTATTTTTTTATTAAATTAAATTAGATAAGGATGAAAAATGCAAAACAAAAGAAAACATGATGCATGCTAATGATAAGTGGAAATCACAGGATAACGATGACAATACTGATGGAAAATTAACACAAGCCGATACCAAACAAACATCCCTTATCTTTCATTTAAAGAAAATTTGATCCATTACATAGTCTAAGGAACAAAACACATAATTCTGATGTACATCAATCCCGCCCCCGGGCAATGAAAGATTTCATCTCTCCCACCAACCATTTACAATGATTAATAAACAATTCTATTTCCACTGGTGAATTACAAAAATGAGTACTAGCTTCAGCATTCGACACCATCCTGGGGATGTCTTCAATTGCCCCGTTTGCCAAAGCAGCCAACTGAGAGAATCTTTCCTTCCAGTGCTTTACAGCCATTTCTTGCTCGGCGATGTGCTCTTCCATTCGCTTTATCAAGGCCTGATGCCTTTCTTCAAAATCTATCGACCTCCATCGCTCCTCCTGTTCCTCGATATATTCCTCCATTTGTTTTATCAGAGTTCGATGCTCTTCCTCTGCTTCTGTTAGCTTCCAACGCTCCCTATTCATATCCGCCTCAAACGACATGGCCATCTCTTTCATCTCATGCCCTGCTTTTTCTATCTGAATCTGCGCTTCTCTTAATCTCTTCAGGGCTTCTCGTTTATCTCTTTTGGCTTCTTCGTAGAGGTGCTTCCACTCCTTCCCCTCTTCTAAAGCCACCTTCTTCTCATTTACCCTCATGGATAATTCCTTACTCGCGGCAGCTAGATCCTGTTTTACTCGAAATGTGTAATCCCTCTCAGCCTTCTGGCTTTTGACAAGGTTTTCATAAGCCCGCGACTTTTCTTCATTATCATTTTTCATATCCACAAGATCATTACGCGCCCTTTGTAATTCGTTTTCCAACTTAGCATTTCTTACTTTCAATTTATTCATCTCAGCCTTCAATTGTTGCACCTCTTCATTTTCTGGAGCTTGGGATGGTCCTTCACTAGCTGATTGATCCTTGATTGGCTTGAAAGGCAACTTGACCACTTTCACTCTCTCCAGAATCCATGTGTGATAACTAACCTTGCTATCCACTACTCCATCCCTCAAGTCCCTCTCTGCTCGAACAACATTTTCCCAGGCGCTTTTAACCTTTCTTAACAGTTCGATGAAATGCCCGTCTTCGTAATAAATGAATAGGGTAGCAAGGTAATCTGATGAAGGTGCCCCTTTCATGGGATGCCTAAATTGTCTTTGCACCAAAAGGGGGTTGTAATTGATACAGTACCGGGCGCCTATGAGAGGCACATTAGGAAAACTACCACAATGTTGTATAGCCAGTTTATTTCCGAGCCAAGGAAGGCGCCATTTTATACTTCTTTCGCTCAAGCCGGCAAGGAATCGGGCCCAATCGTTTCCTCCTTTACCTTTAAGCCCTTGGTGTGACAAAGTCTCCGATAGACTCTTGACGTCGACCATCTCCTTAAACACGCGCGTTGTCATCCATGTATACAACGCCGGTAAGCAACAAAGAATCTTCTTTCCCTTTCTCTCATGGCAGAAACTCAAAGTCCCATAAACATCCGCAAGAATTGCTGTTACAGGATTCTCTGACCTGGTTTTACTCGCCACGAAGACGTCTATCGCGGTGTAATCCACAAATTCTTCTATTTTGGGAAACAAGACAATGCCATATATGGTGAGGGCTAATACATCCATGAAAGTTTCCCAATCCTCTTTATCAACCAAGTGATGTAAATACTGCTCTAGATATCCCTGTGATAACCCATGCACTTGATTCCTCATCATCATCCTGTCTTCAAGCTCCTTGGGATGTAATTTCATGATGGTAGCAATAGTGGGTATAGAGGCATGATGCTCTAAATGTTGATAGGGAGTGGTGCCCTCCAATGGCAAACCCAAGATATGCTCGAACTCCTCTATGGTTGGCGCCAACTGAAAGTCTTGAAATGTGAAACATCGAAGCGGAGAATCATAATATTGTGCCAAGGCTGTGATAGCGGGTATTTGTACTTCAACCTCCATTAAATTCAGCAAATTTCCATATCTTCTCTGAAAGGTTTCTCTTTTTATCGTCTTAAGCCTTTTGCCCAAGTTTATTAGCCCGGTCAAATTTCCCACATGGGTCCTTAGACTATACTTCTTTCTTAAATCGGAAGAGTCGGTATGCCGTGTAGCATCGGATCTTGTGTTAACATCCATCTCGTATGAAGTCAAATAGGTACCTGTGATTTCCCTTAAAATTAACATGTTACTAAATGATGTATGAATATGATGCATAATAATAAAATAACATGACAAAACAAAGCACATGCATGGTATGAAATGTAATATAAAAAAAAAACGAACAGCGTGAGGGTTACAGAAGCATATATTTCTCCCATCGTGCCCTAACAAAGGTTCACTGCTTTGAGTTCAAGGTCAAGTATATGCAATCTCACAAGGATGGTTCCCTGAACCTAAAGGTCAAAGGTTACTAGAGCTATGGCCCCCTTCATAGCATTTCCACAACAGTCGAGTAATCAACTAGGTGTGAAAACACATATGAAGAGAACAGACTCTAGCTGGAGTTCTCACGATAGCCAAACAGGAAGTACATCCCAGAGTGACACCGCTACACAACTCCTCTAATTCTAAGTTACGCTCAGACCCGGGTATAGGGCCCCACTCATGATATGCCAAAAGTGTGTGTGTGAAGGGAGGAAATTATGCATACCCAAACCCTCACCTGCAAAACAACCAGAAAAATTCCCAGGCAGATATAAACATATTGTCTACCCTAGGGTTCAATATTCCACAGTTATTGCAGTTATTCCAAATATCACACATAGGTAGAGAAAAGGGAAAGAAAACACAAAGCAAAACCACACCAAATCCGCGCCTCTAATTAAATGGCTCGACTCTCTAGAGGTCCCCAGTGGAGTCGCCATCTGTCGCAACCAGAATCGCGGCGAGACGACGATCCAAAAAGAAACGGGTTTTAAAAAGAGATTTGGAGTCGCCACCATAGTTTATTATGGAAAACTATGGAAAAACCTCAAAACGATAAAGCACGGTCCTCGAAAACCAAAGATTGGGTTCGGGAGTCGGTTACGCGTGGGGAAGGTGTTAGCACCCCACAACGCCTGCCCTAAGGCAGTACCTTTAACTAAATGCGCGAATATGATGTGGTTTTCAAAATGTTTAACTATCCCCTAAAATAAAACTATAAATAAACAAAATATATTTTTTAGTTTTTTGGGCCCGACAAGGATTGACCTTGCTCCTACGTATTCTCATTCAAAATGAGAAATCAGGGTTACGTAGTTCTAGCTAAAAGATTGTTTGTTGTTTGGAAAAGCAGATGTTTTTAATTTTTGGAGATTTTATATTTTTAATATTTTCGAGAAAAAGAAGGTAACGAGTACTAGGCCGACGCGAACGGTCGCACGAGTACTCATTCCTTTAAAATGATATTTAAATACTTTTAATTATTTTTGAAAAGAGAGATAACGATATTAAGCACTAGGACGATGCGAACGATCACACGAGCACTCATACTGTTATCTGCTTATTTAGGAAGACTTGAGAGCATTGAGTGCTAGGCTGATGCGGACGATCGCACGAGCACTCATACCCTCGTTTAATATTACGTAAATAAGAGAGAAAAGTATTGAACACTAGGACGATGCGAACGATCACACGAGTGTTCAACCTTTAAACGTATTTTTGAAATTTTATTTAAGAAAAGACGAAAAAGGTTTTTAGCACAAGGACGACGCGAGCGGTCACACATGTGCTTAAACCTTTAAAACATATTTTTGTAAATTTATTTAAGGAAGAAGAAGAGGTTTTTAGCACAAGGACGACGCGAGCGGTCACACGTGTGCTTAAACCTTTAAAACGTATTTTTGAAATTTTATTTAAGAAAAGAAGAAGAGGCTTTTAGCACAAGGACGACGCGAGCGGTCACACGTGTGCTTAAACCTTTAAAACGTATTTTTGAAATTTTATTTAAGAAAAGAAGAAGAGGTTTTTAGCACAAGGACGACGCGAGCGGTCACACGTGTGCTTAAACCTTTAAAACGTATTTTTGAAATTTTATTTAAGAAAAGAAGAAGAGGTTTTTAGCACAAGGACGACGCGAGCGGTCACACGTGTGCTTAAACCTTTAAAACTTTTCTTGTAAATTTATTTATTTAAAATATTGTATTATTACATATATATTTAAGGCTAAATAGATGTTTAAAATAAATAGAACAAAATAAGAGAAAAAGATAAATAAATAAATAGAAATAAAAAATAAAATAAATAAACAAAAGAAATGAAAATGGCTGAACGGACGTTAAGAATAACGAGCGTTCGAACGTTCGTTGGGGAATATAATGGATATTTAGAAATGTAACTGAATGACGAGCGTTCGTTGGGATGAAGCGAACGTTCGTTGGGGAATATAAAGGACGAACGTTGAACGTTCGTTGGGGAATATAAAGGACGAACGTTGGTAACTAAGGCTGAATGACGAACGCTCGTTGATAGAGGATGAACGAACGTTGTGAATGTAGGCTGAATAACGAGCGTTCGTTGGGTGATACGACGAACGTACGTTGAGTACAGGAAGGTAGATGACGAGCGTTCAATGGATGATGTGACGAACGGACGCTGAGAAGAGGAGGCTAGTCTACGAGCGCTCGCTGGGGATGAGCGTTCGTTGGGTAGATGAGGTGAGTGGAGGCCAAATGACGAGCGCTCGTTTGGGACGAGCGTTCGTTAGGAAAATGAGGTTGGATGGCGCATACTCGTTATGGACGAGCGTTCGTTGGGATGATGAGGCGGGATGACGAACGACGAGCGCTCGTTTGGACGAGCGTTCGTTGGGAAGATGAGGCTGGATGATGAACGACGAGCGCTCGTTTGGACGAGCGTTCGTTGGGAAGATGAGGCTGGATGATGAACGCTCGTTATTAACGAGCGTTCGTTGGGAGGATATGGGCTGGATGGCGAACGCTCGTTATGGACGAGCGTTCGTTGGGAAAATGAGGTTGGATGACGAACGCTCGTTATGGACGAGCGTTCGTTGGGAAAATGAGCGTTGGATGACAAACGCTCGTTATGGACGAGCGTTCGTTGGGATGATGAGGCTCGATGACGAACGCTCGTTATGGACAAGCGTTCGTTGGGAAGATGTGGGAAGAGGAGCCCGAATGACGAACGCTCGTTTTGGACGAGCGTTCGTTGGGAAGATGTGGCTGGATGGCGAACGCTCGTTATGGACGAGCGTTCGTTGGGAAAATGAGGTTGGATGACGAACGCTCGTTATGGACGAGCGTTCGTTGGGATGATGTGAGAAGAGGAGCCCGAATGACGAGCGCTCGTTTTGGACGAGCGTTCGTTGGGAAGATGTGGCTGGATGGCGAACGCTCGTTATGGACGAGCGTTCGCTGGGAAAATGAGGTTGGATGACGAACGCTCGTTAAAAGCCAAAGGTTTCTGGACGTACGCTCAATTTTGGGCCTGGCCCAATTGAATGGTTTCTAACCTAGAATTTCCTAGGGGTTCTACCTTCCCGCTCTCATTCACTCATCCACTCAGATCCAACACCCTCCCGTAAGCTCCCTCTCTTATCTCACACACTTTCCAGAGACCCAAGTTTCTTTCTCTCTGGAAAACCCTAAATCTGGGAGGCATGCTGCCGCCACCTCGGCTGGAACCAGCCGCCGCCACCTCTGCCAAGACCATGACTTGGCCTCTCCGGTGACAACCTGAACTCCTCGCTTCGAAAACGCCAACCCAGGGACGGGTTTACCTCCCCGCGCCGCATCTCCGTCTATCTCTTCGGCCACCTCCCTCACAGCTCAGGCCGCCGGAACTCAACATCGTAACGCCATTAACAGCGGCCAAGCTCTGCTTCCCCACCTCCTTCGCATATGCACTACTATGCCTTCGAACCAGCCACCGCGCCATCACCTTCTATTAGTCTCGACGTCGCCAGCGACACCACACTCCACCGGAGCTACCGCCGGTTGCGGCGTTCAACTCTCTCTTTCCCTTCTCGTGAATGACGAAAACGCACTCCCTGGGATGACTCTTCGCAGTGCTCTGTGTGAGATTTCTACTAACTCTAGGAAGATCATACGTAAAAATGGGTTGGCGAGATGATGATGGGAGCCTAGTGGAGGCTCGGAAGTGAGTGAGTTGGAGCTTTTTGGCTATGTGAGACCAGTGTGGTGGTTGTTTCTTCTTCTTGCAGAGGAAAGGAATTATAGGTTGTGTATGAATTTCTGCTTAATGGTTCAATCTTGTTATTGATTGGGGGGTGAACAGAGGCATTAAAGAATGTTGAAATTGGGAGAACTCGTGATGCTCAAGTATTTTGAAACGGATTGACACCAAAGGGATTTTCAGAGCTCCAATGTGCAGGGGTTCTTAGAGAAAGGTGATGAAAATTTTCAGTAAGAATGTAGAATAGAGAAAGGGGAAGACTCCTATCACGATACATATTCAAGCAAGGCGACTTCGAGCATAAAAAATGAAGCATAATGCAGCAAACTTACATGATTACATCCACACGAGTGAGTGCTTACCTCTTGTAGCTCTGCTTGCCTTTTCTCTTCGTCTCCGATGATCTCTCACCTTTGTAGCTGGCGTTTTTCGTTCTTTGCCGGTGCAAAAAATGGTCAAAAATCCCTCAGCGATGGATGATCCAAGATAATCAACAGAGCTATCAAAACCTCCTTTTTCTCTTTCCCAAAATCTTGGAAAAAACCCCCTAACCACCTGGTCTCCTGTCCTCTCTCCTTCCAAAAAATCTTCGAAAAATATTCCCTTCCACCTTGTCCCCCTCCTTCTAGACACGTCTCCCATATCCCCTTTTCCACGTTTTCTATTTTTTATTTTTTTTATTATATTTTTTTTATTATTTTTTTTATCTCAATTTTATCTTATTTTTCAATCAACTATTTTTAATATTATTTTTCAATTTTTTTTTTAATTAATAATTTTTTTTAATTATTTTGATTAATTAACTCTATTAAAACACCTTGAAAATAAGAACTAAAATAGAAATTGAATTAAAAGCATAAAAATAGAATAAAACAAAAAGGTAAAATAAAATAAAAGGAAAATAAATAAATAACCAATAGAATTTTTACAACCCGGACAAAATTGAGTGTTGACATCGGGGAATACGGTAAGTATTTTAAATATTTTGATTCTTGTTTTTATTTTTAATTTTTTTAATTATTTGTTTTTTTTAGTTAACGCACATACATTTAATTTAGTTTGAGTTATTTTGTAGCCTTTAGTTATTCTTGTTTTTAGCAAAAATCTTTGTTCTTGTTTTAAGTAAGAATTCCTCTTGAGAAATACTTGAGGCTAGTTTGAATACACTCTGGCTAGGTGTTAACCCTCGGCAAGTGTAACCGAATCGTATCATGTAATAATAAATGGTAAGACCAAGTATCATTTCCCACAGGACTCATGGCCTAAACAGTTGTATGATTTCTTGATTAAATAAGACTTTTAAAACAAATTCTTGTAGGTTTAAATGCAAATACTAAAAATTAAATATGAATGCATGTACTGATCAATTGGATCAAAAGAAGCAAATGAGAGTGAGATATATGGAATGATAATGTTGTTGGGGGGTTTTGAATTCATCTTATCCACTCTCATGTATTCAATAATTCATCTTCTTCATTAATGATAATGCCACTTTCTAATTTACCTTAAACCCAATGTCTTGGAGAAGAAAGCCTACTCCTAATCACTAGTTTGCAATGTCTTGTCTCCCTAGCAATTTCATGCATTACATTCACATCGAAGCTTAAAGGCAACCAATCCTCTTGTCCCTATGTCTAGGCAATATTACTATTGGGAGAATTTCTTCATGTCTAGATTTATCTATGTGTCCATACAAATAAAATCAATGATTATGCAATTGAATGAGTTAAACAAAGCATGGATTGAGTATAGAAGAAAAACCCTAACAATTAATGAAAGAAAGCATATGAATTAAAGAACCAATTCAATACATGAGAGTTTCAAAGGATTACATTGATTCCCCAAAAACAATGAAGGTTTAGTTCACCATAATGATAGTGAAACTAGATGAAAAAATAATGAAAGAATGAAAGATAGAACCCTAGAATTTGAAGAGTGGAGCTTGAGTATCCGAAATCCTCCTCCAAGGGGTGAAGAAAGTGTGATTTTGTTTCTAAGTCATAAAGGTTGTCTTTAAGGTCAAAATTAAGTCTAAAAATAACAGTTTTTCAACTGTTATCACTAGGAAAGACTTGGTACTTAAGTTTTCCATTGTGACACACCTCTCTTTCTTGGGAGTGGACCCAAACAAAGTCTCTCTTATCTATTAATTGAAATCTTTCTCTAAAGCAAGAACAAAAGAAAAAGAGAAGTCAAGAACAGAGAAACAAGTTCAAGCAGATTACGTAGTGCATGACCAGAGCTAACTCGGGAGAATTTTATCAAATTACCTAGAAGTTTAAAGGAATTTGCGTAAGCTGCGAAGAAGTTTGAAATTTGGGTGTTCTACTGAGGGAACACTTCCTACATCTGAAGGCATACCACCTTCATTATCTCCAATCACAAACATATCATCCAATCCTTTACCTGATCCTAACCCAAACAATATGGCACAAATAACCATCAGACAGTTAGCCACCTCCCACAATATAGTTGTCTGAAGCAAGATTGAATACCCTAACAAGGAGTGGGAGTTGAGACCTGACCTTTTAAATACCTTACCAAAGTTGAATGGGTTATCAAGGGAGAATCCACACAAGCACTTGAGACAATTTCACATGTTGTGTGAAAACTTTAGATCTCCCATGATCACAATAGAGAGCCTTAAAATGAGAGCTTTCCCTTTTACCCTTCAAGGAGTAGCTCAAGATTGGTGGTACCATCTCTCTGCACGGATCACAAATTCAGAAACTATTGAAAGACTCTTTCTTGAAAAATATTTTCCTGCATCCAAATTATCTGTCATCCGTAGAAAAATCCAAGACATAAGACAAAGAGATAGAGACAATCTTAGTGAGTATTGGGAAAGATTCAAGAAACTATGTGTTTCATGCCCTCAACTCCAAATGGAAGATTTTATTCTAAGCTTTTATGAAGGCTTAAGTCCTACTGATAGGTCATGGGCAGATGCTGCAAGCGGATGATCTTTCTTAGATAGGTCACCAGAAGATGGTATAGATATAATAGATTGGAAGGCAGTAGACAATCAACAGTATGACACAAGAGAAAATTCAGTGACTATGTTAAAGGGAATGCATGAAATTGAGAATGGTGTAGTTGATGGAAAGAAGATAGATGAAAGATTGAATAAGCTAGAAAGCAAACTCGATCAGATTGCAAGCTTGTTTAAAATCTCAACTGCACAAATTGCTAAGAAATGTGGAATTTTCATTTCAACTGATCATTACACTGATGAATGTCCTAGCTTGGTGGAACCCACTATGGAATACCCATCTCAAGCTTTTGCTGCAAACATGTTTGGAGGAAATAGACCATACCAGAGTTATCATGATTCATCCTCCAATAGGTATCAACAAAACATACAACCTTATGTTCCACCTCAACAAAGGCAACAACCTCAACCTGAAATGTTACTACAAGATTTCATGAAAACAATACTTGACCAAAATTCAGAAATCAAGAAATCAATTGTAGAGTTGACTCATAGGGTGAAAAAATTAGAGCCTAAGGAGTCAAATAAACTACCTGCACAAACAATGATCAACCCGTAAAATGTAAGTGTTATTACTTTGAGAACGATTAAGCAAGTAGAAGGCCCTGAAGGAGCCCAAGAGGATGAAGATAAGAAGAAAGAAGGAGTGCAAATTGATGACAATGGAGGACCAACCGAGATCACGACGGGATGGCGAGCCGAAAAACAAAAAGGGTTTAAAAAAATATTTTGGGAGTCGCCACAATAATTTATTTTGGAAAAACTATGGAAAACCATAAAATAAGACATGGTCTACGAAATCCAGATTTTAGGTTCGGGAATCGGTTACGCCTAAGGAAGGTGTTCGCACCCTACTGCGTGTGCCCAAAGGCAGTACCTTTAATTAAAAGTATAAAGTTGACGTGGTTTTTCAAAATGTTTAATTTTCCCTAAAAATATAATATAAAGAAATTATTAAGAAACAAAAAATATTTGTTTGTTTTACGAACCCGACAAGGATTGACTTTGCTCCTACGTATATCCATTTATGATGGACAATCAGGGATCACATAGTTCTTTATCTAGAAAAGGGTTTGTGAGTTTGTTTGAAACTTATTATGGATTATTTTGGATTTTTGAAAAGTGAAATCAATTGGGATTGACATCGTTTTTTTTTTAAGAAAATCTTTTATTTTGAAAAATGGTGGTGAAAAAAGAATGAAACCGGCCATAGGCCGACGAGTACTTAAAGAATTATTTTATGACTTATTATTATTTTATATAGGAAAATACGTGATAAGAAATATTTTTTTATTTATTTTGAAGTTGTTTATTTATTATTTATAAAATGAATAAATATCACGTGATGTAGGAGATATAACCAATACCAAAAGAAATGAGAGAAGATATTCTTTTTATGAAAAACATTATTGGTGTGTAGTAATAAAAAATAATACCTTTAGAAAGACCTTCAACGAAAAGAGAAAAAGAAAGGTGTAGAGATGATATACCTTTTCAGCTTTCAATACTCCCCTAGTTCTTCCTTGATAGTTTCTGTTGGCAGAGTTCCTCTAGCGTGAGAACTTACTTTTCTCTACACTCTTCTGTACTCTTTCTATCTATATTATTTCAGAGTATTTCTCTCTACTTTTTTATTTCCTCCTTTTTTCTATCACAGGGTGCGTATTTATATACACACATTGTAATATTATGGTAATTTTTCCCTTAATTGTGAATTAATTGACAATGAAAAAAATAGGGAAAGAAAATGTTGCATTAAGGAAGTTTATTTTATTATTTTCCTTTTCCCTTTTTTTCTTTACCCACCATTAATTATTATTCTCATATTCTTTTTCAATTATTTACTTACCTGGACGAAATTGGGTGTTGACAACTGCCTCTCTTTATTTAGATTTTGCTAGATAACATGAACCTTAGAGTTTTCGTATTATCATAGTAAAAGCTAAATAAAGATAAAGCCACTAATTTCGTTTGGGTCTAAAGAGCAGGAAAAAGATTACCTTGAAGCGTACCTGGTAGAGAGTGTAGCAACCTGGTGGATTTTGCAGAAGAACTGTGACACCTCGTGATATTCTCTGGAGAGGTGTAGAAACTTTACGAATTTCTCTGGAGAGGTGTGTGAACCTCCTTTTTTTTTGGGTGCCAGGATGAAAACTGGGCTTTGGTGCTAGAATGAAAATTGGGCTTTGGTGCCAGGATGAAAACTGGGCTTGGGTGCCAGGATGAAAACTGGGCTTGGGTGCGAGGGTGAAAACTGGGCTTGGGTGCCAGGATGAAAACTGGGCTTGGGTGTCAGGATGAGAACTAGGCTTGGGTGCTAGGATGAAAACTGGCTTGGGTGTCAGGATGAAATCTGGGCTTGGGTGCCAGGATGAAAATTGGGCTTTGGTGCCAGGATGAAACTAGGCTTTGGTGCCAGGATGAAAACTGGGCTTTGACAATCTCGAAACATATGTTTATTTTTTGTTCTTTTTTTTTTGAAAATTCTAAATTTTTTCACCGATGTACTTTCCTTGAACTGATTTCTATCGATTTCATGAATTTCTGTTGAATGTTAGCGATGCATGGTGTGCCATGCTTTTCCTATGATGATGCATGCACTATGATGAATGCATGAATGTATGTGTGAAAATTCATGTGAGACCCAAATACTTCCCGTTTTGTTTTAATTCTAGAACATCCTTTAACAATACACTTGAACCTAGTGAATCTGCCTGTGATGCTCATTAGTTTTGGGAGACATTTTGAAAGTTAAGAGCGACCTTATGAAAGCGATGAAAAAAGATTTATTTAATAAAACATAATACAATATTGTCAATTCCACTTTAAAAGCATTCCATATCATGGAATCATTATGCATAGAATTTTTGACTACGTTAGAATTAAATGGCAAAGGCAACTCCTCTCCATCCATTCTGGTGAGAATAACTGCACTACCACCAAAAGCCTTCTATACCACATACGGGCCTTCATAATTTGGAGTCCACTTGCCCCTATGATCCTTTTGTATTGGAAAAATGTTTTTTAGGACCAATTCACCTTCTTGGAATTCCCTGGGATGTTCTTTCTTATCAAATGTCTTTTTGATTCTTTGCTGGTATAATTGCCCATGGCATGCGACAGTCGATCTTTTCTCCTCAATGAGATTGAGTTGATCAAATCGAGTTTGAACCCAATCTGCTTCTTCTAACTAGGTTTCCATTAACACTCGTAATGATGTGATTTCTACCTCGAATGGTAGTATTGCTATATACCAACGAAAAAGGTGTTGCCCCAGTTGACGTGCGTACCGATGTGCAGTACTAGTGTAAATCGAAGGTAGAATCCTCTTGATATTTTTTATTAGCGGCCTTGATTGCCCCATTCATCTTTGGACGATGATGTGAAGTTTTCAAGTCTACGACAATGAGAAATTGTCTTTAAATCACGATAGTCAATACGCATTTGCTTTTTATCGTCCTTCTTCGACACGATACTTGCCACCCATTAGGAGAATTTTACCCTGGCTAAGAATCTCGTATAGAACTGCTTTCGTATTTCATATTTGATTCTAAAGACATTCTGGCTTGAGTAATAACTCGTGTTGAACTCTTTCTTCATGCCAGTGCCGACTTTTACCTCTTTTTTTTCGCCCTCTTCAGCTATATTAAAGATTTCAACCTCTCTTTGATGGGGTTTTATTTCTTTACAATCTTCCTTCAAAAATCTCATTAACTCTGGAAGGGATTCCGGGTCAATGATAATCATCTTCCATGTTATTGATAGGGTGCTCAAAATTAGGAAAATCAACATTATTGTTTTCAAAACATTCATTGTCATATCTGTTTTATTTGAGTTAAAAACTTCAAGACACGAGATGAGGAAAAAAAACCAAACAAACATGATTTAATGTTAAACCAAATGCAAAAGAAAGTGTCAACCCATAACGTACGAAGCCCAAGGCTCTAGGCAAAACAGTGAGGTTAATTAAAAAATGATTACATTTCAATAAGCATCACAGGAAAATTCTTTATCTTTCAGTTCTTGGGTTTGCAAATACTTCTTCTTCTTTATCCTTGTGGTATATTTGTAGGAAATATCTGTCAATTAGATCTTGGAGAATGCTTCTAAACTTGGTACACTCATTAATGACATGTTTGGCTCTTGGATGGACTCCACATGCCTCCTCAAGGTCACCTTCTCTCCTTAGCAAACCCAATTTTACCAGATTTTAAAAAATGAACCTTTTAGAACTTCACTTACATTCTTTACTAGCTTGTGTCATCCAACCTCGATGGCATTTGTTGAGGTATTTCCATGCTCGGCAAGGGGATTTACTTCAACACTAGGTTTATCCTCTTGGAACTTCAACTATCCTGCATCAATTAGAGATTGTACTTTGAATTTAAGGGACGTGCACTTTTCCGTTGAATGCCCAACGCTTCCCCCGTGAAAATCGCATCTCGCATTTGCATCAAAACTTTTGGAGTATGGAGGTCGTAAGGGTTTCATTGGGCAAACAGTGGCCAAACCTTTCTTAAGGAGATAGGGTATCAGTTTCATATATGTCAATGGAATGGGAGTGAAAGTTTTCTCTAGGTTCCTCCTAGGATAAGTCCTTTGGTCAACGTTCTGATCGGGACCCAAGCCGGCTCTAGTGCCCTAGGAATTATTCGAAGCCTATTGTGGTTGATAATACCCTGGCGTTTGAGATCTTGTTTGGGGACCAGACACTATATTATTCACACAAGAAGGGTAACTCAGACTTGGTTGATAGATATGAGTGGGCGCATGACCTCCCCATATTGGTATTGTTGACGTTGCATGCACTCCCCTTCTTTCTCTTTTTCCGGATTAAAAATAGATTTCTTTGTAGTGGTGGATTGAGATGTAATTTTCTCATTCTTCAGCTCGATCTCGATTCTTTCGCCTATGATGATAATATCAACGAAATTGGAAGTCACATTTCCAATCATATGCTCATAAAAAGGCGGTTGTAGTGTACTCACAAACATTGCAACCATCTCTTTGTCGTATAGAGGTGGCTCAACCTGCGCTGCCAATTCTCTCCATCGTTGTGCGTACTCCTTAAAAGACTCCTCCTCTTTCTTTGCCATGTGGTGTAATTGTAACCTGTTTGGCGTGACATGCATATTGTATTTGTAATGCCTTACAAAGGAGTCTACCAAATCTGCCCAAGAACGGATATGAGAGGATTCCAGATGTGTATACTAACTCAACGCTACTTTGGCCAAGCTGTCTTGAAAGAAATGGATAAGTAATTTTTCGTCATGAGCGTAAGCAGCCATTTTTCGGCAATACATGGTCAAGTGGTTCTTGGGGCATGTGTTACCCTTGCACTTCTCAAATTCTGGCACCTTGAACTTGTGTGGAATTGTCACTCCTGAGGCCAAACTCAACTTTGCCACGTCATCAAACCCGTAACTTTCAAACCCTTTTATGGCCTTTAGCCTGTCTTCCAGTACTTCAAGTTTACTTTTCTCTTCTTCTGTGCCCGTGTGTATGGTGGCCTTAGTCGAAACATCATATGCAACAACTGTGTGAGGAGACTTGGATGTTTCATTCATCTTCGTCTCTGTCGTGAGGATAAGCCCTTGAGTACTAGTACGCTATTTATTATGGGAAATGCCAAAGAAGTGTGCTCTGCCTCTGAATGATCTCCGATCGACGGTGTGTAACCTGGTGGCAAACCATACATTGGAAACGTGAATTGTGTGCCTACAGGGTTATGTACTGGAGGGTGAGCATTATCGTCGGCCTTTATAGACGAAGTCTCTCCAACACTCTTCATGGTTTTCAAAGCCTCCAAGATTTGACCGACTTGATCTTTTAGTTGGCTAATATCGGCCCTTATAGCTTCAGGTTCCTCTTCCCAAACTTCCATAGCCTTAGAGTTTGCTCAAGTCCTATAAGGATGTCGTGGAAGTCCCGCCGTTGTTTTTTTTACTTAATTTTATATTGTTATGTTAATTTGAATTAGATGAAATTGAATATGCAAAATTGATGCATGCTGATAACAGGCGGAAATCACTAGTTCTTGATTCATGTGATCTCTGCTATGACAGGTAAAAAAATGTTGCTAATGTATAGGATGCATGAAAATGCATGTGCCAAATAATGATTAAAGGGCAACATGTTTTTATGCTTTTAAGGTAGGTCCAATGTCTTAAAGTCTAAGCATTATATATGCAATCTCACAAGGATGGCATCCTAAACCTAAAATCAAGGCTACCAGAGCTATGGTCCTTTTCACAGCGTTTTCCACAACAGTTGAGACGCAACTAGGTGTGAAATTGGATGTGAAGAGAACAGACACTGGTTGGGGTTCTCACGATAGCCAAACTAGAAGTAGTACAGACGTGACACCGCTACGCAACCCCTATAATTCTATTTTACACTCAGACCTGGGTATACGGTCCCACTCATGATATGTACAATAATAATTACTCCAAAAATAATAAAAAAGCATATAAATAAGTTACCAAAATGAATAAAGACCAATCATATAGATAAATAAAGGGAAAAAACAATAAAATAAAATAAAGAGAAGCCACATCAAGTTGCACATTTAATTAACAAGGCCTGATTCTCTAGGATCACTAGTGGACTCGCCATCTGTCGCAATCGGGATCGCGACGGGACGGCAAGCCGAAAAACAAAACGGGTTTAAGAAAATATTTGGGAGTCGCCACCATAATTTATTTTGAAAAAACTATGGAAAACCATAAAATAAGACATGGTCTACAAAAACTAGATTTTGGGTTCGGGAATCGGTTACGCCTATGGAAGGTGTTAGCACCTACTGCGCCTGCCCAAAGTCAGTACCTTTAATTAAATGTATAAAGTTGATGTGATTTCCCAAAATGTTTAATTTTCCCTAAAAAAATAATATAAAGAAACTATTAAGAAACACAAAATATTTTTTTTGTTTTATGAACCCGACAAGGATTGACCTTGCTCCTACGTATATCCATTTATGATGGACAATCAAGGATCACGTAGTTCTTTATCTAAAAAAAGGTTTGTGAGTTTGTTTGAAAATTATTATGGATTATTTTGGATTTTTGAAAAGTGAACTCGATTGGGATTGACATTGTTTTTTTTATTTTGAAGAAAATATTTTATTTTTGAAAAATGGTAGGGAAAACACGAATGAAACCGGCCATAGGCCGACGAGTACTTATAGAATTTATTTTGACTTATTATTATTTTTTATAGGAAAATACGTGATATTAAATATTTTTTTTTATTTTGAAGTTGTTTATTTATTATTTATAAAATGAATAAATATCACGTGATGTAGGAGATATAACCAATACCAAAAGAAACGAGAGAAGATATTCTTTTTATGAAAAATGTTTCGGAGGTGTAGGGCTGTGCAGTTCCAAACCTCCACGACCTCCTGTCAATTTGTCCCGGTGGCTGATCTTCTGTCCTGATTCTCGATTCCTTCTCTCAATCCTGAGGGGTGGAGACCTGCAAAAGATTCTCCGATGCCAAAGTCAGTTTCTGAGCAATGGTTTCTCTCTCTAGAATAGCAATAAATGTGCATTCAATGTAACCTATCTACCACTCACCGTGGACCTGTATTTATAGTTTTCGCTATGGGCTTGGGATTAGTGAAAAGTTAATCACGGCCCAAAACGGCCCAATAGCTTCTAATTTCTACTTACCTTTAAACCAGGCTGCTTTTCCTTAAGTCATATTGATTAGTGTTTTGGCGGGCGTGGACGTCCGCCCATGTGAAATGGGCGTCTGCCTCGCGCGCACGGAGATCCGCCCATGCGAGATCCGCCCATGTGGGATCTTTGGTCCGGCGTTCGGTTTTGCCGGCCGTGTCCGCGAAGATCCGTCCATGTGGGATCCGCCCATGTGGGATCTTTGGTCCGGCGTCCGGATTTGCCGGCCGTGTCCGCGAAGATCCGTCCATGTGATATGGGCGTCCGCCTCGTCCGCATGGAGATCCGCCCAATTAGTTTGTGCGTCCGTACACATGGATCCTTCCGTACGGCGTCCGGCCCTTGCAGATACACAAGCCCCCCAAGTCCTAGTGCCCGTAGTGAACGTAGGACTTTGGGTCACTTAACAGGCAAGATTTGATGCAGTGGCTGTCGTGTCGGACCGCTCTGTGATGGTAGAATTCCTTGTGAGTTCTTCAAAGTTTTTCTTATAAAGAGGTTCGACCCGGTTGGTAGGTGTTCCTCCCTGCTACAGGAGGGTTAGGAGAGTTTATACCGGGTCTAGGTTCAATCTTTGGCCGGCTCTTCAACGCATGAGCCTCCGGCTTGCCTTATACGATTGCGTACAGGCATTGTCATAAGTCACCGTGGCCTCCGGAGTGGACTCCGGTACATCTGGGTAGGCGATCATTGGGCAACCGGACGGTCCTTCCGTATGGCGCCCGGTATTTCGGGCGTCTTTCGCACGGCGCCTGGCACTTCGGCGCCCTTCGTACGGCGCCTGGCACTTCGGCGCCCTTCGTACGGTGCCTGGCACTTCGGCGCCCTTCGGCGGTTTCGGTATTTCGGGCGTCCCTTGTACGGCGCCCGACACTCTCTGGTACACAAGCCCCCCAAGTCCTAGTACACGTAGTGGACGTAGGATTTTGGATACGGCGCGTGGGGGTCGGGAACCCGTAATTGGGCTTTATCCAGTGGGCTTTTTGAATTTGAATTTCGAGCGGGAAAACACGTGGCGCCAAATCTGGAGCGTTGGTTGTACCAAATCTAGACGGCCAAGATACGTTCAACGGTTACTAATTTTTCCCTATAAATAGCGGAATAGATGGTGTCATTTTCACTTATCCTCATCATTCACGCGCTCAAGATTCTTTTTTCCATCAGGTAATAAATGGCGTCTGTGTCCATCGAGTCAGGTTCTGGATCGTCGGGCGGAGTCCGGGAGGGGTCGGCGCGGGGCGACAGCAGCGATTCTCTCAGCTCAGTGTCTTCTCACTTTTTGGAGGAGGCGATTGGGTCTTCTGGGGCGGATCCCGATTCACCGGCGGCGGCGGATGACCGGATTTTTCATGGCTTGCCGCTATTCCTGCTCAAGGGCGGTATTTCCGTGGTCGGGTCCCCCTTTGAACCGGAAGGTCAAGGGGTGGCTGAGTCGGACTTGGCTCCCCCTGTTCCTAGCCGGTATGCTTCCTCTTACGCCTTTCGCAAGGATTTAGTGTGGCAGGTTCGTCGCATCCATATTGTCCGGGATGTGGAGGACTCTAAGTTAATTAAAGCCGGGGTAACTTTGCTAAATGAGAGGGTTTTCCATGATGGGCGGTCTAGTCCGTACGATTTCTTTTTCATGTATGTGGCTTTCTTCACCCACCTTTTTGTCCGGGTTCCCTTTACTAATTTTCAAACGGCTATTCTTCGGGAGGTCAACGTGGCTCCAACGCAGCTGCACCCCAACTCGTGGGCGGCCGTGCAGGCTTTTCTTGCTATGTGTTTGGCAGTAGGTGTCACCCCAACCATCCCGGTTTTCTTTCATTACTTCGTAGTCCGCCCATCCCGTTCTGGCGGCTGGGTGTCTTTTAGATCGGTACGGGGCAGGACCCTTTTTCGCCCCTTCTCTGATTCGTTCAAGAATTTTAAACAACATTACTTTAAAATAATCATTAACAAAGTCGGCGTTCGCGAATTTTCTGACGATGAAGGGAATCCGCTGTTTCCACTTTATTGGACGAGAGATCCCCGACACATAAGGGCGACTTCCACAGGAGCCTTGACAGCAGCCGACCTAGAAGCTGTGCGCACCATTAACGCCCTCCCCCGCCGGATATCCGCCCGCCACTTGGTCGAATGCCTTAGTCTCGAAGATTGTGGACCAAAGGCGTTCGGTATGGTCTTGTCCCGTTGGGTGTATTTGTTTTTCGCTTACTGACGTTAAATTTTCTGAATTTTCCTGTCTCTTGCAGAATTAATGACGAATCCCGGTCCCCGCAAATCCAACTTTTTTGCACTGAGGAAGAAGTCAGGGGCTAGCTCGTCGACCGCCCGGCCGACTGTTGTTCCAGATGCGCCCCGTCCTCCTCCTTCGGGGGTCCGCCAGGCGACCACCCGCGCTGCTCCTAAGGTAGGAATCACCCCTGCTGCCGGAACCGGGGGTCACAGTATGCGGGCACCGCCTCCCAATCCTCCGCCGGAATTGGAGGCCGCCCACGTGGAACCTTTGTCTGAGGCGGCCACTGTTTCAGCCGATCTCACGAAGCGCAAGAGAGCAGATCCTACTGCGGAGGGGCGACGAGACAAAGAGGGGTCGTCGTCTCGCTCGGCCTCAAAGAAGGCCCGGAAGGGCAAAGACAAGGAGAAGGATCGGGGGAAAGCCCCGTTCGTTCCTCTTCCTGGCGGCATTTTCAGCCCGGCCTTTAGCATGAGCGACCGCACCAAATTTCACATGAGCTCCTCCCAACGGGCGCTCATTGAACCACTTTCCGAATTGGAGCTTACTAACGCCATGCTGGAGATGTCAACCCGGACATCCGCCTTGGCTTGGTATTTGAAGGAGTGGGCCGACCGCCCCGGAGTGGCAGAGGTCCGGGCCGAGCTTGACCGGGAGAAGAAAAACGCGGCCTCCCTTCAGCTGACTTTGGAGGAGATGGTACTGAATCAAGACGAATACGATAAGAGGATCGAGCAGCTTGAGGCCGAGCTAGAGGAAGCTAAGAGGGAGTCCGCTGAAGGGTTGGAAGCCGCCCGGATTGAGCAGGAGCGTTTGGCGGAAGAGAGCTGCCAGAAAATTGAGCTGCTGGAGGCGGAAGTAACCCGCTCGAAGGAGGCCGAGTCGTGCCACGCCAAGGCCAATGAGGAGCTCACTCTTGAAGTGGCTAAGGCTAAGGAACAGATTGCTGAGTTGGAGTCCACCATCCTTTTTGAACATGAGGAGGGATTCAACAAAGCCCTTCGCCAAGTGACTCTCTTGGCGGGCGTCCAGGATCCCTTTGCCTTGGGCGTGGATATAGAAAAGGACGTCTTCAACGGCGTCCTTGTGGACTTGAATGCCGTCGAAGAGAACGAGCCGCCCGTGGAGATCGCTGGGGGCGGGAAGAATTAGAATTTTTCTCTTTTTCAATATTGTTTTTTGGAGGTGTATCTTTCGACCGTCCATCCAACGTCTCGAGTGTTCCAGAGGTTGGCTGGGCGGTCTTTTTGTAGATCGCAGCGCCTTTAAGCGCAAATGATTAATACACAGCTTTTTAATTTTGCACATCTTTATCTGCCTTTATTTTTATCCGGTTTAGTTGCATAGCGTCGCCCAACAAAGCTGAGAATTGTTCTCGTTGGAACAATCGCCAACTTGGATTTTGGTAGCGCGGACAATCCTTTCGCGATGTCGCCCAACCAGGCCGAGATTTGTTCTCGTTGGAACACTCACCGGCGTGGAGTTTGGTAGGGCGGACAACCCTTTCGCGATGTCGCCCAACCAGGCCAAGAGTTGTTTTCGTTGGACCACTCACCGGCTTGGAGTTTGGTAGGGCGGATAATCCTTTCGCGGGGTCGCCCCACCAGGCCGAGAGTTGTTCTCGTTGGAACACTCGCCGGCTTGGAGTTTGGTAGGGCGGACGTTATTTCACTTCGTCGCCCAACCAAGCTAAGAGTCGTTCTCTTTGGAACGCTCGTTCGCCAACTTGGAGTTTGGTAGGGCGGACGTCATTTCACTTCGTCGCCCAACCAAGCTAAGAGTCGTTCTCTTTGGAACGCTCGTTTGCCAGCTTGGAGTTTGGTAGGGCGGACGTCATTTCACTTCGTCGCCCAACCAAGCTAAGAGTCGTTCTCTTTGGAACGCTCGTTTGCCAGCTTGGAGTTTGGTAGGGCGGACGTCATTTCACTTCGTCGCCCAACCAAGCTAAGAGTCGTTCTCTTTGGAACGCTCGTTTGCCAGCTTGGAGTTTGGTAGGGCGGACGTCATTTTACTTCGTCACCCAACCAAGCTAAGAGTCGTTCTCTTCGGAACGCTCGTTCGCCATCTTGGAGTTTGGTAGGGCGGACGTCATTTTACTTCGTCGCCCAACCAAGCTAAGAGTCGTTCTCTTCGGAACGCTCGTTCGCCAGCTTGGAGTTTGGTAGGGCGGACGATCCTTCGTTACTACATTTCTACAAGACGACATTAGCTTTGTGGGAGAAAACAGATATCTTGATTCATTGATTATGGGGGTACATGGAATCAAGTATTTGACATTAACTAAAGTAAAACTTTAAATGTGTGGCGTTCCAGGTGTTGGGGATGGGACGTCCGTCCATGCGTTTCAGCCTGTAGGCTCCGTTTCCCGGGGCTTCCACTATCCTGAACGGCCCCTCCCATTTGGCGGCGAGTTTTCCGTGCGCCGGGTTTCGGCGGGCATCCCCCGTTTTTCTCCATACCAAATCCCCCTCTTGGAAACTTCTTGGGCGGACCTTGGAGTTGTATTTTCTCTCGACCATTCGTTTGCAAGCTTCGGCCCTCAGCGCCGCTCGGTCACGCCGTTCGTCCAGGGAGTCCAATTCGATTCTCAACTCTTGATCGTTGAGGTTCAGGTCCTCGACTTCTCGCCTTAAGGACGGTTCGCCCAGCTCAACCGGCAACATGGCATCAGTACCATAAGTTAAGTTGAAAGGGGTTTCGCCTGTGGTTCCATGAGGTGTGCACCTATAGGCCCATAAGACCTCGGGCAGCTCGTCCACCCATGCTCCCTTCCTTTCTCCCAAACGCCGCTTGAGTTCCGAAACTATGGTTTTGTTCATTGCCTCTGCTTGTCCGTTCGTTTGGGGGTGCTCTACAGAGCTGGTGATGTGCTTGATCCCTAGCCCTTTGAAGAATTCGGCGAGTTTTTTGTCGATAAACTGCCGGCCATTATCTGTGATGACGGACTGAGGGAGGCCGAAGCGACATATCAATCTCCAGCAGAATTTCTGGACCTGGGAGGTCGTGATTGTTGCTAAAGGTTCGGCCTCCACCCACTTGGTGAAGTAATCAACTGCCACCAAAAGGAATTTCTTCTGTGCCTGCCCTGTTGGGAACGGTCCTACGATGTCCATTCCCCATTGTGCGAATGGCCAAGGGGAGGATATTGAATGTAAGGCATGTGGCGGAAGATGGGAGTTGTTGGAGTGTTCTTGACAGCGGATACACTTTTGGACGAACGCTCTTGTGTCCGCCTCCATGGTAGGCCAATAATATCCGGCTCTCAGTAGCCGGGCTTTTAACGTCCTCCAGCCCGTGTGGAGGCCACAAACGCCGTTGTGGAGTTCGTCCATGACATAGTATGCCTCTTCAGCCCCCAGGCACTTAAGGAGGGGGGAGGAGAATCCCCTTCGGTACAAGTCATCTCCCATGATAAAATAACGGGCGACTTTCTTGGCTTCGCCCGGACCTACCATCCGCCCCTCATCCTGGCGGTTCATGATTTCCCGGATTCCTGCGCGCCAATCTTGTCCTCCGCCGGATACCACCGAGCATTCTACAGAAGGCTGTAGTAGAACCTGCCGTACGATAGTAGTCAGCTGCCCCTTTTCCTTTCCCGAACTGAGTTTGGATAGTACGTCCGCCCTCGTGTTTTGCTCCCTGGGAATATGCTGTATATCCACTTTGTCGAACGCCCGGGTGAGCTCGGTCGCTTTCTGATAGTATTGCGAAAGGCGTTCTTCCCTGACTTGGAAGTTGCCATTCATTTGGCCCACCACCAGCTCAGAATCCGTGCGACAGGTTATCCTCCTCGCCCCCATATCTTTTGCCAGTTCGAGGCCGGCTACAAGGGCCTCGTACTCGGCCTGATTGTTGGATACTTTGAATTTGAATATCAAAGAATGCTCCAGTAGGAAACCATTGGGACCTTCAAGTACGATGCCGGCACCGCTGACCGAGCGGCCGGAAGCTCCATCTACATACAAGTTCCAGACGTCTTGGCCGGAAGAGGGTAATTCGGCCGCGAAATCCGCCAGATGTTGGCCTTTAACCGATCCTCTTGGTTCATAGCGCAAGCCGAACTCTGAGAGCTCTACCGCCCAGGCCACCATCCGTCCGGCTAGGTCTGGCTTCCGGAGGATTTTGGAGATTGGGAAGTCCGTCCGGACTATGACCTGGTAACTTTGGAAATAAGGACGAAGTCTTCGAGAGGCATGTAACAAGGCCAAGGCCACCTTTTCTACCCGCTGGTACCGGGTCTCTGCGTCCAAGAGCGTGCGGCTCACGAAGTAAATTAGCCTCGCCTGAGGCCATTCCTGCATCAACACGGCGCTGACAGCCGTTTCAGACACTCCCAAGAAGATGTGCAAATCTCCACCTGGGACCGGTCGGTTCATGACCGGTGGGTTGCTAAGGAGGATCTTGATGTCCTGGAACGCTCGCTCGCATTCGTCGTCCCATGACTGGCCGGTCCCCTTCTTTAACTTACGCAGGACCGGCCTCATCCGCTCTGCCAACTTGGGGATGAACCGGGATAAAGCAGTGAGGCGTCCCACCAGTCTCTGCACTTCCTTAAGGGTGGCCGGACTCTGCATTTGCAATACCGCGTCGCATTTGTCCGGGTTAGCCTCGATCCCCCTGGATGTCAGCATGAAACCCAAGAACTTTCCGGCTGCTACCCCGAACGTACACTTTGCGGGATTTAAGCGCATGCCAAATTTCCTAACTTGGTGAAAAACTTCCTCAAGATCCTTGAGGTGCCCCTCTCTGTCTGCTGACCGGACCACCATGTCATCTACGTATACGTCCATGCACCGGCCTATCTGGCCCTGGAAGATTCTGTCCATTAGGCGCTGATAGGTTGCCCCTGCATTCTTCAGGCCGAACGGCATAACCTCGTAGCAGAAGTTAGCCTTCTCCGTAATGAAAGCTGTCTTCAATGTCCGGCCCGTACATGGGTATCTGATTATACCCGGAATATGCGTCTAGGAAGCTCAATACCCGGTGCCCGGAAGCGCCGTCCACCAAGGCGTCAATACTGGGCAAGGGGTGGGAATCCTTCGGGCAGGCTTTATTCAGATCTGTGTAATCAGTACACATACGCCACTTCCCGTTGGCCTTCTTCACCATGACCACGTTAGCTAGCCACGTGGTGTAAGTGACTGCCCGGACGAAACCGGCTTTCCTCAGCTTGTCCACCTCTTCTTGCACAGCCTTACGTTTCTCCTCGCCCATTCGTCGCTTCTTCTGGGCCACTGGGCGAGCGTTCTGGAAAAGCGAGAGCTTATGGCTCATTACGGCGGGATGGATGCCCGGCATATCCGCTGCCGTCCATGCAAATAGATCCCGGTTTTTCCACAGGAGTGCCCTCAGATCCCTTTCCGTCTCAGGGTTTAGCTCCCTGGCGATGAGGGTGGTCTGGGCGGGTTCCTTTCCTATCAAGATAGGTTGGGTTTCCCCAATAGGTTCCAAGCGGTCTTCGGTATTCGTCCTCGGGTCGAGGTCTGCCATGGCCACCTCAGAGCCGGCCGCCCGTCTTTTCATTGGACGGACGTGCAATCTCAACCCCGCCGCGTAGCATTCTCGTGCCGTCTTCTGGTCCGCCCGGACCGTACAGATAGTTCCCCTCTCGGAGGGGTACTTCATTGCGAGGTGGGGGGTAGAGACGATCGCTCCAAAGGCGTTTAAACACGGCCTCCCGAGCAGTACATTGTACGACGTGTTGGCCTCCACCAGCAAATACCGGACCCTCTTCTCCTCGCTAGATCGTCCGGTTCCCAGCCTCGTTCGTAATTCCACATACCCCCTCGTGTCAACTCTCTCTCCGGCAAATCCCACTATCTGTCCATCGTAGGGGACGATCAGATCTTCCGAGATATCCATCTGCAGGAAAGTCTTCCAGTAGAGGATGTTGACCGAGCTTCCTTGATCAACCAGGACTTTACTTATCCCGTAACGTGCTATTTCTGCCGTTATGACCATTGGGTCGTCTTGGTCGGGATCGGGGGCGTGAAAGTCTTCATCCGAGAAGGTGATGGCCGGCATGGAACGGCGCGGCTTATCAACCACATGGACGGAATGGAGGGCCCGAATATGGCGTTTACGGGCGGAGGAAGATGATCCTCCCCCCGCGAATCCTCCGGAAATGGTGTTGATATGCCCTCTCAAGGGGCGCTCCCTGCTACGGCTTCTGCTTGGTCGCCTTTCCGAGCGTGGTCGCTCTGTCCTCGTGCTCTTTGGCTCGTCCTTTCGGTAGGCCGGCCTCTGAGCAGGTCGTTCGGTTTGTAATGGCGGACGCTCATCGCGGACGTATTTCTTGAGCCTTCCCGCCCGGATGAGCTCCTCTATTTTGTCCTTGAGGGTCCAGCACTCTTCGGTGCTGTGACCCATGTTTTTGTGGTAGGAGCAGTGTTTGCTCCGGTCAGCGTTCTTCGAAGTTGGGAGTCCCTCATGCTCCACTATCAGTTCTGCACTTAGGGCCTCTCGGAGAATTTTCTCCCTTGAGGCGTTCAAGGGCGTATATTGTTGGAAGCGGGGTCCTTTCTTCTGCTCCCGGGGCCTAGGGCCGAACGTTTTTCCCGTAGGATTGGCGGATTTATTACCGTCCGTCCTCTCTCCTCTGGCCTCTTGAGTTTCTTTTTTATAGGAGAGCTTCATCTCCTCCACCCTTATTTCATCAGCTGCTCTTTCCCTCAATTCCTCCATTGTTTTGGGTGCTCGCCTGCAGACACTATCTTTGAACGGCCCCGGCTTAAGAGCCGGCAGGATGTAGTGAAGGGCGAGCTCCGGCGTCAGGCTTTTCACTCGCCGGACGGTCTTCTGATACCTGTCCATGAACGTCCGCAAGGTCTCGTCCTTCTCCTGCTTGAGGGTCATTAATTCGAATACGGTCAGATCTTGAGTGCTGCTGGCCGCAAATTGTTTGACGAACAGCTGTTTCAATCCGGCAAAATTTTCTATTGAATTAGGGGGGAGGGTGTTGAACCATTCCAGTGCCTCATCTTCCAACGAGAGCGAGAATGCTCGGCACCAAATGGCGTCATTGCCCGTTCGGAACGCCATCGCATTTGAGAATGTCTGGATGTGGGACGCGGGGTCCGTCGTTCCGTTATACATTTTGAACTGCGGAGCCATGAATTGCTCCGAGATTTGGACATTCATTATGTTCTGGGTAAATGGGAGCAATAGGGTGGATGAAGGCTCCGGCTTGATAACCATCCGCCCGTCCTCGGCAGCGCTTTCCGCTTGCACCGACTTAGCCTTGCTTTCCGCTGCCTCCGATCCGGATGGCCTCCAAGTCCTATCGCTCTCGGTACCCGGGGGCGGGCGTTCTCCTTCCACCCCCTTTCCTTTATCCTTCGTTCGTTCTTCCCCGTTCATCCGCCCGATCTCCCGAGCTATCCGGGCTTCGCAGTCGGCCTTCACGGCCGCCATCTCTTCTTCATGACGTTGCTGCATCTCGTCCATTTTTTGTTGTAGCGCGCGCATCATCTCAGCGGGATCGTCTAAGCTCATATTTCTCGTGGTCACCATTGGGTTTTTTTTTAAATCACACGGCCCCACGGTGGGCGCCAAATGTTTCGGAGGTGTAGGGCTGTGCAGTTCCAAACCTCCACGACCTCCTGTCAATTTGTCCCGGTGGCTGATCTCTGTCCTGATTCTCGATTCCTTCTCTCAATCCTGAGGGGTGGAGACCTGCAAAAGATTCTCCGATGCCAAAGTCAGTTTCTGAGCAATGGTTTCTCTCTCTAGAATAGCAATAAATGTGCATTCAATGTAACCTATCTACCACTCACCGTGGACCTGTATTTATAGTTTTCGCTATGGGCTTGGGATTAGTGAAAAGTTAATCACGGCCCAAAACGGCCCAATAGCTTCTAATTTCTACTTACCTTTAAACCAGGCTGCTTTTCCTTAAGTCATATTGATTAGTGTTTTGGCGGGCGTGGACGTCCGCCCATGTGAAATGGGCGTCTGCCTCGCGCGCACGGAGATCCGCCCATGCGAGATCCGCCCATGTGGGATCTTTGGTCCGGCGTTCGGTTTTGCCGGCCGTGTCCGCGAAGATCCGTCCATGTGGGATCCGCCCATGTGGGATCTTTGGTCCGGCGTCCGGATTTGCCGGCCGTGTCCGCGAAGATCCGTCCATGTGATATGGGCGTCCGCCTCGTCCGCATGGAGATCCGCCCAATTAGTTTGTGCGTCCGTACACATGGATCCTTCCGTACGGCGTCCGGCCCTTGCAGATACACAAGCCCCCCAAGTCCTAGTGCCCGTAGTGAACGTAGGACTTTGGGTCACTTAACAGGCAAGATTTGATGCAGTGGCTGTCGTGTCGGACCGCTCTGTGATGGTAGAATTCCTTGTGAGTTCTTCAAAGTTTTTCTTATAAAGAGGTTCGACCCGGTTGGTAGGTGTTCCTCCCTGCTACAGGAGGGTTAGGAGAGTTTATACCGGGTCTAGGTTCAATCTTTGGCCGGCTCTTCAACGCATGAGCCTCCGGCTTGCCTTATACGATTGCGTACAGGCATTGTCATAAGTCACCGTGGCCTCCGGAGTGGACTCCGGTACATCTGGGTAGGCGATCATTGGGCAACCGGACGGTCCTTCCGTATGGCGCCCGGTATTTCGGGCGTCTTTCGCACGGCGCCTGGCACTTCGGCGCCCTTCGTACGGCGCCTGGCACTTCGGCGCCCTTCGTACGGTGCCTGGCACTTCGGCGCCCTTCGGCGGTTTCGGTATTTCGGGCGTCCCTTGTACGGCGCCCGACACTCTCTGGTACAAAAAACATTATTGGTGTGTAGTAAAAAAAAATAGTACCTTTAGAAAGACCTTCAACGAAAAGAGAAAAAAAAAAAGGTGTAGAGATGACAAACCGTTTTAGCTTTCAATACTCCTCTAGTTCTTCCTTGATAGTTTCTGTTGGCAGAGTTCCTCTAGCGTGAGAACTTACTTTTCTCTATACTCTTCCGTAATCTTTCTATCTCTATTATTTTAGAGTATTTCTCTCTACTTTTTTATTTCCTCCTTTTTTCTATCACAGGGTGCGTATTTATATACACACATTGTAATATTATGGGAATTTTTCCCTTAATTGTGAATTAATTGACAATGAACAAAATAGGGAAAGAAAATGTCTTGGTTCCAAGAAAAAGAAATCAAATAATATTCAAGATATTGATTATAATTATTGTGAGAAAATTTGTCCATTTTTAAAATCATATTTTCCTCTTTAAAAGCAACTGAAGTAGCAAATTATATTAATATAATATTTTAATTATTTCTTATAATTATTGACATAATATTGATTCAAATTATTACCATATTAAACTAATATTTCAAAAATATTTTCTAGTGATGTGTCCGACATTAAGGAAATTTATTTTATTATTTTCCTTTTTCCTTTTTTTCTTTATCCACCATTAATTATTATTCTCTTATTCTTTTTTAATTATTTACTTACCCAGAAGTAATTGGGTGTTGACACACCCGATTAAAGATCATTCTTTATTTTGTATTGACTTATCAAGTGATGTTGTAAACAATTTTTCTTTTTCAAATATGTCGTGCCTAATTTTGGACGAAAAAGGAAACTATAAAGCAGGTGATATTGAGGACGCGGTATTAAGAGATGAAACCTTTGTGGCATCCAAGTGTGATGTTGAGGTGGCTGAGATTACCTTAGGCAGTAAAATTTTGCCATCTATGGTACAACCACCCATTTTGGAGTTGAAACCTTTACCATCCCATTTGAAATATGCTTATCTTGAGAGGGATGGGAAACTCCCTGTTATTATATCTACATTACTTAATGATGAGCAGGAAAAACAACTATTACAGGTTATCAAAGACCATAAGAAAACAATAGGCTGAACTTTAGCAGATACTCCTAGTATTAGCCCTTCTTTTTTCATGCATAGAATACTTTTGGAGGAGGATGCTAAACCAGTGAGACAACCTCAAGGAAGACTGAATCCTCAACTAATGGGGTTGTAAAAAAGAGGACACAAAGTTGCTACAAATAGGTCTTAATATATTCAAATTCTGACAGCACTTGGGTGGGCCCTATACATGTGGTTCCCAAGAAATATGGAATCACAATGGTCAAGAATGAGAAGGACAAGTTGACTCTTATTCAGAATAGAAGTGGGGCACATAATTTTGTAGTTGACCATCTTAGTAGGAGTGAAAAGGGAAAAAATAACATTCCAATCCAGGATGACTTTTCCAATGAAGTCCTACTAGCATTCCTTCCACCATGAAGGAGGTAAGTTCCCTCATACTTTTTCTGTGTATTCCATATATAAGGTATACATTGAGCAATATGCAAAGTTTAAGTGTGGGGGTGTGGGGAAACAAGTAATTTTGTTCCCTATTTTGTTTTTTGTTTTTAACAAATATTTGCATTGGATTTGAGAGTTTGAATTAGTAACTGGAATGATCATGAATCTAAGAGAAAAAAATGAGTCATGTTGATATGAGTGGATTGCTTCTATGATTTTCTAATTGAGTTGACTTGAGAATGTCTTGATTAAGTCTTTTGTGAAAGAAATTTGAACCATGTGAGTTTTGAGCTTAATGTTAATGATGGACCACCATGTGCCATACCTATTTTTCTTGAGTGATTTGCCCATGTTTTGTTGATACTCTAATATTTAGCTTGATTCTGTGTTGTGCAACTGAGGTGAATACCATGATCTGATATGATTGAGAAATTTCTTGTTTTAGCTACTTGGCCAAATAAACTTGTCCTAACATTAATCCATTGGAAACCCCTTTGAGCCTTAAGACTATTTTTCTTATTTTTAGTCATTGTCAAATGAGAAAAGAAGGAGTAATGGATTTTGTTAAAAATAAGTATGAATAAGTGTGTGGGTGAGTACCTCACCTACAAAATAATAAAAAGGGAAAAAAGTAAGATGAAAAGTTAGAGTTTTAAAAAGGAAAAGAAAAGGAAAAAGAAAAGAAAAGAAAAAGAGAAAGAAAAGTAAATCTTCTTGAGCATGAAATAGATTTATTTTTGAAATCAAGTATCATTACTCTTTCTATATCAAATTCGAAATTCTCAGAAATTCCAAGAAAATTTCCTACCTTTGCCTTGGCCTCAATAGAACTTTTAAAAAGCCCTCATGATCATTAATTACATGTTTTCTGAAGTATGTGAATGATAAAGTCTTGCTAAATACCAGGGGTGTCTACTTACATGGGTATTTTGAGTGTAAACACAAGCCAAAAACACTTGAGAGAGTTGGGGAGAAATACATACATTTTGACTTGAGTGTTATCTTTCATATTTGATTTTCTTGGGAATTCAAAAAGGTCAACTCATGTGTGAAGAATATAGTGATTTCATTTGCATGTCCATGACAAAGTAATGTCAAGATGATTGATCTATGTTCGGTGTTGTTCATTCTTTTGATCCAAATGCAAATGTGGAATAAAATGACCAAAACAAAGTCTTGGAATTAATCAATTTTGCCCAGGAATCCAAAAGGATAAGTGTGGGGGTGTGATCAGTGCATATTTATGCCCACAATTATGCTTTAAAATTAAAATTTTTGATGAAATTCATGTGCTCAAATGATTGATTTAAAGTGAATTTGTGATGATTGGAATTATTGGGATTGTGAATTAAAGAGATGTAAAAAATGAGTTTTAGCACATAAATTATTCTTGGATGTTCTAATATTTATTTGTGCAGCTCAAATTAAAGCTTTATTGGTCCATATTGAAAATTAAGGCCCAATACTAAGCCAAACAGTAACTCTATTATGAATACACCTCTTAAATTTCCCTACACACCCCTCTTACCATTCCTAAGTCAGATTGCCTAAGATGGTGCCACGTGGCAGTCCACCATTGACACAGATAACCAATCAGGTAAGGCCATGTCATCCATCCTTGCACTAATCAGTGAACCAACCAGATTCTGCCACATCCTCACCCCTGCCACGCCAACATCTCCTTCAACCCTTCTCCAAACAGAAACCCTAGTACCTTCCGTCAGCCACCCATGGTCGTCGTAGCCATCAACACAACAAAACCCTAGTCGCCATTCTGCCTCACCATGGCGTGCCGCGCAAGCCTCGCGACATTCCTCCACCGTCGCGCAACCAACCGCACTTCCATAACCTATAAATCAATCACAGAAGCCGCAAAGCAGAGGAGCCATATAACACAAAAAGAAAACCCAATTACCGAGAAACACATAATCGCGCCGCCCACGCTCATGACCAATCTATCTTCTTCGCGCCGCCAACACCAAAGCGCGACCTCAGTGGCCGCCGCGACATCACCATCTCGCACTTGCAAAGAGGAAATCTTAGAAAAACCAGACGCATAGAGGGCAAGCTCGAACTAATTCAAAAATGAGAAGAGAAACCTCATTCTTACGGCACAGGCAGAGGCACAAGAGCTTCCCTAATTTTCTAAACCCTAATTTTGGGTGGAGAAGGGGGTTGACACATTGCAAACCCTCATTGGGCGCGACCTCTCTGGTCAAAGCTGGTCAACAGATTTGAATCTGGTCAAGGTTGGTCAAACATGGGTTCTGTTGCAATTTAGGGAAATTCAGTTGGGGTTAAAGTGCAGCTAGAGGAACTCTCAGGGACTTTTCTGTAATGAAATAGATAATTCAGTTGATATTTTAAAAGCTAATTGATTTAATCTAAAAATATATCAACAGAATATATCTTATCAACAAACTATTCAAGATCCAAGCCTAATCAATTCCTATATAAAGAGACCCAGGGAAAGCAGAAAAGAACTTCATTCATTCATTCACCACTTCTCTCTCTTATTTCATCATGTATTCATTTCCATTCAGGGAGAGTTAAGCATCTAGGGCTATTCTACTGTAATTTCATTATGGATTCTAAGGTTAGGTTGAGTTAATGCAATTGTTTATTTTTATTATTGATTTAAGTTGTTCTCTCTCTATGTCTTTCATCTCTCTATCATATTAAAAACAAAGATTTTTGCATCATAATGTGTTTGAATCTACATGCAAATTGATTATATGAGTTTTAGGGTTTCTAGGTTTAAGTGAGAATCTACTTTGATTTAATCTAGAAATGTTTTGCATTTGTTTGAGAATTTACTTTTGTTAATTGCATGATTGCCCTCAAATTAATTAAGAATGTACTTTAATTAATTTGAAACTTGAATAATAATCAATTGAACAATGATTTGAGAATAAACGTTGATGAATCTATCTTGGTAAAATAGTGGATTTAGCCTATTTCATCATAACTGTTTTTAAGTTTCTTATTTGTTCTTTAAACATTCTCCAAACATTACTTTTATTCTTTAGCATTGCATTGCATTCATAAGATTCAAATATTGAAAGACAATTCCGTATTCGTTGGGAGACGACTCATGGTTACTTTAACCCTATCTACTTTCTTGAATACTACTTGGCAATACTGAAGTTGCCTTGAAAAGTAGTATTAATTTGATAGCTTCAACGACAACCTACCATTAGTGTTCCAAAGGGAAAATACAAATGGGTTCCCAAGGAATAACTTTCTACAACTGACAAGCAAGGACCCAATATCAAATGGGTACCAGCATCGAAAAATTTAAATTGTTTTACAGGATAGTAGAGGCTGCTGTAATAGTGCATAACTCAAGAATGAGCTAACTTTAACACTACAAAAAAGGGCATTACCGAAGGCCATAAGCCCTCGGAAATAGCCAGAAGCCGTCGAAAAAGGGTATTTACAAACTGCTTATCGACGGCCAAAGAGCCCTCGGTAAATCCCCTGTCACTAACATTTACCGAGGGCTTCTATCCTTTGGTAATTTCCGAAGGCCAAAAGCCTTCGGCTATTACCGAAGGGCTGAAGCCTTCGGTAATTTCCGAAGGGCTAAAGCCTTCGGTAATTTCCGAATGCCAAAAGCCTTCGGTTATTACCGAAGGGCTGAAGCCTTCGGTAATTTCTGAAGGGCAAAAGCCTTTGGTAATTTCCGAAGGGCAAAAGCCTTCGGTAAGTTGGAGGGAAATGTAAGGGACAATTGTATTTCTTATGAAACCAACAACACAAACAGACCTGCATAACAATTTTCAAGCACAAACAGACCTGCATAACAGTTTTCAAGCACAAACAGACCTACATAACAGTTTTCAAGCACATATAGACCTGCATAATGTGCATCTCAAAGATGCAATCATTGATCAAAATCCATAGAACATCCATTAATCCATAGAACGGTATTTACAGTTAAAACATAAAACAATGTAACATAATGATGTTCTAACATCCAAATCATCCAATTGATCTAACATCGAAATGATCTAAACTCCAAATGTTCTAATATCCAAATGTTTCTATAACAAGTAATAACAAAATGAAACTAATAATGTACATAGTTATCATCAGAATGATCTTCATCATCCTGCTCCTCTATTGATGGCTGGACTGGTGTAGGTTGGACTGATGAGGGTTGGACTGATGTGGGTTGGACTGATGTGGGTTGGACTGATGTGGGCTGCTGAGGGGCAGCGGGTGACGAGGAGGGTCGTGGCTGGGTCGGAGGGATATTGAATTCATCCTGTGAAGTTTTAGGCAACACTCTCATGACCAGGGCCTTAAAGTTTGTAAACTCTGCTATCAAATCAATGATTTCCTGGTCACGTTGCTCCAGTGCCTACGTGAGGTAGAGAACGACCTCGTCAACAGTAGTGGTGGAAGAAGAAGGTTGGTGCTTCAGAGTACCTCCTCTTGATGTTGTATAGTTTGCAGCAAGTTGTCCTACACCGTACACTCGACCCAGTACTGTGTCCTACGTATGTCGTCTTCTGCATTACTGCCATCATCTGGTGTAGGAGCTGACTCATGTTCAGATTTAACCTGTGAAAGTCTCGTAGAAAATTCTTCCTGTTGAAACATTAAAAGCAATGTTAGGGAGTGATAGAATAACATAAATGAAAAATTAGTAATAGTAATAATGTTATTTGCTTACATGAGTCTTCCGAGATCTTTCATCAACGAATTGATTAGTGCCCTTCTTTACATTAGTTTGTGCAAAGACCTCATCAACATGGACCGCCCGTCCCAGAGCTTGTGCCTGTAACATAATTTACAGTTAGAAGTGTACATATGAAATAGAAAATAAATAACTTATATATGAAAGAAAAGGTTATGTAATGAAATTTTACCATACGAATGGCATGCTCATGAATGGTCATCGACCCACAAGTATGCAGGGTGCCACCCTTTTCAGATGCTCTATTTCTCTGTGCCTTGGCACACTTATTGCGAAACTCTATTGTATTCCAATGAGCAGTAAAGAGTCCCAAATTTGTTTTCCCAGTGATGACAAATTTATGAACACCGAAAAACGGCGCCACAAACTTGTTTAACAATCGGCAAGTGTGACCGAATTGTATCAAGTAATAAAACTCGGTAAGACCAAGTATCGTTCTCCCAAAGGACTCACGGCCTAGTTAGTTATATGATTTGTTGATTATTTAAGACTTGTAAACAATTGATTTTAGGTTTTAAATGCAAAAGACAGTAATTAAACATGTATGCATGAATTTGATCAATGGAAAAGAGGAAAACAAACACTTTAATGAATTAAATGGTGAGTATGTTGTTGGGGTTATCAATTTCATCTTATCCACTCTCATATACTTTTAGGAATTCATCATTCTTGTCATCAATTGCTAATGCCAGTCTCTAAATCACCTTGCAAGAAGGTCTATCCTTAATTACGAGTTCATACAATTCCTAGCATTCCTAGTAATTAGTTCTGAAGTGCAGGAGCTTAAAGGCAACCAATATGCTATTGGGAGAAATTCCCCGGATCTAGATTTTCCCGTACGTTCCCATATCGAAAAAATCAATAATCATGGCAATGAATGAGTTAAACAAAGCAAGCATTAAGCAAAGAGGAAAAGCCCTAACAAAAGATGAAAGAAAGCATGTACCTTAATATAAGATGTTAAAACAAATTCCATATATGAGAGTTTCACAAGACTACATTGATTCCCCAACAACAATACAAGGTTTAGTTCACCATATTCATGGTGAAACTAGATGAACAATAATGAAAGAATGAAAGAGATAGAAAAACCCTAGAAAGAGAAGAGGAGAGCCGTCACCATCTCCCAATCTAACCCCAAGGGGTGAAAAATGTGTTTCTGCTTCCTCCCAGCCAAAGATACAAACCCTAGGACGTCCGAAAGCTTATATACTATTCTAAAATTACAGAAAATTGGGCCCAAGCCCAAAAATAGTGCCGCTCAACGGTAAATTACCGCTCAGCGGTAAGTGCGTAAGTTGTTTTTCCCCTCAGCGGCCTTTTCACCCCTCAACGAATCCAACGTGACTGCCTGAGTGCCGCTCAGCGGGAAACTGCCGCTGGGCGGCAGTTGCGGCTTCTCCTTTTGCACTTTTTGATGTCTTTTCTGATTCCATCTCTGTTCTTCTTCACTTCTTTCACCAAATTCACCTTAAAACCTGCACAAAAACACTGAAATCAAGCATAAACCTGTCCAACTCTCTTATTTCTAAAAATATGACCAAAAGCATGATTTCAAGCTAGTTTCTAAGTGTTAAAGGTTGCTTTTAGTATCAATTTTAAGCATGAAAATAATAGTTTTTCAACTGTTATCACAACCCCAAACTTAGAACTTTGCTTGTCCTCAAGCAAACAAGATGTAACTCAATCTTTTACCAAACCTTATAATGGTTCACTCATTCAAAAATCCTCTTTTCAAGGTAAGTAAACTTCAATCAAACTCATGACAAAGATTTCAATCAAGATGTACATATGCTTTGGTGTTCACAAAGTCACTTAATATCCAACAAATGCTATTTTTCATGAATGATCAATCAACTAAACATGGATGTTCATCTGCTCAATGAATATTTCCTCACTAGGTAAGTTGTTTCACTCGAACACAAGTGTATAAGAGGTAATCACTCATTCACTCTACTATCACAATGTCACATGAATTGTCTTTGCCTTTCATTTAACCACAATCAAATAAATTCACAAGCATGCATCATCACAAGGACTTTTTCAATGGCTTCTAATGTGGTTGGGCTAACAAGAAAATTGGTTTTTCTGGATCACAAAACCCTTGAATTAAGAGAATCATATCAACACAATCATTCTTATTTTTCCCAACTTTCCTTTGCATTAAGCTTTGCTTTTTCTTTTCTTTTCTTTCTCTTTTTCCTTTTCTTTTCACATTCTTATTTCTTAGCACTTAGCTCAATGCTTTCAATTTCCCTTTCTATTTTCCAACAACCCCAAACTTGAACATTTATCAATACCACAAAATTTTTTCTACTTAACTCAAGGTAAAGCTTTTCAACAAGGGTTTCCAAATCATGTTCAAGGCTAAGGGTTCAAAGGATAGAACACATAGTGTTCTCTTTTAGTGGCTAATCATGAAATTGGCTAATATAAGGGTTACCAACAAATGGCCTTGATCATATGATGCAAACAAGTAAGTAATTCAATCATAGAAAACCTGGGCAAAGTCATTCATGTTTCCAAAGGAATAACATTCAATCACAAAAACTCTGAAGCTCAAAACCTCACATATAAGCTCATTCATATTTGACATAAACATCCTGCTTAATATCACAATCACAATCATAATATCATGCATTTGTTCACAAAGCTTGTGAATCACCTGTATAATGTACATCTCAACATCAATCCATATCAAAGTATCATCAAGCATCACTTATCAAACAATCACAATTATAGGCAAACCATCACACCAGACAAAGTTTCCAATTGAGTACATCAAACCCTATTCTAAAACAACAGTAATTAAGTTCAGAATACAAAACCAAATAAAAGCATAAGTCCTGCTCTAGTCATGATAGCATTCATCAGTAAATGCTATCTCAGCTCCCCAGCAATCTTAGTTGTCATCTGTATCCTCTTCTTCTTCTTCATCTGCAGCATCCTCAAATGCGTCATCATCATCCGCTTTATCATCTTCTTCCTCCATCTCCATAGCTGAAGCTTCAGCTGCTTCAGCTCTGCCTCCTTGTACCTGCTCTTCTGGCCAAGCTACCACATTATGAAATTCCTCCATAGTCCACCTGTGTGCTGGAGGTGTATCATACATTCCAACAATCATCTCTACAGTAGCCACCTGCCCTTTGTGGATAGACTGTAATTGTGCACCTATAAGAGACATGTACATATCCCTCATTTGGAATGGTTCTGCTTCATGTGTCTCAGCAGATGCCCTACTCTGTGCTTGCCCTCTTTCTCTGCGAGTACGGCGTGGTGGAACTGGTTGAGCTACTTCATCGCCTCCACAATATTGTCTATAATAAGCCTCATCAATTGCTTTCCTTGGCCTTTCAAAAGGTGGAGATGAAGTATCCACCCCAGCTATCTTTTTAGGCCTTGCTACCCATTTTCCTTTATCAGGACGTTCTGAACCTTGTCCTATCTTTACGGCATTGAAATGGTTACAAATAAAGCGAAAAAAGAGAAATGAATAAGGAAGGATCAATGGTTTTTAAAGTCATTGTATAAATAATTGCATACAACTTTTAAGATGGTATTTTAGATAACTCTATTCAAATGATAGTTCAATTTGCTACAATAGATGTCCAACATTCAATCGTCGTCATCATGATCTTCATCTTCATCTTCTTCTTCTTCATCATCGTCATTATCATCATCATCTTCTTCTTCTTCATCGTCATCATCATCTTCTTCTTCTTATTCTTCTTCTTCTTCTTCCTCTTCTTCTTGTTCTTAATCACCTTGTATTGTTGCTTCTAATTCATCTCCATCACTATCAGGGTCAACCAATGCGGTTATATGTTCAACTTCAATAATTTCTTGTGGTTGTGACATTTGGTCAAGTTGGTAGGCAACATCTTCCTCAACCTCATTTGAGTCAATGCGACCTCTAGGCTTGGTTTGTATTGTTGCGGCCCAACCACGCTTGTCAATATTGTGGAATGGTGGATATGGCACATAATAAACCAGTCTGACATTAGTTGGTAGAATGAAAGGATCAAACGGTCCATATCTTAATCTCTGGTTGAGTTCGACAATATTAAAGCGTGGATCCACTCTAGTACCAACTCTAGAAGGATCAAACCATTCACAATAAAAAAGTACTACTCTGTTTGGAGAAGTAGTGTTGTTGTACTCTAGCTCATATATTTTATGAATGATGCCGTAGAAATCATCATAACAACCCTCTATTAGGCCCTTGACATACACACCACAATTTGATGTTTTCTTTCCTTTAGACCATGCATGTGTATGGAATTTGTAACCATTGGTGAAGTAAGTGTGCCATTCTTTGACACATCTCATTGGCCAATTCGAGAGATGTCTTAACTCTTGAACCGTGGGAGTTAATGCCTGATTAAAAACCTACAAAGATACTAAAAATGTTATAAAAGCAAGAGTCAAATTAACCTTGCTCTAAACGTAGGAAAAAGTACAAACCTGATTTCTAAACCAATGGGGAAACTCTGAGTGTATTCTAGCAGAAGTATTTCCTTCTACGACTTGCTCAGCCACAACCAATGAGCTGGTACAAATAAAATTCATTAGTGTATAACAATTATACCGTTGGAAAGATAAGAGATGGATGACGACATACTCAAGGTACGACTTAACTTCACTGCAATTGATTAAGACATGGACATGAGCAGAGTTGAATTCAGCATCAGTTAACCAATGAGTGAATTCTTTCCCTGCGTGATGGCCTGATTGTCGGAAAACTGATAATGCACCTTCACGTGGTTCAACTTGCCGTTGCATTTCATTTCTGACATGAGTGGGGGACAACATGAAGTTTTTGAAATAATGTGAACAAAAATACGTTGTCTCTCTGTGCAAGTAAGCTGCACAAATTGAGCCTTCTACTCTAGCTTTATTTTTAATTGAACGTTTGGATTCTCCCATAAACCTTTCAAATGGATACATCTACCTATATTGCACAAGTCCCCCAAGCCAAGCTTCATATGCAAGATGAATTGGAATATGCTCCATTGAATCAAAGAATGCAGGAGGGAATATTCTTTCTAATTTGCTGAGAATAATTAGGATATTTTGATCCATCTTTTTAAGGGAATTCTCCTTTAGTGTCGAGCAACACAAATCTTTAAAGAAGTTACTGATTTCTATCAGTGGATTTAACATGTGCATTGACAAACAACTGAACGCAAGAGGGATGAAAGTCTCCATGAATACATGACAATCATGACTCTTCAACCCTTGAATAGTACCATTCTGAACATTGGCACATCTGGACAAGTTAGAAGCATACCCATCTGGCATTCTAAGCTCCTTGATCCATCCACACACTATTCTTGCCTCGTCTTTTGATATGGTGTAATTTGCTTTTGGTTTAAATAATCGACCGTTACCTTGCGCCTTCAACTCTAAGTATTTTCATCCACAATACAAAGGTAAATCTTTTCTTGCTTTCTCATTATCTTTTGTCTTACCTATAACATTCATAACTGTGTTGAAGACATTGTCAAAGAAATTTTTTTCTGTGTGCATGACATTGAGGTTGTGTCTTAGCAAGTTGTCTTTCCAATAGGGAAGTTCCCAGAATATGCTTCTTTTAGTCCAATTATGCCATTCTCCAAACCCTTCTATCCTATTCTGACCAGATTCAGTGACTTTTGGATAGTCTTTCACTCTTCTCCAAACGTGTGATCCAGTCAACTTTGGCGGGGGCATATCCATTTCAACTTGCCCTTTGGGAAATGCCTTTTTGTTTCTTCTAAAGGGGTGATCAATGGGCAAGAACCGTCGATGGCAGTCAAACCAACTACTTTTTCGACCATAACTCAATTGGAATGACTTTCTATGTTCCGTGCAATGTGGACAAGCTAATCGACCATGCGTGCTCCAACCAAATAACATGCCATACGTTGGGAAGTCATTAATAGTCCACATCGAGGCTGCCCTCATAAGGAAATTTTGCTTCCTTGAAACGTCATATGTCCAAACACCATTCCATAACTTCTTCAAATCATCAATCAATGGCTCCAAATAAACATCAATCAATGATTTGGTATTAGATGGACCTGGTATTATACACGATAAAAACATGTAATGCTTTGTCATACACATCTCAGGTGGTAGATTGTATGGAGTAACTATCACGGGCCAACATGAATATGGTGATGCAGACGCTTGAATGTACGGGGTAAACCCATCAGAGCATAGACCAAGTCTGACGTTACGCGGTTCACTAGCAAAGGATGGATGTTTACGATTGAAGTGCTTCCAAGCTTCACCATCAGAAGGATGACGCAAAAATCCTTCATTTTTGTTACCATCATGCCATGTCATGTGTTCTGATGTTTGCATTGAAGTAAACATTCTTTGTAATCTTGGAATTATAGGCAAGTAGAACATGGACTTTAAGGGAATTGGTTTTTTTTGCCTCCGTCCAGCATGCATAGTATGATATCGAGGTGAGCCACAAAACTTGCATTCAACCAATAATGCATCATTTTTGCAACTGTCATTGTCATAGAATAACATACATCCATTAACACAACAATCAATCTTCTTGACTTCCAATCCCAACTTTGAAACACATTTTTTGGCTTGGTAATAATTCTTGGGCATAAACTTGTTTGGTGGTGTCAAATCTAACATCAATTTCTTATAGAAGTCCATTGCTTGAATGTGAACGTTTCAATTAGATTTGCCAACCATGAGTCTAATGCACACTGACAATTTTGACTCAGATGAACCTTCAAATACAGGTAGATTTGCCTTTGTCAGTAAATTGAAAAACCTCTGAGTGCTTTCATTTGGAGACTCTTCATCATGACTATCGTTTGGTTCTTGTTCAGCATGGCGACAGAGAGCATTGTCGACCATCTCTTGCATATAGGCAAATTGATCTATCTCAGATGTATGTACAATAGTATTCGAACCTGATGCAAGCCGATTTTCAGTTGTAGTGGAGGTCGAAGGAATTTCTTCACCATGAAATGTCCAAACCGTGTAGTTAGGCATGAACCCTTTTTGGTATAGGTGAAGTTTGATGACTTCATCTTTCAAAATCCTTGTACATTCGCACTTGATGCATGGACATCAAATCCCTCCATCAAGAGCATAATATTGATATCGTCGGGCCGTCTCCACAAACTCTTCAACTTCGATGACAAAAGATTCCTTCAAACCTCTCCTTCCACTATAACAACAGTCACACATCCATCCATGATGGTTGGGAAAATGGGCCATGTTCTATGACAAGCCAAACAAATAATAACTTAGCCAAAACAGCAACACTCCATGTGACATAAGTAATAAACCTATTACTACTCAAGTCGAACATGGAAGGCAATTTGAACACCATTGTCGTAGGCATTCAATAAGGGCATGCAAAGAGAAGTCCTCAGTATTGAAATGCCTTTGACATCCTACGTGGTTGTGTATTAAATTTGGGGGAGTCAATTTTCTAACATTACTAAAGTTCTCTTTTATAGAGTACTTCCACATATTTTGTACAATGTAAGTGTTTAAGGTACTTTTACCATTCTCATTCCATTGAGAATGTGTGTAGTACCATAGGACTTTAAATGACTACTTAACTTAATCAAGTTGTAGCCTAATAAATGAATATACAATATACATGAACATACAATATATACATCAACATACAACATATACATGAACATTCAGTCATGGTCTAAATGCAGGTTTGATAACAAATTTCTGCAAGGAAATAAAATTACACAAAAGTGATCAATACAAACCACTTCAAGAACTTTGTTTCATGAATTGAAACATGTTAAAACTGATATTTAACTCAAAACCAAACTGCTACTCAAAATCACCTTTCTACTTCCCAAAATTGACTCAAAATTTGTGGAATTGGAAGTGATATTGTGCCTAAGCCATTCTGACACTTTGGTAATCATTTCAACAGTTTTAATTCATCAAAACACACTTGTTTGACCTCTAATTAGGCACAAAACAAAACTGAAACTCAGATTCACTTTGCAAGTTCCAAAAACGGCTCAAATATCATGATTTGACATACTAAATTGGATACAGGTCTTCGTAACTTCACATGAATGGTTCTAACAGCTTTAATACATCAATTTGGACTTGTTTAAACTTCCAAACATCACAAAATCACAGCAAAACGCAAAACGAAAAATGACCTGCAATGACTCAATTTTACTACACTTTTTAAGGTTTAAAGTAGTGTGATTGAAATGCACCTCCAAAGTTTTATAAAATACCTACATTACCCCTAATTAAGACACTTTTAATATTTTTTTATTGCTGTAAGCACATACTTTCCCTCTTACTTCTCTCTCACATTTCAATTACAGTCCTCGCATCTCATTTTTCTGGACTTTCTTTCGTCTCTCAATTTTTACACACATAGGCCACCACACTCATGCCTTTCCTCTTCCTCTTTCAAGCAAGCACATAGCCGCGTTTTCCCTCCTCCCTAGTGTGGATGATGTGTGATGAGAAGAGAGCTAGTAGAAGTGGTTGTGGTGGTAGTTGCCAGGGAAACTGAGAGGATGCTCTTGGTCGGTTAGGAGTAAGAAATTTAAGTGAGAATATAATTGAGAGAGGAAGGGGTGAGATATAAACATGAAAGGAAGAAAAGCGAGAGTTATAAAAGTTAAATGAGAGAAGAAAAGATAGTGTTGGTTGCATGGTTGTCTACCACAGCCTGGTTGTTACGTGCTTAGGGTGTTAAGTTGGGAAAATAATAAGGAAATAAGAGAAGTATGGAGGAAAGAATAGTAGAAGAGTATGGTCTGTGAGCTATGAGATGCAAGGGAATGAAGGAAAAGAGAAGAAGAGGTAACGTGGTAATAGAAACGAGGAAGAAGAGCATTGTGAGTGGTGGGTAATATGGAACGTTGATAATATACGTAAATCTTAGTGGGAACAAATGGAAGAAAGAGAAGAATGAGGGAGGAAAGAGAGGTAGTAGATATTGGCCAGTGTTATGCGTGAAAGAGGAAAGGGAGTGTGTAGATGAGGAAAGAGATGGAGATGGGTTTCTTAAACTAGAATGCATGATTTAAATGAACCAGTGCATGTGTGAATAGTTTTGAGAATGATAGGTTTATTAGTAGGAGAAGAAGAAAAGAGTGTGGCTGGAAGTAGTAAGGGGAGTGACTAGGAAATTATCTTATGGGTATGGGTCTTGCTGTAGTAGTGGAAAGAATCTAGGTGAGTTTTAAGGGTTAAGGGGAAGTAGAGTTTGTTTAACATGATGGGTTATAAGAAAAAATTGAGAGATATGCAGAGGGTGGTTTATGTGAAATTGAAATGAAGGTTAATGTGTATGGTAGGAAGGAGAAATAAAAAATAAGAATGGAAAGAGAAGAGAGTTGGAGTTTAAACTGGATGTTGCAAGGTGAGTTTAAATAAAAAGAGAATTGTGGGTGGATTGGTTTTCATGCAGTATATTTCGTAACAAATATATATATATATTAGAAGGCTATGTGTGATGTATGAAGGAATTTTAGAGTGGAAATCAAAGGCAGAGGAGGAAGTTAGCTTTTTTCTTAAATTTAAGGAATGTTGAGTCTAATTTAAATAATTAAATCTTTATATAACATATTAAATATTCGTCGGATTTTGACATCCGAAAATGTTATCATCCGATATCGTCATCCGATCACTATGGATTTTGTGTCTTAAACCACCAAATTGAGTCATTTTTGTGTAAAAAATGGACCAGACAACACTTTGAGCCTAATTGTTTATGGTTAAAGACTTTGATTGCAAGCCTTTTTGCCTAATCATATTTCAGTTTTAGCTTACAGAACCAGGGGCACATTCAAACCTTTGATTTCTATGTAAAAGACTGTTATGTTAACTCTTATGACTTGAATATGTACAGGGACCTCTCCTACAACAATCTGAGTGGTTCCTAGGATTTGAAAAGATTAATAAAAAAGCATATGAGTTGATAGAGGAACACCTATTGGACTATTTTTTTGTTAGACTGTAGGGAGATATAAGGAGCCAGATTAGGCACACAACCCCAAAGATTTGTTGAAATGGAGATTGCCAAGGACATTAAGGAGGTCACCAAATCTTCTGGCATCAATAAGGGGCAGCCAGTTGGAGCAGCCAAATCAGCTGGAAGGTATCAGGGAGGTTATGGGGTTATTTTGGGCACAAAAGTGTTCATAGGAACCAAAACCCAACATAATACGAGGAGTAACCTTAATACAGCATGAAAGGAAGGAACTAGTACCACTAGAGGTTCCAAGATGGGCGGTAACAATGGAAGTAATATCATATATAGGGGGTTAAGACTACGTTAACTGCTACCAAAATCCTATAACTATTATTAAAGAGAAAAGAGAAGAAAGAGCTTATCAGCAGTCATAGAATTTATTTCTCTGTCTTCATTTCCAAGAATTCTTTCAAGAAGCTTTCCTCATCAAAATTAATAATACAGTAAATTGACAAACTTAAACACTTTATGTGTATCTTTAAGTTCATTAGAATTCAACAACAAACATTTAGATCAAAGGGTATTTTGCTAATGAAGATAACCTACTAACTCAATATACATTTCCTATTCAAGCATAAACAAAGTGGAATGAAGTAGTAAATGTGTGTAACATTTACACAAAAAGTTGAGGTGTCGAATTGTGGTAAGTTAGTAAGCTGATTAAACATATTATGGAGGGTATACGACATGGAGATGAAAAAAAAAACATAAGGGAACCTTTTTTAGGTTTCCTCTTTTATTTCCACTATTGCACTACTGTTTTATCCGTCTTGGTACCCTAAGCAAAGAGTCAATTTAAGAAAGCACAATCTTCTATTAACCAATACAGGAAAGAGAGTTTCCAAAGCAAGAAAGAGTGTGTGTTTTTAAGAGATGTAGACAAAGAAAATAGAGATGGGAAGAGGGAGGGTTTAACTGAAGAGGATAAAGAACCAAATCAACATGCAAGTCACATTTGCCAAGAGAAGAAATGGCTTGATCAACAAGGCCTATATGAGCTCTCAGTCCTTTGTGATGCTGAGGTCGTCCTCATCATTTTTTCCAACCGTGGCAAGCTCTATGAGTTCAGCAGCACCTCAAGGTATATATACATTCATAAATAAACTCTTTATGCTTATGGTTGTCTCATGTTTGATTATTTGAATGACAACACAATAACTAACCTACATTCCTATTTAGAACTAGAAACCAGAAACAAGATCAGGCAAATCAAATGAAAGAAGAAAAATGGAACATAATCTCATGTTTCTCATTATACAATTACAAATTCATCAATTCAGTAATCACAACAATACAGAATCACACACCACGTCACATTTCCAACACATGTATATCATATCTGTAGGGTTTCAGGTGGGGAACGAAGGAATATTACCTCGCGAGTGAAGTGTCCCGAATAGGAGTCCTCAAATTGGAAGTGAAGTTCAGGCCAATATAGGTTTGCAGAGGCACGATTCAACTGCAATGGCGGTTCACGAGCTCACATTGTGGTTGAAGCACAATGGAGGGAGGCGAACTCCAGCACCCCGCGCCTACGGCCCTTGGACCAAATAATTGTGATAGTTCTTAGATTGGGGAAATCAGAGAAGGGAGGGAAAATGTGTTTGAATGCGAAATGAAAATGTGAGAAGGAATACCTGATTTTCACCCTAATGATAATGTGAGCGGCGAACTCTGGCAGCTAACGCAGGCGAACACCGGTAGCCAACAAACAAGACCCTTCCAGAAGATGACTCTAAGGACGTTCTTGGAATGGTCGGCCAAATGACAAAGATGGCTTCCTTGATTGAACGATGAGGCTGGAGTGCAATGATGGTGGAGGGAACAGTGTGCACAAGCAGTAGAGGGAGTTGGGAGAAGGACTTAGGGGAAGAAAGAGTTGGGAGATTATGAATATTGGGGGAAGAAGAGCTTTTGCAAAATGAGGGGGAAGGAAAAATTTTCTTATACACCAACCACTTACCAAAGGTCAAGTTCCTTCGGTAATGTCCCATGTCGATTACCGAAGGCCAAAATCCTCCAATTATGTACTACTTTACAGATCGTCGGAAAATCCTTCGGTAAACAAAGTTTACCGAAGGCCTAAGGGTCGTCGCTAATAGCCCGCCGGTAATAAATGAATTTCCCGTAGTGTAATGAAATCGACTAGATATCTCTATTTTAGGGCTTTCTATGTTTGAAAATTTAAATGGGCTTATTTTGGTGATTATGGTTCGCGCCCTTATATTATGTCATGTCTGAGGAATTGTGATAGCATTTAGTGAGGTTGGTAAGTATATTTCCAGTAACCCTAGACTAAAGAAATGTTTCCAAGCACTCTGCACCAGATGGCATCTTGATCTCAACCCTCTAGAGGAAGTAAAAGAAAAGAAATGGTTGTCACAAGAGGTGTTGATCCTGAAGGGTGGTACAATGATGATGATTATTGTTGTATTCATACATTTACACACATAGATTATCCTGTAATAATTCTTGCATTACAATGAATCTAAAATGCTTGATCTGGAAAAGATCTTGAAAGGTTTTGCAGGAACATTGCTTCTGGATGAACAACTGAAGATTAACTCAATGGAAAGCGATGAAGTCGATTGCAACTGTGGATCATTCGATTACTGTTTAACAAGGGTTATAAATTCCATGATTTGGAATTTGGTTATTCGGTTTATTGATCATATTCTGTTGATTGTTCTTTTTCAATATATCTTTGTTCTTTAATTGATTGAGATTACTTGAGATAATATTGAGATTGTTTATTGATATTGTATCTATGCTTCATTGATGTGTTTGCACAATTTCTATCTTGATACAATATTGTCACATGTTCTGAAATGTTCTATGCATACTGCATTGTGCATTTGGGTTTTGATTATAAAACATGCATAATAGCACGGGGAGTATTCAATAGGATCTTAGATAATTTCACATGCCTACACTTTAGGGGGTGATTATATCTTTATCATGTGATTATCTGTGATAGGGGGGACATCATTGTTTGATTAATATGATTTAATGATGCATCTCTAAGTAACTATTTGTCAGCATATCAGTATCATAAGGCATACCTTTTTTGCTAATGCACAAAGGGGGAGAATGTTGGGATTTCTCTGATATTCATTTTCTGAATGCTCTGATATTCATTTGGAGAATGCTGGGAGAATACTCTGATATTCATTTTGAGCTCTGATATACATTTTGTTTGCTCTAATATACTCTGATATTTTCTAAGATGAGCTAATATGTTTTGTGCTCTGAATCAAAATGAGATATTTCAACATTTACTCTGATTCATTTTGATCATTTGCTCTAATACATTTTGATATGATATGATTTGATTTGTACAACGTGGTTGTTTATTAATCATGGTTGTGCATCATCAAAAAAGGGGGAGATTGTTGAGATTACTGATAAGAGGAGCACTGATTTAGTTGAACCTAGAATCTCAGAGCTTCTGGTTTTTTATGATGACAACACATAATTAATAACACATGTGTATTATGTGTTACATGTTCATTACTTTCATGTTTGTGATTATTAAGAACATGTTTGTGTTGATTTCGTGTTTTTGAAATGTCTGAAGTGTCAAGTGAATAAAGAAAAATCGTGCCTTTAGACTATTCACTAAGAAGTTGCAAATAGAATGTCTTTTTCTATCCGACATAATTGTACATCCAGTTCTCTTCCACTCCTCCTTATATTCCTCAAGATTTGAATCTGTTTTCTTCACAGCTTGTTTCAAGAGCTTCTCTCTAATATCATGATAAGATGGTGGTTTGTATGCAACTCCATACTTACCAATCATTTCACACATCTTTGCAAATGCTGGATTTCTAATTACATTAAAAGGAATGGCACTAGTGTAAAAGAATTCAGCCACTTGAGCATCAACTTCTTCTTTGTATCCTTTTTTCATCATTTGATTTATAGTTGCTTGGACTCCCCCCTTGCTAGTAGTAGTAACTTTTTCTTTTCCTTTAAAACCGAATACCTTGTGTCCTCCTTCAAGACTCTCACTTTCTTCCTAGTCTTCATCAATATTTATCTTTCTTTTCTTTGATGAAGCATTCTTAGCTTCTACAACTATTTTTATCATCAAATTTTTTATTTCATCCAAAACAGAAGCACAAGGTTCCGAATCTTCTCTAGTTCCAGCAAGATGATGCTTAAATCTAAATATGCCTCCACTTACAATCTTTGAGTAATAGTTTCATTTTACTTTTCTTCCATTACCATTAACATCAAATCCATGTTTCCATCCAATATCAGATCGTTTCCTGGAGCATTTTTACTTCTACTTTTAACGGATAAAGATGCACTTGGATTAGTTTCCATTCCAGCCATGGTGCTTTAAATTTTTTAACTAAAAAAATATGACAGAAGCATACTCAGAGAGACATGACATGATACTTTAAATTTTTTCATTAAAAAAATATGGCAGAAATAGACTCATAGAGACATAACACAGTACTCCTCACGCTTTTTAAATTTTTCAAAAATAAGAAAAAAAAAAGCTAAATATTTTCAAAAAAAAAAAAGAAAAAGAAAAGCCATGAAAGCATCGAGAATTGCATACTCAGAAATCAGAAGAAACGATATTAAAAAGCATGACAAGACAAGACCATGGCAATAATAAAAATTAGTTTTTTAATAAAAAGCAAGGGTTATGACAGTGTGCCAGGGACTTAAATGTTTGAAATAAAAAACACTTTTTTAATAAAAAGCATGGCTTGAAGAGGGCTGTAACAGGAGGTTGTATATTTTAAAATAAGAAACAGGTAGAGTGTGAACCGGAAGGAGCGACTGCGAGACCAGAAGCTGCAACGCTGCGACGGTGACACGACAGCGGCTGCACGGAGAGTAAACCAGGCCACCGAATCGCGACCACGAGACCACAAATGAGAACGTTGTGAGTGGCAACCAAGAACTGGAGCGGACGATTGGAGGACCAAGAACGACGGTCGGACAGAGCGCGAAAGCAAGGAGATGAAACGAAACCGCAAACTGGAGTGAAGCACAATGAGAATTAAGAGGAACCTTAATAAGGTAATCAAATACTAAAATCAAAACGAAATCTTTCTCTTTCGTTTTTACCCATTTTAAACTGGGCCAAATCGCGACAAAATCATGATTTTATACATTTTCACCGATTTCGTTTACGAGCCCACCGAGTTAACTCAAACAAGCCTTGTTGTAAAAACCTTGATCATTATAGTGCATTTGCTTCCTGTGGTGGAAGGACACTAGATGTAGGCTTGGCCGAACCAGTATAAAAACCCAGTGTTTGATTTTTCTATCCCTACTTTGTTACATTCAGTCGACTTTGTATTTTCCTCATTTGATTATATTCCGCTACACTACAAGGTCGTTTTCCTTGCGTTTCAAGAAAGCTTTTAAAGGCATCCACTTTGCGAAAAAGATTTAAAGAAAACATTGTTTTGACATTTCACCAATTCAGCCCCCCTCTTGGTGTGAGAAATTAAGCCATTCTATTTTTAACATCAATGACCCTACATGCACATCTATCTTGGTTCGTGTTGTCATTATGAAGGGTCTTCCTAAGATAATAGTTGTTGAACGACACTAGTGCAAAATTGGCCTTTAACGTCACCCAATAGACGTCGGTCCACCAAAACAACAACGTAAATTATTGACCAGTGGTATTTTCGTAAATAAGAGGGCATATAGACATTCGTTAGGGGAAGGCGACGCCTATAATATTATAGACGTTCGGGAACCCCTAATGGACGCCTATGAGGCTGATAGGGTAGGTGAAGAGTTTTTTTTTCAGCCATTTAGACGTTCGTTAGGGGGGCCCCGACGTCTATAATATTATAGACGTCGTCCCCCCCCCCAACGGACGCCTATGAGGCTGACAGGGTAGGTGAAAAGTTTTTTTTTTAGCCATTTAGACGTCTGTTAGGGGGCCCCGACGTCTATAATATTATAGACATCGGGGCCCACCCCTAAACGGACGCCTAAGTAGCTGACAAGGTAGGTGAGGAGTTATTTTTTTCAGCCATTTAGACGTCCGTTAGGGGGGGCGCCCGATGTCTATAATAATAAAGACATCGGGCCCCCCAACGGACGCCTAAGTGGCTAAAAGGGTCGATGAGGAGTTATTTTTTTCAGCCATTTAGATGTCCGTTAGGCGGGGCCCCGAAGTCTATTTATAGACGTCGGGCCATCCCTAATAGATGTCTATAAGTCCCGCGAATATGAATATTTTAATCAGAAAGACGTCATATTAGTTAGGGCCCCAACGTCTATAATATTATAGACGTCGGGGCCCTCCAACACCCGACGTCTACAACCATTTATACTAAAAGCGCGAACCCGCGAGGAGTTACGCTCACTGTTCATCGTCTTCCCCGCGTTTTCTCTCTTACGCATTGCATTTCCAGGTGCGTTTCCTCTCTTTTGGACCGTTTAAATTTACTTTTACTCTGATTAAATTACTCTTTCATGAAATATCTTCCATTTGAATCGATTAAAATTCGTTTCCGTTACGTTTTTCTGGCTTGTTAACTTGGGCGGCGCATTTGAATGATTTTGGTGTACGTTTTTGGGTCTGCATTACTCCATTTCCCTACATTGCTCTTTTAATCTGGTAAAAAGGTTAGCTTCTTTGTTGATAATTTTTTTGTATGCATTTTATTGGCTTTTGTGTATACATGTTATTGGCTTTTGCGTATGCATGTTTTTGACTTTAATTTTGACTTTAAGGTCTGCATGTGTTATTGGCTTTTGAATATGCATGTGATAATTGTGTTATTATAATTGGCATGTTGGTTTATAAGTATCAAATCATTGAGTGAAACTTAGTTCCCGTTTGAAATTTAACACAAACGATTAATCTTTTAATCGTTTGTATTATATTTTGAATTGTTCGATTGAACAGTTTGAGAAAATTATTTTTCATAATTTGTTATAACATGTACGTTGGAGTTTATTGATAAGATTGATAAAATTTCGGTTCAGTATTTGTGTTGTTCTCCGGATGCATATTTGATTATGGTCATCCTTGACTACTCTCATTTCATGTATTTCGGAGACCAATGCGAAATGATGCCGAAATCTTATCAAATTTATGATGTATAGACTTCTTTGCATGTGTCTTAGCAAATTATGAAAAATAATTTTTCTGAATGGGTAGGGCCTAACCTTGTGAGAGTTAAAAAACTTAAACTGATGAATGATTTTACGAAATAGTATGGATCGAAGCTGGATGAATGAACGTCGCATCAGTGAAGAATATGATAAGGGTGTTTCAGAGTTCTTGAAATATATTGAACAAAATGCTAAGTTTGTGAACGAGACATATTTTTGTCCTTGTGTTCATTGTCTTAATCAAATACGACAATACTTAGGCAATGTATGTGACCATCTATTCATGTTTGGCATAATGAGAACTTACCTCGTTTGGACTTGGCGTGGAGAAGTACTGGACCAGACTTCCACGTCACGAGGAACGAATTATGTGGAAGAATGGATGAATGATCATTTAGAGGACATGATACGTGATGTCAGTGAAGATAATTTTGGAAGAGCTAATTTGTATGATTCTCTTATAAATGATTCAGAGCAACTATTGTTCCCAGGATGCTCTAACTTTACACATCTGTCTACAACTTTAAAGTTGTTTAGTTTAAAAGAAAGGAATGTATGGACCGATAAAAGTTTCATAGAGTTGTTGGAGTTGTTGAAGGAGATGCTTCTAGAAAATAATACTCTACCTATTCGTAATTACGTGACAAAAAGATACATAAAGGAGTTTGATTCGCTAAAGTATTGTCCAACATGTGGTTTATCCTAATGATTGTGTTTTGTACATAAAGGAGTTTGCTTCGCTAAAGTATTGTCCAACATGTGGTTTATCCCGTTTTAAAAAGAAATTTGACAAAAACACTACTGATGAAGGTAATGATGGTGCACCTGGTAAGGTGATGTGGTATTTGCCTATAATACCTAGGTTTGTGTTAAAGAAGATGCAAAGAACCTTAAATGGCATTTTGACGAAAGAAAGTGCGATAATCTTCTTCGACACCAAGCTGATTCACCACAATGGAAGAAGATTGATGAAAAATTTCCAGAATTTGGTGCAGATCAAAGAAACTTAAGACTTGCACTTGCAACTGGTGGTATGAATCCTTATGGAAACTTAAGTAGCAAACATAGTTCATGGACAGTTATGTTGATGATATACAATCTTTCTCCTTTGTTGTGCATGAAGAGAAAATATGTGATGTTGTCCATGATGATATCGAGTCCTACACAACCTGGAAATGACATTGATGTTTACATAAAACCTTTAATTGATGATTTGAAATTGTTGGGGGAAGAAGGGATGGAAGTGTTTGATTCACATGTTGAGGAACAGTTCCGTTTACTTGCAATGTTGTTTTATTCTATAAATGATTTCCCAGCGTATGGAAACTTGAGCGGTTAGAGTGTTAAAGGTCATTTTGCATGTCCAATATGTGAAGAAAACACTAGTTACCTTCAATTGAAGTATGTTCAGAAGAAGCTATATACAAGACATCAGAAATTCCTTCCTCGTAATCACCCTTATCATAGATCGAAAAAAGCATTTAATGGAAGTGTTGAGGATGAGGTTGTGTCCAGACCCCAGAATGGTGAACAGGTGTACAACGAAGTCAAACTCATTGACATTGTGTTTGGAAAACATCATAAAAGTACCTTTGCAAAAGACATTTGGAAGAAACGATCAATATTTTTTAAGCTTCCATATTGGTGTAAACTTGATGTAAGACATTGTATTGATGTGATGCGTTGAAAAAAATGTTTGTGACAGTGTCATCGAAACTTTATTAAACGTGAAAGGGAAGAGAAAAGACAGAATAAAAGCACGACAATATTTGGCTGACATGGGAATCCGATCTGAGTTACATCCACAGGTAATAGGAAGGCGCACCTATCTGCCCCCAGGCTGTCACACTCTTTCTAAAAAAGAAAAACAAAGTTTTTGTAATTGTTTAAGAAGTGTGAAGGTTCCACAAGGTTATTCTTCAAATATTAGTAACCTTGTTTCTATGCAAGAGTTAAAGTTAGTTGGTTGAAAGTCTCACGATTGTCATGTATTGATGCAACAATTGTTACTTGTTGTTATTCGAGGCATATTACCTCCTTCTGTTAGGGGTATTCTGACACGTTTAAGTTTGTTCTTTAATCCCATTTGCAAGAATGTTGTTGACCCTCGAGGTTTAGATCAATTGGAAAATGAAGGAATAAGACTACTATGTGAATTGGAGATGTATTTTCCACCTTCTTTTTTTGATATCATGGTTCATTTGATTGTTCATCTAGTCAGAGAAATTCGAATATGTGGGCCGGTCTTCTTAAGGTGGATGTTCCCAGTGGAAAGATACATGAAGGGATATGTCAAGAATCAGTATAGACTAGAAGCTTCAATCATAGAGCGATACCTTGCAGAAGAAGCCATTGAATTTTGTTCAAGTTATATGCCATCTTGTGAACCAGTGGGTCTTCTCAAGAGCAGACATGAAGGAAAATGTGAAGGTAAGGGTGTTCGAGGTGTGAGAATTCAAAGTGTTAGTAGAAAAGAAGTTGACCAAGCTCATTTGTACATCTTAAACAACATTGTTGATGAGATTCCTTACATTTCTGAACACGTTAATGAAATAAAGGCATCAAACCTAAGAATGAGTGAAAAATGGCATCTTAATGAACATGTCAAAACCTTCTTACAATGGTTTAAGAAAAAGATTTATGCGACTCCACATGTTTCTGAAAGTTTATTGAGGTTATCTCGTGGGCCGAACACAGATGTCATTACATATGGTGGGTACTATATAAACAATATTTCTTTTCAGACAAAGGTAGAAGATGACAAAAGAAAAGTTCAAAATAGTGGCGTCACACTACAAGCTGAGGCTGTGCACTTTGCTAGTTCTAAAGACAAAAATCCAATCACAGCATCCATGAGTTATTTTGGAATAATACAAGAAATATGGGAAGTTGATTATGTCACTTTTAGAGTCCCAATTTTCAAGTGTAAATGGGTTGATATAAATTCTGGTGTCATGAAAAATGACTTTGGTTTCACATTAGTAGACTTCAACAAGATGAATTACACTGATGAACCATTTATCATGGCTAATCAAGCAAGACAAATATTTTACGTAAATGATCCAGCGAATAAAAAATGGTCAGTGGTTTTAGAAGGAAAAAACATGCAAGGATATGATGATGAAGATTCTCTTGATATACTTGAGACAACATCTGTTGAATCAAGACCCATTGAAGACTCAGTTGATGACGTTGCCGATGACATCTAGGCAATTCGTAGTGATCACAATGAAGGGATCTGGGAGAAAACAATATCTTAATAGGTTATGATATTTTTTGTATTGACTTTATATGTATGTTCATCATAATTGAATTATTACTAATCTTGTATATATTGGTCGAGGCGTCACATGATTGGCAGATGTGACATCCGGACGCGTTGATGGGCAGAGGAGACATATTGACATTGACCCCAGATCAAGTCAGGCATCAGGGCCAAATGATAATATGTTTAGGAGTTATGTGGGTAAGTTAGCAAAAAGCCATGTCTCTATCCTTCATGCATCTTGGGATGACGTCCTAGAGGTCGACAACAACCTCTTATGCCAAGATATTCAGGTATGTTTACTTAAAATAATTTTGATATACTTATTTCTTTCATCTTTTCTTATCAATAACATGTTTTTTGTTTTGAACAGCAACATTGTGATATTCCAAACACAATACAAATTAGAAAGAAAGTGTTATCGCATATAGCGATAAGATGGAGGGATTTCAAGACAAGGCTGACATGACTATATGTCTTTGGAGACAGACAACATGAAAATCCATCTTAGCATTATACCTTCACAGAGGAGGAGTGGATATAGTTTCGTGCATCTAGAGAGTCTGAGGAATGGAAGGTATGTTTCTTAACATCTACAAAGTCTTTCATTGAGTTCTTTTGATTTTACACTTATGAATATACATGGTTTCACAGGGTAAAAGGTTAGCCGCCCAAGAAAGGCAAAGGCTAAACGATGCACCACACTTGTTATCATGAGGTGGTTATGCAAAACTCGAAAAGAAAATTAGAAAGTCTAGAGCGGATGCCTTGGGGCTTGAGTCCCCGGACCTAACACCTGTACCTGCTAGGTATGAGCTGTGGAAGGCTGCTCGGACTAAATCAGATGGGAACATGACATCTTCCTCAGCTGCCTTGATCTCACAAAGAATTGTAAGTTCAAATTCTAAACATTGTTTGATTGTGTATCTATCATAGCATGTCTTCTAAGTAACTTGGTTTTTTATGTGCAGAATGAGTTGTTGAGCAGCAGACTCAGGGAACATTTGTTGGCCAAGGTAGGGACGCCATTCTAACAACGACATTCTAACAACGACAATTGGAAAGCTCGAGCACCCAAGACGTTTACGTGGAGTTCCTGGGGCGATTGGTCTTCGTGACTACTTTGGCCCTACACAGAAAAACATTCAATCAATGAGTCAGGAGGATTTGAGGCAGATGGATCTTTGATAACAGTTGAAAAACTATTATTTTCATGCTTAAAATTGATACTAAAAACAACCTTTAACACTTAGAAACTAGCTTGGAATCATACTTTTGTTCATGTTTTGTGAAATAAGAGAACTGGACAGGTTTATGCTTGATTTCAGCGTTTTATGCAGGTTTTAAGGTGAATTTGGTGAAAGAAGTGAAGAAGGATAGAGAGGGAATCAGAAAAGACATAAAAAAGTGCAAAAGGAGAAGTCGCAATTACCGCTCAGCGGCAGTTTACCGCTGAGCGGCACTCAGAAACCCACGTTGGCTCCGCTGAGGGAAAGAATCAACTTCACGCACTTACCGTTGAGCGGTAGTTTACCGTTGAGCGGCACTATTTTGGGCTTGGGCCTAATTTTCTGTATATTTTAGAATAGTATATAAGCTTTAGGACGTCCTAGGGATTGTATCTTTGGCTGAGACGAAGCAAACACTCACGTTTCCACCCCTTGAAGGAAGATCTTGGATACTCAGGCTACCTCCTCATCTTTCTAGGGTTCTATCTTTCATTCTTTCATTATTGTTCATCTAGTTTCACCATGAATATGGTGAACTAAACCTTGTATTGTTGTTGGGGAATCAATGTAGTCTTGTGAAACTCTCATATATGGAATTTGTGTTAACATCTTATTTTAGGATACATGCTTTCTTTCATCATTAGTTAGGGTTTTTCCTCTTTGCTTAAAGCTTGCTTTGTTTAACTCATTCAATGACATGATTATTGATTTTGTCGATATGGGAACGTACGGAGAAATCTAGATCCGGGGAAATTCTCCCAATAGCATATTGCCTAGACATAGGAATATGAGGGTTGGTTGTCGTTAAGCTTCTGCACTTCAGAATTAATTATTAGGAATGCTAGGAATTGTATGAACTCGTAATTAAGGATAGGCCTTCTTGCAAGGTGATTTAGATAGTGGCATTAACATTTGATGAAAAGAATGATGAATTCCTAAAAGTATATGAGAGTGGATAAGATGAAATTGATAATCCCAACAACATACTCATCCATCTAATTTATTAACGTGTTTGTATTCCTCTTTTCCATTGATCAAATTCATGCATACATGTTTAATTATTGTCTTTTGCATTTAAACCCTACAATCAATTGTTAACAAGTCTTAAATAATCAACAAATCATATAGATAACTAGGCCGTGAGTCCTTTGGGAAAACGATACTTGGTCTTACCTAGTTTTATTACTTGATACGATTTGGTCACACTTACCGATTGTTAAACAAGTTTTTGGCACCGTTTTTCGGTGTTCATAAATTTGTCATCAATCTTCGGTGGGAGGAAAGACTCAACCAAAGCATGAGATTGGTGGAGCAACGATTCATGGAGCAGTGATGAACAGATTTTCAATCCCCGAAACCGGAGTCAAAAACTTGTTAACCCTCGGCAAGTGTAACCGAATCGTATCAAGTAATAAAAAATGGTAAGACCAATTATCATTTCCGAAGAGACTCACAGCCTATACAGTTATGTGATTTATTGATTAATTAAGACTTGTGAACAAATTGTTATAAGTTTCAAATGCAGAAGACTAAAAAGTAAATATGTATGCATGTGATGATCAATGGGCAAGGCGAAACAAAACACGTGAATTGAAATATATGGATGAATATGTTGTTGGGGTTTATCAATTTCATCCTATCCACTCTCTTGTATTTAGGAATTCATCATTCTTTTCATTAATGTTAATGCCACTTTCTAAATTACTTTAAACCCGATGTCTCGGCAAAGAAAGATTATTTATAATCACTAGTGTACAATGTCTTGTCTCCTTAGCAATTAATCATGCATTATAGTGAACAGAAGCTTAAAGGCAACCAACTATCATACTCCTATGTCTAGGTTTGTAATATACTGTTGGGAGATGATAGAAGCAGCTTCACTCTTCAAGAATGAGCAGCTTCTCGGACCAGAGGTGGCAGCGGAATTGGAAAACGCAGATGTAGTTGGAGGCGCACGGAAGGTGTTTGATGAATTGTCTGGTGCGGTTTTGGAGTGTGTAGGCAGAGGTTCTAGCTCAGACGGCCTTCCAAGAGGGAAGGAAGCTAGAGGATAAGTGTGCTAAGAAGGCACAAGTCAGTGAACTTGAAGAAGAAGTGGCTGGAACCAATTCAACAGCATTTCTTTATACAATTCAAGTTAACTTTTACAATGAATTAAGCTCCCTTTTATAGGAAGAGAAGCTTGAGAATGTGGAATGTATTCTGCATATTTACAATGTGCATAAGCTAAATGAAAATGTGCAGAATGTTGTTGGCCATGTGTTGCACATGGAAAATGTGCTCATGTGAAGAAGCTTGATGGTTTGGCTTGTGTTCCACGTGAGAAACATGTAAAATGTGGCTGGTTGCATGTTTCACATGGACAATCTTGGTGGCTGCATAATGGACATGGAAAATGTTGAATTTACTCTTTCAAAGGTGCTACACGGTTGGTTGCACAATACTTTCTTCTTGGCCTCTTTGCTTGGCAACTTTCCTAGGCACCTTCCAACCTTATTAATGTCCATCTTCTTGTGATAGGCCCAATGGTGCTAGGCCTTCTTGTATCATCCCCTTCCCCTTGGAAAGGATTTGTCCTCAAATCTGATGGTGCTTTTGAAGACTTATTTTTGTTAGCTTCATAAGGGTTCCTCCTGGGTCAAATATCCATCTGCAATAAGCATCAAACATATCTTTAATTAGTTTTCTTTGACCCAATAAGATATATAAAAGAATATGTGTAGAAGAAGGTTTCCAAATTTTGAAATTTTTAATTTTAATATAACAAAGAAACCTTTCTTCATTTGAAATTTTATTTGTATCTTGAGTTATTGGTAACCATAAAGGTAACCATAACCCAAGTTGGAACTTTGCATGTGTTGAAAGTGATAACATTTTTAAAGATGGAGTGGCCAATTCTTTGAAAGAAAAGTGAAATTTTGAAAATTCAAATATAAATGGAGAAAAGTGAGAGAATAGAAAACCTCCCCTTAAGAATCTAGCTTCTAGGGTAGGAGGAGATGTTGCCTTTATTTGCCTTTTCTTTTCTTCCGTTATTCTTTCAACTTCTTCCTTTTCTCTTCTTTGTGCTTCTTTTCTCTCTTTCTCTCTTCTTTCCTCTTCTTCTCTTCTTTCTCTTTCTTCCTCTTTTCTTCTCTTGTTTTCTTCTTCTCTTTTCTTCTTCTCTTTTCTTCTTCTCTTTTCTCTTGCTCTCTTCTTTTCTCTTCTTCTCTTCTCTCTCTTTCTTCCTCTTCTCTTCTATTTCGTTCTTCCTCTTCTTTTCTTTCCTTTTCTCTTCTCTCTTTTTCTCTTTTCTCTCTTATTTCTTGCTTTTGTTTTTCTCTTTTTAATCTCTCAATTCTATATTTGCTTGTCTCTTCCCATAGCCTCCTAAGTTTTTCTAGAAACTCACTTTCCCTACGGGAGAACCCACTTAAATTTTGAATGAATGACTCACCTTTTCTAATAAGCTCTCTCATAAGTTCTAAGTTTCTTTCAATTTCTCGAGGCACAAACTTTCTTCTCATACAAGCTTTCAATTCATTCCAATCATGAATGGGATATTTTCTACCTATCTTAACATGATATTGCCTATCATCCCACCACTCTCTTGCATGTTTTTTAAAACTAGAAGTGTAAAGACTAAGAATATAAGATTCACTATCTCTAGAATAAAAGGATTCAGATTTACTTTTTCTCACCATGAATGAATGCATGCCATCAATTTCCTTTTCCCAAGCTAGGTATGTTAATGCACCAATATCATCACCAAAGAATGGAATACTTTCACTAGCTTGTTTATACAAATCATCTTCAATCCTATCAAATTCATAAGATGAACAAGACTTCCTTCTAGCTTTATCATGTTCTCTTTTGATGCCTTTGTAACTAAGTTGCTTATCAAAATTAAAATTCCTAGAAGACCTATAGGACTCATAACAAGACATCAAAACTCTTTAAATTTTTTGTGAAGGATTTCTAGAAAGGTTCTAGAGGTAAAATTAACCAAATAACTCCCAGGAAGGAGAGGTGAGTCTCAATGGACAAGCTTAAGAACCTTGTCCTTCCTAGCCAGAGTGTCTTTGGTTGTTTCTTACCTTAGTTTCTAGGTAGAAATCTTTCAAAAGCGTTTTAAATGCAAGATGAAATGCACCTAGAAACCAAATGAAGGTTTATCTATATGAAACGCGCTCCTAAGTACCACGGAGACTTAAAACATAAAAAATCAATAAGCAAAGTAAAGTAAAGCAAATGAAAATGAATGAGACACGACCCTAAGTGAAAGTGCAAATGACACTTGGAGCCACTTGACACACTTTCACACTAAGAAGTGGAAACTAAACTATTACAATGTTCAATGGTGCTCTTGGAATTGCTTGAAAAGCATTTTTCCATGTCACTTTAAGTTGCAAATGAGAAATAAAATTGAATGACACTACAAAGGTTCCGTGATACCAAGCCAAAATTACAAATAAAATGTTTACAAAAGTAGCAAAGCCAAGTGTGGCTGTTGTTTCACAAAGTGCTGGTCCAAAATCATGAGCAAAAAGGTGGTATGGTTGCTGAAACTGCTGCTGAAATTGGTGCTGGAACAGCAAGAAAGAAGTGCACTTGAAGTCCAAGCTTGTGGCCTTTTTAACACCTCATCCACTTCCTAAGATGCTACCCCCTTGGAGCAAGGAATCTGAGGTAAAACCAGCTGCACCAATTCGTCACAGCACCCAAAACAAACACCAAACAGTCAACAAAAACCAACTGCTGCACCAGAAATGTATTTTCGCAGAACAGATTTTGGGCACAAATTAGAAGCCAAACAAGTTGAATCCAAGTGAACTTAAGCTTTGAAACACAGGAGGGACACTAAAGGAACCTAGGAGAGGCACTAGAACAGATTAAACAAGCAAGAAAAGACTCAAAACAGTAATCAACTTGTGTGCTTCGAAACTGTTTGATAAAATTCAAAAGTGTTTGACAAAATGCCACAAAGAACAGTAGATTTTGTATTTTCTGGTTTTTGACCTTTCACATCTGGATTGCAGGGTTTAGATTGCTTTTTATGATTGCTATACACTTGCATAAGCATATAAATGTATTTGGAAACTTAAACCCAGCTTTTGCCAATCCAATAATGAAAATTAAAAGTATTTCAAATGTCAAACAGCAACAAAAATGCTTACTGCACCAGAAAGTGGTGTGAAAATGGTGGTTTTAGGGTCAAAATTGTTTGGCAGTGGTGCAAAGGCTTAAGTGAGACATCAAACAAGTGTATATCATCATTGTGAACATGTTTAATTTCTGAAACAGCACAGAAACATTCTACATCCGAAGATGAATGTTCCACTTCCAATTTTAAGAAAAAAATGATGGTTTAAATGGTGATTTGCAAATAGGCATCTTAATGACCATTTGACCAGGGCACACAAGTTTCAAATGACAAAATACACTTGCTCAATTGTTCAGAATGCATAGAAATAGCCAGTAGATTCGTATGACAGTAGCAGTTGCCAAAATTCAAGAAAATTGGACCAAAACTGCATCAGATTTGAAAACTAAGTGGAATCAAAGCTGGAAAGCACAAACAAAGATTATGAAAGTCCTAATTGACTAGATCTAGCTTTAGAATATGAGCTAGCAGAGATTAGGTGACCTAAAACACAACAAGGAAATGAAGCACGGTGCATAACTTGGATGAAACAGTAACAACACTTTGTTGCAGCATTTTGAACGACTCAACCATACTTTTTGCAATACAGTGATTAATATGAGTTGCTACACCTTTAGCAATGCTTAACAACACCAAAGAGACTTGCACAAGGCTTAAGAAGCAAGAAATTTGCACTGTAACAGATTCAAACTAGTGCACCAGAGTTGGAAAGTTATGCAGAATTTGTAAAACAGAATCAACTTGTTGTCAATGATTTAGCTCATGTGATCAAAGCTAGACAATGTCTCATTGCTTTATATGATCCATGTGTAGCTATCAATGCATTGAACTCATTTAAAACGAAACAAATTATAGGCTGAACAGAATCAAACATTTGACAGTGAAAAACAGCAAACACTTGCACAAAACTGGACAAAACTTGGAATGATGATTAAGCTGGATTCAAACGAAAATTAAAGAAGTTGCACCGATTAAAATGGAAAACAAACACTAAGGAACAGTGTATGAACACAAACAGCAAGCTCAAGTACAAATTAAGCCAAACAGAATTGAAAAAAAATTCAAAAACACCATGACAGCATAACAACACAACATGGACAAACTGGAAATGAATGAAAGAGCAACTTAGCTCTTGCAGTGGCAGCGTGGAAACCTGGCTCTTGATGCCAAATGATAGAAGCAGCTTCACTCTTCAAGAATGAGCAGCTTCTCGGACCAGAGGTGGCAGCGGAATTGGAAAACGCAGATGTAGTTGGAGGCGCACGGAAGGTGTTTGATGAATTGTCTGGTGCGATTTTGGAGTGTGTAGGCAGAGGTTCTAGCTCAGACGGCCTTCCAAGAGGGAAGGAAGCTAGAGGATAAGTGTGCTAAGAAGGCACAAGTCAGTGAACTTGAAGAAGAAGTGGCTGGAACCAATTCAACAACATTTCTTTATACAATTCAAGTTAACTTTTACAATGAATTAAGCTCCCTTTTATAGGAAGAGAAGCTTGAGAATGTGGAATGTATTCTGCATATTTACAATGTGCATAAGCTAAATGAAAATATGCAGAATGTTGTTGGTCGTGTGTTGCACATGGAAAATGTGCTCATGTGAAGAAGTTTGATGGTTTGGCTTGTGTTCCACGTGAGAAACATGTAAAATGTGGCTGGTTGCATGTTTCACATGGACAATCTTGGTGGCTGCATAATGGACATGGAAAATGTTGAATTTACTCTTTCAAAGGTGCTACACGGTTGGTTGCACAATACTTTCTTCTTGGCCTCTTTGCTTGGCAACTTTCCTAGGCACCTTCCAACCTTATTAATGTCCATCTTCTTGTGATAGGCCCAATGGTGCTAGGCCTTCTTGTATCAGGAGAGATTTCCCAGATCTAGATTTCCCCGTATGTGTCCATATCGACAAAACCAATAATCATGACATCGAATGAGTTAAACAATGCATGTTTTGAGCAAAGAGGAAAAACCCTAACTATTAATGAAAGAAAGCATGTATCATAAAAATGATCTTGAAGAAAAAATTTCATACAAGAGAGTTTCTAAGGATATACATTGATTCCACAACAACAATAAAAGTTTAGTTCTCCATCGTCATGGAAGAACTAGATGAACAATGGAATGAAAGAATGGAAGAGATAGAAAAACCCGAGAAAGAGAAGAGGAGAGTCGTCACCATCTCCAATTCTACCCCCAAGGGGTGAAAAGTGTGTTTGTGTTTCGTCCCAGCCAAAGATACAAACCCTAGAACGTCCTAAAACTTATATACTATTCTAAAAAATACAGAAAAGTAGGCCCAAGCCTAGAAAAGTGCCCCCCAGCGGCAAGTGCGGCACTTCGGTTTTTCCCCTCAGCTGTTGTTTTGGCCCCTCAAAAATGATTTCGGCAACTGAAAAAGTGGCGCTCAGCGGTAATTATCGCTCAGCGCAACTCGACGTAATTTTTTTTTTGCACTTTGGTTGACTTTTATGCATTCTGGTTGATTGATTGACTTTTCTGGTTGACTGGTTAACTTTTCTGGCTGCATTCCAACCATTTTGTACTTTAACTCGTCTTTCAAATCATTCCAATAACCTACAAAATTAAAGGAATCTAGCATAGAACCATCAAATTCGCCTTCAACTCTCTTATTTCCAACAATCCAAAAAAAGCATGAGTTCAAGCTAATTTCTAAGTCATAAAGGTTGTAATTGAAGTCAATTTTAAGTATAAAAATAACAGTTTTTCAACTATTATCAAGCAACTACAAGAACGAAAAGAAATACAAAGAGCGCTTGAAGAGAAGCTGCATTCCATGACGCAGGGCACCATGGGGCCTGTTGAAACTCCCACACCACCTCGTGTCAGCACTAGAGGATCATGTTCTGTTGTAGAACCTACTCAGTATAGTGGTCAATATGAGTTGTTGGTTGATGGGGATCCTCCAGGCTTTGTGGGGATCCCCCATGCATTGACGAGGTTTGGGATCCCTAGGCTCAGGTGCCTGTACCCACTCCAAAAATTAATTTTGTGGGGGAGGCCATAGGATCATTTATAACCTGGCCTAGAGCATTGATCATGTCACACATCGCTACTCCACAGGTATAATGTCTTTGTTATTAGTATTTCTATGTTAAGTTTAAAAATTCACATGTTGATAACTTTGACATTCTTATCTTCAGTTCACACTTCCTCAAAAGCAACTGATTCATGATACAGTCATACATGTAGATAATGACATGGCTGAAGCGGAGGATGATCCTCTATCAAAGCTAATGACAAGATTACCCAGGTTGAAGAGAGCACCATTAGAACTATATTGGGATTTGAGAGTATTTGGTCTTCTCCCCCATGTGTCAGTATATATCACATTGATTGATGCATTGGAGGTGATTGGGGGAGACAGGATGTTGAATATTTCCATCATTCAACTATGGTGCATGTAAGATAGTTAAATAATTCTTCCATATTACTTTTATTTAGATTCCTAGTTTCTAACAACTTAACTTTGTTGTTTTAGGTACATGGACACAATCGTTGTAGACCAAGGTCAGTCTTCCATGTACGGATTTGTTGAACCTCAGACCATTCAACCTTCTGGTAACACACTTGAAAACAGACAACATTATTTGCAAACATGGATGGATGAGTCAAAAAGAGACGTATACTTTGTGCCATACATTGATGAGTAGGTGTCGCTATATGTAAAAGTTCATTATAAGTTTCCTTAATTAGTTAAATAACTATTTGTCCTTCGTGATAGGTCGCACTGGTAGCTGATGGTCATCATTCCCAAACAATGTAAAATTATATGGTTTTGTTCGTTGCACAGGAAGATGAAAATTGACTTGAGAACCATGCTTCAAGGTTAAGTGTTTCTCCAAAAATGACTTTGAATTTGATGTTCACCTTAAACTTTTATGATAAATATAGTTATATTAATTTTACTTTGTGTTTTCAATCTATATAGAGTTATTGGTAAATCTCGAGGTCAACTAGTTCAAATTTTGTATCCAAAGGTTGTAAGTCATTTATAGTTCTAATTCATTTTCTGTTATTGAATGATCTAAATTCTTGACTATTTAGTTTGTCATTTTAGTGTAACCAGCAGCTAGATTCATGGGAATGTGGCTTCTATGTCTTGTGTTGGATTAAGACCATCATTCGAGCTGTCATTACAGATGACTGGAATGAGGTAATGATGCATACCTTGAATACATTACAAATCAAATTCATCTTTAAACATATATGAAACCATAATGAATCTTTCTTCATTTTGTAGCGCTTCAAGAGTACATCTCCTATCAAGAGAACACAATTAGGCAGATAAGGCAGTAGTGGACAGCTTATCTTCTGCGAAGATGGAGCTAGGAACACTTATATTTGTTGTTGAACATTGCTTAGGTTTAGTTTAAGTTTATATCTTGATAGTTTTGGTATTGGATTGTTTTTTACATTAAGTAGAACTTTCTTTATATGAAACGCATATATATATATATATATATATATATATATATATATATATATATATATATATATATATATATTACACTATATTGTTCTAGGACAATTTTCTGCTTTTCAGGTGTGGTTTTATTGCAAGAATAAATTAATTTTAAAAAAACACCAAGTAGACGTCGGTTAGTGCACTGACTGACGTCTATAGACATCTATCAATGCATAAACCGACGTCCAATGTGTTACAGTAAACAAAACGTTTCAGGGCCTATAAACGTCGGGTATACCCCCCTTGGACGTCTATATAGACGTCGGGGGTATCCTCTGACGTCTATATAGACGTCGGAGATGGCCACATCCGATGTCCATATAGACGTCGGGGAAGCGTACTCGACGTCTAAGTAACGTCACCCACAAAGATGTCGGATACATATCGGACGTTAAAAGGCCAAAAGAACAGATGTTTAAAGCCCTTTCTGCACTAGTGCTAATTCCTTCATCATTCTTCATATCCAAGATATAGAAATCTATACAAAAAATTAACTTGTTTACTCGGACAAGCACGTCGTCAAGCACACTTGTAGGGGTTAATTGTGGTATAGTTGGCCAGTTGAATGACCACAACAGTAGTCTTAAGAGGTCCTAGAGATAGAGAAGTAAATACTGATAAAGGCATTACATTTATGGAAGCCCCTAAATCTAACATGGCATTGTCAAACTTTGAAGTTCCAATAACACAAGGAACAAAAACCATAACTCGATCCTTGCATTTTCGCAGTATTTCAATATGCTTCTTAAGCATGCTTGACACATTTCTTCCCAAATTCACAACCTCATTATCCCTAAAACGCCTTCTATTTGTGTAAAGTTCTATTAAAAACTTGGCTTATTTAGGGATTTGTTTAACAACATCTAGCAAGGGAATGTTGATCTCCACCTTTTTGAAAGTATTTAAGATCTCTTGGTCTAATTCCTCCATTTTTTTGTTTCTCGGCTTCAACCGATTTGGATATGGAGAAGGTGGAGAATAAGATGAAGAAGAATTTTTAGAAGAAGAGTTAGAGGATACTAACCTGGATTTATTAGTGGTAGTCTGAGGTGATGGTTCACTTGGTCTTCCATTGTCGTCAATTTGGGTGTCTTATTTCTCCTTATCTTCATCCTCTTAGGCTCCCCAGAGCATTGTACTTGCTTCCCCGTTCTTAAAGTAATTGCACTTACATTTTGCGGGTTGATCACTGTTTGTGCAGGCAATTATTTAACTCCTTAGCCTTTAACTTTTCCATCCTCTGAGTCAATTCTACAATTTATTTCTTGATTTCTGAATTTTTCTCAGGTATTTGATAACAGTTGAAAAACTGTTATTTTCATGCTTAAAGTTGATACTAAAAGCAACCTTTAGACTTAGAAACTAGCTTGAAATCATGCCTTTTGTTTATATTTTCAGAAATAAGAGAGCTGGACATGTTTATGCTTGATTTAAGTGTTTTTGTGCAGGTTTTGAGGTGAATTTGGTGAAAGAAGTGAAGAATAAGAGAGAGGACATTAGAAAAGACAAGAAAGAGTGCAAAAAGGAGAAGTCGAAGGCACCGCTCAGCGGCAAACTACCGCTGAGCGGCACTCAAGAGGTGACGTTGGAACCGCTGAGGGGCAAAATGGCCGCTGAGGGGAAGAAAGAAGACGCGCAATCACCGCTGAGCGGTAAATACCGCTGAGCGGCACTTTTTGGGCTTGGACTTTTGTAATCTTTTGTAACTCTAGATTAGTATATAAGGGCTTGCACGTCCTATAGTTAGGTATCTTTGGCAGAAACGAGGCAAACACTCTCTCTTTCACCCCTTTGAAGGAGGATCTTGGATGCTCAGGCTACCTCTTCACCTTTATTGGGTTTATTCTTTCATACTTTCATTGTAATTCATCTAGGTTCACCATGAATATGGTGAACTAAACTTTGTATGTTTGTTGGGGAATAAAAGTAATCTCTTGAAGCTCTCATATATGGATTTGTTGAGTACATCTTTGAATTAAGACATATGCTTTCTTTCATCATTAGTTAGGGTTTTTCCTCTTTGCTCAATGCTTGCATTGTTTAACTCATTCTAATGCATGATTATTGGTTTTGTTGATACGGACACGTACGGGGAAATCTAGATCCGGGGAATTTCTTCCAATATTATACTGACAATATTATATTGGTTGCCTTAAGCTCCTGCGCAAAATAAACTAATCATTAGGAATGCTAGGAATTGTATGAACTATTTGATTAGGGAGAAGCCATCTAGAATGGTACTTTAGAGAGTGGCATTAACAATGATGATTTGAATGTTGAATTCCTAAAATGTATGAGAGTGGATGAGATGAAATTGACCCCCAACAACATATTCATTCATATATTCCATTGAAAGTGTTTATCTTTTGTCTTTGTCATTGATCAATTCATGCATACATATTTAATTTTCGTCTTTGCATATTAAACTTCAATTATTGTGTTCTTAAGTCTTAGCTAATCAACAAATCACATAACTAAACTAGGCCGTGAGTCCTTTGGGAGAACGATACTTGGTCTTACCAAGTTTATTACTTGAAACGATTCGGTCATACTTGCCGATTGTGAAACAAGTTTGTGACATCATATTTTGGTGCTTACAAATTTGTCCATCAAGTTTTTGGCGCCGTTGCCGGGGACTCTGGTTTAACTGGTTAATTTGTGTGATTATTGATTATCTTTGACTTTAATTTTGAATTTCTGTTTTATTTTCTGTTTTTATTTTTTTGGTTATTATTTTATTTTATTTTATTTTCTGTTTTTATTTTATTTTCTGTTTTTATTTTATTTTATTTTATTTTATTTTTCTGTTTTTATTTTATTTTATTTTATTTTTCTGTTTCTATTTTTTTCTGTTTTTATTTCCTATCTTCTTATCTTTTCAATTATATCCTTTGATTTTTTTTTCTCTATCTTTTTGTGCTAACAATTGTTTTTAGGGTTTTGTGCCTAATGTCTGCAGAATGCAATTTGGTCAAGAATTTAACCATATGGGCACTCAATTCAACCAAAGTAATCTCAACCACTGGTGGGAACCTCACTCAAGCATGGATCAAAGCCAATTTTGGCAAGCTGTTGGACAATTTGAGAACCAACCACAACAACAATGGCAGCAACAACCCTTTCTATCAGGAAGTTTGGATAGGTTGGAGGACACCCTTCAACAATTTTTGAAAAATTCCGACTCTACTCAGAAAAGCATTGAAGAATCATGTAAAAGAATGGAGATGCAACTTCGTTACATCAATCAGAGATTGAATGATGATGTTAATACTGAAGTTAACCTTAAGGAGGAAGGACAAGTCATTATCACTGAAAGTGACAAGATTCTTGATGAGGAAAAATTAAAGGGAGATGAGGAAAGGGTAGAGAGAAAAGAGAAAGAAGAGTTGAGTGAGAAAGATAAAGATGAAGAAAAAGAAAAAGAAGTGGTTGAGAGAGAAGAGAGAAAGAAAATTTGTGTGAAAATAAAGAAGTTGAGGAGAAAAAGAAAAGGGAAGAAAAAAATAAAAGAAAAGAAAAAGAGAAAATTTAGGGAGAGAAAAAGGAAGAAAAAGAAGATGAGAGGAAAGAAGAAGGAATCATATGAAAAATCACATCCTCATCTAAAGAAGAATCATAGGAAGGAAAAGAAATTTAAGTGCTTCATGGAAATCTTCAAGAAATTGGAGATTAAAGTTCCTATGATTGAGACACTGCAACAGGTTCCTGGTTTGATCAAATTTCTGAAGAAGTTCAGTAGGAAGAAGAAGAAAAAGAAGAAGGAACTTGAGCTTTACTGGGTCAAGCTAATGACGTTAAAGAAGCGCTTGCTGGGAGGCAACCCAGTAGATTTACAAACTTTTGATTTGGTTTTATAATTTGTAATTTGTGAACATTATTCTGGACATTATTTTGTTGGATTTAGCATCTACTGAAGGATGCTAGGTGGTTAAGTATCTACTGAAGGATACTAAGTTGTAACACCTACTGATGGGTGTTGGTGAGAAGATTTTGCACCTACTGATGGGTGCTGGTAAGTTTGAAACACCTACTGATGGGTGTTGGTGGATTTTGGGTCAGGCTCGTGACGTTAAACAAGCGCTACCTGGGAGGCAACCCAGTTGATTGATTGTTTTCTGTTTGTTTATTTTTAGGATTTGCATAAGCATTTTTAACATTGAATTGCAGGGAACCTATGAGGGGTATGCTAGGAAGGCACGTAGGTCAAGAAAAGAAGGAGAAGGGCACATCACGAAAGTGCCGCTGAGCGGCAATTACCGCTGAGCGGTACTATCGCAGATGGGCTTAAGTTCCCCTTAGCGGAACCCGAGCCCATTGGGGTATTTTTAAACCCTAAGCTGCGCGTTTTTATATTCTTTCAAGCTCTTCTCTGCACTAAGACTCCCACATATCTCCTCTTAGGTTTTCCCACATCTTTTTACTCTTCCCTCTTTAGAAAATTTCTCTTCCACTCACTTTTACACTAGTGTGCTATCAAAGTTTGGGGTTGGAAGAGAGCATTCTAGTTTGGAAGCATTCTCATATCATCTAGCATCTCCACCCAAGTAAGTAAAATGCATTTTTGTTCATTCTAGGGTTCTTGAAATTGACTGTGATTGTCAAAGCATGAATATTTAGGGGTTTTGATTTCTATGCATGATTTGATGATATATTTGATGTTTGAACCGATTAAACTGCTTGATTATGAACTGGAAAACTGAAAATTGCATTTGGGTGGAGTTAGGACAGTTTAAAACGAGATTTGCAAAAATCTGCAGATCACCGCTGAGCGGCATTTACCGCTGAGCGGCACTCTGCCAGATTTGCTTTTTCTGGTTTGTTGCGTGTTTGAATGTGGCACTGGTGGCGCTGAGGGGAATTCTGGCCCTCAGCGGTGGTTTAGCTTCAAAAGGAGTTTTGTTTTGTGTTTACTAATGATTAACATCATGTTCTGTGGTTTTGGATTTATGTTTGAATGCAGGAATGGCATCCTCTTCAGGAAAGAGATTGAAAACCATGGCAACCAAGAGAAAGGAAAAGGAACCAGAGCAGCCCCATAATGGCAGGTTCCTCTCTAGGAAACATGAGAAGCACTTTAGGGTGGTTCAGGACAGGAGACTTCTAATGGAGAGAAAGGTTGGAATGATACCTAACTTTGCTCCTCAATTTGGAGAGCAAGTGTTAGGGAATGATTGGGGAAGCTAGCCACTTATCCATCACCTGCCAACATAGCTGTGGTGAAAGAATTCTACACCAATGCAAAGAAGATTGGTGATTATCCAGCTGAGAATTATTTGGGCTATGTTAGAGGCCATGCTATCAGGTATGATCCTGACTCCATCAATAACTTTCTGGATACTGTGTGGGCTGGTGAGCAATGCCAGTTTGCTCTTAGCATGGAGGAAGGTGCTGACTTTGAGGATGTTGAGAGAGTATTGTGCATACCTGGAGGACACTTCCAAAGGAATAGATCTGGCTCAGTGGTTAATATTAGGAGGACAGATTTGACTCCTCTTGCAAAGTATTGGATGGCATTTTCTCATGCCAACATTCAGCCATGTTCACATGTGTCAGATATTACTCTCAGCAGGGCACTCTTCATCTACTGTGCTATCAGAAACTTGAATGTTAATATTGGGCAGGTGATAGCTGATGAGATTAGTGTGTGTGCTAACACCTCAAACAACAAAGCACCACTGGGACATCCTTCTTTGATCACTCACCTTTGCAAGCTAGCTGGGGTGGACACTTCTGTTCCACCATTTGAGAGGCCAAGAAAAGCTATAGATGAGGCCTATTACAGACAGTACTGTGGAGGTGAGGAGGCAGCCCAGCCAGTGCCACCACGCCAGGCTCGTAGAGAGAGAAGGCCAGCACAGAGCAGGACTTCTGCTGATACTCATGAGGCAGAACCATTCCAGATGAGGGACATGTATATGTCTCTTATAGGTGCTCAGTTGCAGTCCATCCACAGAGGGCAGGTGGCCACGGCTGAGATGATAGTGGGGATGTATGATACCCCTCCAGCACACAGGTGGACTATGGATGAATTCCATAATGTGGTAGCGTGGCCAGAAGAACCATGGCATGGAGGAGCTGAAGCAGCTGAAGCTTCAGCCCGAGACATGGATGAAGATGAAGCTGAGGAGGAGGATGCATTTGATGAAGATGATGATGAAGAGGAAGAGGAAGATACAGAGAGCTCGGACTGATGAGGAGCTGAGATAGCATTTACTGATGAATGCTATCATATGATTATGCTTTTGTGGTTTAAGTTTTCTGAGCTTATTTGTTTTTGTTTTTAGATTAGGGTTTGATGTACTCTATTTGAAACCTGGTTTCTTGTGATGGTTTGCTATTAACTGTGATTGTGTGATAAGTAATGCTTGATGATGCTTATTGATTGATTGATGTTGAGATGATGTGCACATTAAAATGCTTATACAGGTGATTCACAAGCTTTGTGAACAAATGCATAATATCATGATTGTGATTGTGAAATTAAGCAGGATGTGCATGTCAAATGTGAATGAGCTTATATGTGAGGTTTTGAGCTCCAGAGTTGTTATTGTTGAATGCTATTACTTTGAAAGCATGAATGACTTTGCCCAGGTTTTCTATGATTGAATCAATTGCTTGTTTTGCATCATATGATCAAAGGCCGTGTTTTTGAAACCCTTTTTATTGGCCAAATTCATAAAGTTAGCCTTCTAAAAGAGAACACGTTGTGTTCTATCCGTTGAACCCTTAGCCTTAAATATACACTGAACACCCTTGATTGAAAATCTTTACCTTGAGTTAAGTAGAAGATCTTGTGTGGTATTGTTAAATGTTCAAGTTTGGGGTTATTGGGGAAACATGAAAAAGGAAAAAGCATTGAGCTAAGAGCTAAAAAGTAAGAATATGCAAAGAAAAGAAAAGAAAAAGAAGCAAAGCTCAATGCAAATGCAAAAGCAAAGGCAAAAGAAAGTTGGGAATGAATAAGAAGATTGTGTTGTTATGACTCTCTTAACTCAAGGATTTTGGGATCCAGAAAAACCAATTTTCTTGTTAGCCCAGCCACATTATAAGCCATTGAAAAGTCCTTGTGATGATGCATGCTTGTGAATGTATTTGATTGTGGTTAAATGAAAGGCAAAGTTGATTCATGTGACATTGTGATAGTGGAGTAAATGAGTGAAACACTTTACCTCTTATACACTTGTGTGTTGAGTGAAACACTTTACCTAGTGAGGAAATATTCCATAAGCACATGAACATCCATGCTTAATTGATTGATCATTCATGAAAAATAGCATTTGTTGGAATTTAAATGACTTTGTGAACACTAAAGCATGTGCACATCTTGATTGAACTCTTGGTCTTAAGTTTGAGTGAAGTTATTACTTATCTTGAAAAGAGGATTTTGAATGAGTGAACCATCATATGAATTGGTTGGAGATGGAGTTACATTTTATTTGCTTGAGGACAAGCAAAGTTCTAAGTTTGGGGTTGTGATAACAGTTGAAAAACTGTTATTTTCATGCTTAAAGTTGATACTAAAAGCAACCTTTAGACTTAGAAACTAGCTTGAAATCATGCCTTTTGTTTATATTTTCAGAAATAAGAGAGCTTGGACAGGTTTATGCTTGATTTAAGTGTTTTTGTGCAGGTTTTGAGGTGAATTTGGTGAAAGAAGTGAAGAATAAGAGAGAGGACATTAGAAAAGACAAGAAAGAGTGCAAAAAGGAGAAGTCGAAGGCACCGCTCAGCGGCAAACTACCGCTGAGCGGCACTCAAGAGGTGACGTTGGAACCGCTGAGGGGCAAAATGGCCGCTGAGGGGAAGAAAGAAGACGCGCAATCACCGCTGAGCGGTAAATACCGCTGAGCGGCACTTTTTGGGCTTGGACTTTTGTAATCTTTTGTAACTCTAGATTAGTATATAAGGGCTTGCACGTCCTATAGTTAGGTATCTTTGGCAGAAACGAGGCAAACACTCTCTCTTTCACCCCTTTGAAGGAGGATCTTGGATGCTCAGGCTACCTCTTCACCTTTATTGGGTTTATTCTTTCATACTTTCATTGTAATTCATCTAGGTTCACCATGAATATGGTGAACTAAACCTTGTATGTTTGTTGGGGAATAAAAGTAATCTCTTGAAGCTCTCATATATGGATTTGTTGAGTACATCTTTGAATTAAGACATATGCTTTCTTTCATCATTAGTTAGGGTTTTTCCTCTTTACTCAATGCTTGCATTGTTTAACTCATTCTAATGCATGATTATTGGTTTTGTTGATACGGACACGTACGGGGAAATCTAGATCCGGGGAATTTCTTCCAATATTATACTGACAATATTATATTGGTTGCCTTAAGCTCCTGCGCAAAATAAACTAATCATTAGGAATGCTAGGAATTGTATGAACTATTTGATTAGGGAGAAGCCATCTAGAATGGTACTTTAGAGAGTGGCATTAACAATGATGATTTGAATGTTGAATTCCTAAAATGATATGAGAGTGGATGAGATGAAATTGACCCCCAACAACATATTCATTCATATATTTCCATTGAAAGTGTTTATCTTTTGTCTTTGTCATTGATCAATTCATGCATACATATTTAATTTTCGTCTTTGCATATTAAACTTCAATTATTGTGTTCTTAAGTCTTAGCTAATCAACAAATCACATAACTAAACTAGGCCGTGAGTCCTTTGGGAGAACGATACTTGGTCTTACCAAGTTTATTACTTGAAACGATTCGGTCATACTTGCCGATTGTGAAACAAGTTTGTGACATCATATTTTGGTGCTTACAAATTTGTCCATCAGTATTGTCTTCATGAAATCTTGTAGTGACATCTCAGGTTGAGATTGTTGCCTTTGTTGAGGTGGAACATAAGGTTCCATGTTCTACTGATACCTATTGGGGGATGAATCATGATAATTCTGGTATGGTTACAACAAAAGCTTGAGATGGGTTTTCCACAGCAGTTTCTGTTAAGCTAGGACATTCATCAATATAATGTTCTTTTGAAATGCAAATTCCACATTTCCTAACAACTTGTGGAGTTGAAGTTTTAATCAAGATCACAATTTCATTGAGCTTCTTCTCTAGCCCATTTATTCTTTCATTTATCACTTTTACTGGACTAGTTTCCATCTCATGTACTCTCTTCCACAAGGTCACTAAATTTTCTCTTATTCCATACTGTTGATTGTCCACTGCCTTTCGTTCTATTAGATCTATACCATCTTCTGGTGACCTATCTAAGAAAGATCCTCCACTTGCAGCATCTGCCCATGACCTATCAGTTGGACTTAAGCCTTCTTAAAAGCTTAGAATGAAATCTTCCATTTGGAGTTGAGGGCATGAAGCACATAGTTTCTTGAATTTTTCCCAATACTCGTTAAGATTCTCTCTATCTCTCTATCTTATGTCTTGCATTTCTCTATGGATGGGAAATATTTTGGATGCAGGAAAATACTTTTCAAGAAAGAGTCTTTCAATAGTTTCCCAATTTGTAATTCGTGCAGAGAGATAATACCACCAATCTTGAGCTGCTCCTTGAAGAGTAAAAGGACAAACTCTCATTTTAAGGCTCTCTATTGTGATCTTGGGAGATATAAAATTTTCACACAACATGTGAAATTGTCTCAAGTGCTTGTGTGGATTCTCCCTTGATAACCCATTGAACTTTGGTAAGGCATTTAACAGGTGAGGTCTCAACTCTCACTCCTCATTAGGGTGTTCAATGTTACTTCGGATAACTGTATTGTGGGAGGTTGCTAGTTGTATGATAGTTCTTTGTGTCATTCTGTTTGGGTTAGGATCAGGTAAAGGATTAGATAGTATATTTGTGACTAGAGATAATGAAGCTGGTATGGCTTCAGATGTAGGAAGTGTTTCCCTTAGTAGAACACCCGGATTTCAAACTTTTCCGCAGCTTACGCAAATTCCTTTCCACTTTTGGGTTAATTTGATAAAATGACCCCGGATTAGCTCGGGTCATGTACTACGCAGTGTGCTGGAAGTTGTTTCCCTGTTCTTGACTTCTCTTTTTTATTTCTTTTGTTCTTTCTTTAGAGAAAGATTTTAAATAAGAGATAACAGAGACTTTGTTTGGGTCACTCCCAGGAAAGAGAGGTGTGTCACAATGGACAACTTAAGTACCAAGTCTTTCCTAGCCAGAGTATATTTAAACTAGCCTCAAGTATTTCTCAAGAGAAATTCTTAATTAAAACAAGAACAAAGATTTTGCTAACAATAAGAATAACTAAATGCTACAAAATAACTCAAACTAAATTAAATGTATTTTGTGTTAAATAATAAAAAAAATAAAGATAAAAATAAAAATAAAAATACGAATCAAAATATTCAAAATACTAACTGTATTCCCCGACAACGACCAAATTTGATACACTATCGTTGGAGCTATCAAATTAATACTATTTTTAAAGGAAACTTCAATATTGCCAAGTCAGTAGTCAAGAAAGTAGATATGGTTAAAGTAACCCTGAGTCGTCTTCCAACGAATACACAATTGCTTTTTCAATATTTGAATCTTATGAATGTTACACAATGCTCAAGAATGAAAGTAAGAAACTATGCTAATGGAATTAATATTTGAAGAGTGTTTGACGAACAAAGAAGAAACTTAGAAACAATTATGATGAAATAGGCTAATTTCACTACTTTTCCTAGATAGATTCATCATTGGTTATCCACAGATAATTGTTCAATTGATTATTGTTCAAGTTTCAAATTAATTAAAGTACATTCTTAATTAATTTGAGGGCGATCATTCATTTAACTAAAGTAGATTCTCAATCAAATGCACCTTTCTAGATTATTCACAATGAATTCAACCAAAGTCATTCTCAATCAAATTCTATTGTGTTTAATCATGTTTATTCTTAAATCTCCTAACCAAATTTAAAGCAAATTAATCAAAGTAAATTCTCAATTAATTATAGTTGAAATTATTACCACCAACCAAAGTACATTCTCAATTGATAGTAAAAACTCGTTTAATCATATGAAAGTTCCTAAATTTAATCACAGTAAATTCTCAACCAAACCTAGAAACCCTTGAACTCATATGATTAATATGCATTAGATTCAAACACGTTATGATGCAAAAATCATTGCTTTTAATATGATTGGGAGATGAAAGACATAGAAAGAGAGCAACTCAAATAAATAATCAAAAGAAACAATTGCATTAATTCAACTTAATCTCAGAATCCATAATGAATTTACAGTGGAATAGTCCTAGAAGCTTAACCCTCCATCAATGGAGTAGAATACATGACAAAATAAAAGTGAGAGGAGTGGTGGATGCTTGCTTCCACTAGAGGAGTCTGAGAATGAATGAGTTGTGATTTATGCCTCTCCTAGATCTCTTTATATAGGCTTGATTAGGCTTAGACTCTGAATATTCTGTTGATAAGATCTTTTATCTTATATCTAATATCTTCCAAATATTCAATAAATTTAGTCGGTTTTTGAGAATATTTGATAATATCTTTTCTAGATTAAAAAAGATTTGGCAAATATTATTTTTTGATATTTATTGATATGGTTAAATAAGGTAATTATTTAACAATATCAAATAAAATATCTTAAGATATATTTTTCTCCAAATTATCTTTTAAAATATTTAACAGATTTGAACTTGCCCAAAATTACAATTGAACCGCTTTTATTTTATTCAAAATTGCACAGAAGTCTACAAGTTTCCTCTAATTGCACTTTAGCCTTTTCTTTCTTTTCAAAATTGGAATTCAAACTTTAATTGCAGCTGCATCAACAAACATTAGACTCTCCAAAATAATTTATGCAACTAAAATCACATTTTAAGCCTCTTTAATTCCCAAACCCGGTAAAGCCAATCATGCAAAATCTTATTCAAATCAATCATTTAAGCACAATTATTCCACTAAAATTGTAAAATTAAATCTAAAATGTGGGCATAAATATGCACTCATAAGAAGTCATCGAATTTATTACCTTCATGAGTGAGTTAGGGGTCTATGATTCTATATACATCATTCACCCCATGATGTTACATCAAACATATTAAAATAAAACATTTATTTTATATAAGTAACTAGATAAATCAGTTTTATATAGATAATTGTTTAGTGCAAAACTTGTTAAGATTAACCAAAAATTGTTCTTCAAAGTCTTAATTAGTTAAGATTACCTCAGGGGCGCTCAGCCCTGGCGGTAGCATTCCAAAACTCACTTTTTTTGTTTTTGCCTTGCTTTTATGGCTGATTGAACTCTATACAGCTCTATATATTATTGGAGATTTTTCCAGGCACATTATTAGCTACAAAATAAAGGGAATTTAGTGATAAAATGATAAAGTATAACCTCTGTCGGAACAATCGGTACCGTTATAGAGTCGCGCAACGGAAAGTGTGTTTGGTCAAACTCGTATCAAGATGGTCCATTTTAGAAAATTAATTTTCTTAGAGAAAATTTATTGAACAGTTGATATGCGCAAAATGTAAAGAGTGTAGGGAGTAGAAAAATTCAACACAGAATTTTTATCCTAGTTCGATTCAAAAGAATCTACGTCCAGTTGTTAATCACTATAAAAAGTGATTAACGTTTTTCACTAAAAATTAGTTTCACAGATTTACGAAGTGAATAAAATAGAAAGATAAAACCTTCCTTCGACGAACGAACCAGAAGGATGCTTCCTTCGACCAACGAACCAGAAGCAAGAATCTACACTTTCCTTCGACCAATGAACCGGAATAGTGCAGATAAAATCTTCCTTCGACACACGAACCGGAAGATGACAGCCTTTCCAACTCGAAGAGAACCGCTCTGACCTTTTACCCACAAAGCGCGAGACCAGGCAAACCACTTGAACTAGCTTTTTGGAAGTTCCTCAAACAAATTGTATTCTCAAAAGAGTGAACCCTCTAAGGGTATTTGGAACAACTATATAAAGGCAACTGGTTTGTGTTTGAAAAGACAAATTAGAACTGCCATTGATAATCGATTATTGTCAGTGATAATCGATTATTTAAGTCCGTTACAGGGTTTTTCAAAAAGTGATAATCGATTATCTTGAGGAACAATCAATTATTCCAGAGACTTGGGCAGTTCTCATCAGGACCAGTTGATAATCGATTATTTAAAGGAATAATCGATTATTCCAGAGCGAAATACTTTTTCAAGAGTGCTCATGATAATCGATTATAGATTAACATGATCGATTAAAAGCGTAACTTAACTAAAGATACGAGATTAAATTCGTAACTTAACTAAAGACTTTCCTAATACATTTATATTCTACAAAGTGCTTTTAAAACAATATTAACAACTTCTTCAAGTTTATCTTCTTGCAGCATCATCAAAATCATTTATCTTCAGACTTACCAATGCTCTTCATTGGTAACAATCTCCCCTTTTTTGATGATGATCAAAAATACTTGTTTAAGAGCAACTTTGGTTAGTCTGCAAAAAATACAAGCTAATAGACAACAAGAAGGTTAGCAATAATTGCACTACTTCTCCCCCTTTTTTATCATAAGCAAAAAGATGATTGAAAATGCTTCCCTTAAGTATGATATCCCCCTCAATTAACCAATGTATGCACTAAAATAAGAGATCATTTTATTCATGAAAAAAAAGGTAACATTTTTCATCATAAAGAAAAACATAAAAACGTAGAGTCAAAACAAACAATCATCAAAGCATACTAACAGAAAATCCTAAATCTAAAACTAAGAACTGGGTGGTCTTTCTGGAGGTTGAAGATTAAAGTGATTTTCAATGTTTCCAAGACGAGTATCAAGGTCATTGAACTGGTCGATCACATATTCTTCATAATTTTGTTGTCACTCATATATATGTTCAAAGTGAGCTTGTTGAGCAAGGCACATATCCTCCAGTTGTTTAGACAGATTTGCAAAATGCTCATCCATAGTTAGTGAAAAAGAGGAAGGCATATGAGAAGGACTAGCATTAGTAGGAGCAGCAGCTTGGACTGGGTTAGCCATATGAGCATCCATATCTTCATTGTCATCATCTTGGTGATCATCATCCTTATGAATGATCACACGACCACGAGCAACAAATCTCATTTGTCGAAATGTTGTCTCGCCAATCTCAATTCCAATTGCTTGAATGACTTGAGTAAGTGTTGGAGATGAGTGTTGGCCAATCAATGTGTATGTGATTTAAAATCTCATATAACAGTAGAAGATCTTGCTCCGAACAATGAGCATGGTTAGTGGCATGAGGACATAGAACCCATACAATCAAGTAGTGGATCATCCTTTCCTCAACCTTGAATCCACCAACGAGCAGCTGCCGGCGATTGATTTGTTGTTCAGGATGTCGCAAAAAGGATTGAAAGGCGAGGAGACGATTGAAGTCCGAGACGATTGAAGTCCGGGATGCCCAGATGGACTTTGACAGCATCATCCCAGATATTTAGTTGAGCAACAGTCGTCCAGACGTCATCATCCAAAATTATTGGAACTCCTTTCACTTTTGTGGTGATGATGTCTTCACGATAATGTAGATTGAAGTATAAGACATGGATAAGATCAGGGTATATACATACCTTTTGCTCGACGAGATGCGAAAGACCTTGAGCGCGGAAGATATCTTAAAATTGAAAGCCGTAAAATCTGTAAAAGTTAAGGCGGATGAACTTTACTGCCATTATCTAATGTTCTTGCAAAGAGTGAACGTACTCAGCATGCTTTTCCTCATCTAAGATCAATACTTCGATGGAAGCAGACAAATGTTTATGGGACGAGATGATGAAGCACCAACAGTCCTCCTACGTGGTCTTTTGAATCAGCCATGAAAAAAATGGATAAGTGGAAAAAAGGGAAGAGATTTTTTGCAGATTGTGTTTAAGAAATGGTTTGGGTGCAAAGGAATGACCATTAATCGATTATAGGAGAGTATTTATAAGAGAAAATGAGAATCTAGCCGTTTTTTAGCCGTTTTTAGCCGTTTTATGGCTATTAGAGTTCACTGCAACGACTCTATTTTTGAAATTGGTCGCGTGATAATCGATTATTGTAAGTGATAATCGATTATCTGTTCAAAAGTCATTTTCCAGAAATTGTATGATAATCGATTATTGATGAAGATAATTGATTATTTGTTCTTGAATACCCAAGTTTGGGTTTGAGTCAGGATAATCGATTATTCGTGGGGATAGACGATTGTCTGCGATTAGAACCTTTCTCAAAAGCCAAAAAATAATCGATTATGATCTTATGATAATCGATTAAAAACGCTAAGTTTACGAAAAATGTGAAAATTTCATAAATCTTAAATTTAAGACATGTCTAACACTCCTAACTCTCTTCTAAGTTCATAGAATCTATCTTTAGGTAGAGCTTTTGTAAAGATATCTGCTAATTGATGTAAAGTATCAATGTATTTTATTTGGCAATCTCCCTTTTGAATATGATCTCTTAAGAAATGATGTCTAATCTCAATATGCTTAGTTCTTGAATGCATTATGGGATTCTTGGTTAGGTTGATGGCACTAGTGTTGTCACATTTCAGAGGAATGTGATCAAGGAAGATATCAAAATCCTCTAATTGTTGTTTCATCCACAAAATTTGGGCACAATAATTGCCAGCAGCAACTATTCAGCTTCAGTGGTAGACAAGGCTACACAAGCTTGTTTCTTTGAGTGCCAGGACACTAAAGAACAGTCCATAAAATGACAAGTTCCACTAGTACTTTTCCTATCAATTTTGCAACCACCATAATCTGCATCAGAATAACCTATTAAATTAGGTGAAGCATCAGAAGGATACCAAAGTCCAAAAGATATGGTTCCTTTAAGGTATTTCAAAATCTTTTTGACAACAATTAAATGAGATTCCTTAGGATTAGCTTGGTACCTAGAACACACACATACACTTTGCACAATGTCTGGTCTACTAGCAGTTAGATACAGTAAAGATCCTATCATTCCTCTAAACATGGTTTCATTTATTCCTTCACCAGATTCATCTTTATCTAAATAACAGGAGGTTGCCATCGGTGTGTTGGCTTCTTTACAAGTATCCATACCAAACTTTTTAAGCACTTCTCTACAATATTTAGTTTGGGAGACAAAAGTTCCCCCATCCATTGTTTTATTTGCAGTCCTAAAAAGAAATTCAGCTCTCCCATCATAGACATCTCAAACTCACCTTGCATTATATGTGAAAATCCTTCACACAATCAATCATTTGTAGACCCAAAAATAATATCATCTATGTACACTTGAACAATCAAGATGTGTGTTCCTACTTTCTTAATAAACAAGGTTGAATCAACCTTTCCTCTACAAAAATTATTCTCAATAAAAAAGGTACTAAGTCTTTCATACCAAGATCTAGGTGTCTGTTTAAGACCATACAAGGCCTTTTTCAATTTATAAACATGATCAGGATATTTAAAATCCTCAAAACCAGGAGGTTGACTAACAGAAACCTCTTCTTTTATGAAACCATTCAAAAGTGAACTTTTCACATCCATTTGATACAATTTAAACTTCATCAAAGATTCATAAGCGAGTAACAATCTAATTGTTTCTAACCTGGCTACCGGGGCGTAAGTTTCATCATAGTCTATACCTTCCTCTTGATAGTAGCCTTTGCAACTAACCTTGCTTTGTTCTTTGTGATGTTTCCATCTTCATCAAGCTTGTTTATAAACACCCACTTTGTTCTAATGATTTGATAATCATGTTGTTTAGGAATGAGTTCCCAAACATCATTCCTTTCAAATTGAAGGAGCTATGCACACATAAGAGGAAAATGAAAGGCGATGAAAGGATCAACATGGGTAGGAATGTATCTGCACTTATTGGTAAGTTAGTCCCGCACATTCCTGAAAAGTGCAAGGACCCAGGTATGTTTTACATTCCTTGTATGATTAGAAAGAGTAAATTTGAAAATGCCATGCTTGATTTGGGTGCTTCTATTAATGTCATGCCTTCATCTATATATAAATCTTTGTCTCTGGGTCCTTTGTAACCTACGGGTGTGGTCATTCAGTTGGCCAACAGGAGTGTTACCCACCCAATAGGTTACATAGAGGATGTCTTGGTTAGGGTTGGTGAACTGATTTTTCCTGCCGACTTTTATGTTTTGGAAATGGAGGAGGGATTCTCTCATGGATCCGCTCCCATCATCTTAGGCAAGCCTTTTTTGAAAACTGCCCGAACCAAGATTGATGTGTATGTTGGAACTTTATCCATGGAATTTGCTGATATTGTGGTTCACTTTAATATTCTTGATGCAATGAAGTTCCCACCTGAAGACCATTTTGTTTTTAAGATTGACATGTTGGATGAAATTATTGATAAATATGTTGTTGATGAGTTTGATTCTTCGCATAAGAAAGAACATTCTTTTCTATCCTCTCTACACACATGCATTGAATTTGAATTTGAGAATGATGTTGATGTTGATGAGGATTTTGATATCCATGATGTTGATGATGTTCTTGATATTGATGATATTGATCATGTAGCTGTCATGGATATTGATTTGGAGTCTGATGAGATGGGTGTTCTGCCCTCACACGTAAATTCTTTAGAGTCAGAATGTACTAACCACTTTGCAGGGAGTACAAATGAATCTGACTTGCAAACTCCTACTCTTGAGTTGAAACAGCTTCCAGATAACCTCAAGTATGCTTACTTGGAGGATGATGAGAAGAAACATGTGATCATTTCCACCTTCCTTGATGTTGTTCAAGAGGAGAAGTTGCTGAGTGTGCTGAGAAAGCACAAGAGGGCCATTGGTTGGACATTAGCTGACATACCTGGCATCAGTCCATCTACTTGTATACACAGAATTCTTTTAGAAGAGGGAGCAAAGCCGGTTAGGCAGCCACAATGAAGGCAAAACCCCTTGATTATGGATTTCATCAAGAAGGAGGTGACTAAGCTTCTGCAAGCTGGGATCATCTACCCGAGATAGTCAATGGGTGAGCCCAATCCATGTTGTTCCCAAGAAGACTGGCCTCACTGTCATAAAGAATGCAAAGGATGAGTTGATTCCTACTAAAGTGCAGAACAGCTACAAAGTCTGCATTGATTACAAGAGGCTCAATCAGGCAACCAGGAAAGACCACTTCCCCCTTCCATTCATTGATCAGATGCTGGAGCGCCTGGCAGGTAAATCTCATTATTGCTTTCTTGATGGGTTTTTTGGCTATTTTCAAATCAATATTGCTCCTGAGGACTAAGAAAACCACGTTCACCTGCCCCTTTGGCACTTTTGCCTATAGGAGGATGCCATTTGGCCTATGCAATGACCCTGGTACCTTCCAGCGGTGCATGCTTAGCATTTTTAGCGATTTTCTTGAAAGTTGCATAGAGGTGTTCATGGATGATTTTACTGTATATGGATCCTCATTTGATACATGTTTAGACAGTTTGAAAAAGGTTTTGCAAAGATGTATTGAGACTAACCTTGTTCTAAATTTTGAGAAACGTCATTTTATGGTAGAACAAGGTTTGGTTCTAGGGCATATCATTTATAGCAAGGGAATAGAGGTAGATCCTGCAAAAATATCTATGATTTCGCAATTGCCTTACCCCTCTTGCATGCGAGAGGTTCGATCTTTTCTTGGGCATGTAGGTTTCTATTGGCGCTTCATCAAGGATTTTAGCAAGAAAGCGCTTCCCTTGTCCAAACTGTTGCAGAAATACATTGAGTTTGACTTTGATGACAGATGCAAACAGGCTTTTGATCTCCTAAAGGAAGCTTTGACCACCATTCCGATCATCCAGGCACCAGATTGGACAACCCCTTTTGAGCTTATGTGTGATGCATCCAATTATGCATTGGGGGCTGTCTTGACGCAAAAGATTGATAAGTTGCCTCGAGTGATCTACTACGCTTCCAGGACTTTGGATGCTGCCCAAGCAAACTACACCACCACTGAGAAAGAGCTCTTAGCCATTGTGTTCGCTCTTTATAAATTTAGAACTTATTTGTTTGGTTCTCCTGTCACTGTTTTCACTGACCATGCAGCTCTAAAGTTTCTATTGAAGAAGGCTGAGTCGAAGCCTGGATTGATTAGGTGGATGCTCCTACTCCAAGAATTTGACCTGCAAATCCAAGACCGGAATGGAGCACATAATTTGGTTGCAGACCACCTCAGGAGGATTGAGAGGGCTGAGGATGAAGCCGATGTTTTGCCTATCCAAGATAACTTTCCTGATGAAAGCTTATTGACGGTTGCACTTTCTTACCCTACCCCTTGGTTTTCAAATATTGTCAATTATTTGGTTGCTTCTGTTTTTCCTCCCTTAGCATCGCGTGCTCAAATTGCTAAAATTAAGAGCGATGCTAAGTATTACATTTGGGATGACCCATATCTGTGGAAGTTATGCAGTGATCAGGTTACAAGAAGATGCATTCTGGACCATGAGATTGAATCGGTCCTATAGTTTTGTCACGCTTCCTCACCTGGTGGTCATTTGGGAATTCAAAGAACGGCTCGCAGGGTGTTAGATTGTGGTTTCTATTGGCCCTTCATCTTTAAGGATGCTAAGAGGATTTGCAGCACCTGCGAGCCATGTCAGAGAGCAGGAGGATCACTTTCATGGAGACAACAGATGCCTCAACAGCCCATGCTGTTCTGTGAAGTTTTTGATGTCTGGGGTATAGATTTCATGGGTCCCTTTCCTGTTTCTTTTGGTTTCTCCTATATTCTCCTTGTTGTGGATTATGTTTCAAAATGGGTGGAAGCTAGAGCCACCAGAACTAACGATGCTCGGGTTGTTGTGGATTTAATTAGATTTCACCTCTTTTGCAGGTTTGGAGTGCCCCGAGCAATTGTTAGTGATTAAGGAACCCATTTTTGCAACATATCAATGCAAGCCTTGCTAAAGAAGTATGAGATGGTACACATAGTCTCTAGACCTTACCACCCCTAAACAAATGGGCAAGCAAAGATCTCAAACAGGGAGATTAAGCGGATTTTAGAGAAGATTGTCCAGCCCAATAGGAAAGATTGGAGCAATAGGTTGGATGATGCTCTTTGGGCCCACAGGACTGCCTACAAAGCACCGATAGGGATGTCTCCCTACCGGGTTGTCTTTGGAAAGGCATGTCATCTACCAGTTGAGATTGAGCATCGGGCATACTGGGCTGTGAAGTCTTGCAAGTTCTCCATGGACCAAGCTGGAGAGGAAAGAAAGTTGCAACTGAATGAATTGGATGATGTCCGATTGGAGGCCTATGAGAACTCAAAGTTCTACAAGGAAAGGAGAAAGAAGTTCCATGATAGTTCTATTGTTAGAAAGGACTTCAAGGTTGGCCAACAAGTTTTATTGTATAACTCTAGGCTCGGACTCATGGGGGGTAAGCTGAGATCAAAGTGGACTGGACCGGACCTTTTGTTGTGACTAATGTTTATCCTTATGGTGCAGTTGAGATCCAAGGTCCATCCGCAGATGAAAGCTTCAAAGTTAATGAGCACAGATTGAAGCCTTTCCTCATCAATCCTTCTTTGTTGGACGCAGTGGTGGAGGAGATGTCTTTGGTCGACCCTGCCTCTTTTTCCCTCTGACTCAGGGAGTTCTCTTTTCTCCTTCCCTCCTCACTTTTATTGCACTTGTCTATTTCTTTTGACTGTTCTGATTGTTAATCTGATGATTGTGACACACTGAGGACATTGTGTAGTTTAACTGTGGTCTATTAAGGGAAATTTTTCTTTGTTTAGGTCTTGTTTTCTAGGTAGTTTTTTTTTGTGGTGTCTTGTGTACAATTTTTCCTGTTTCTCTTGCTTTCTGGACTTTGTTTAGGTTGTAGACATATCCTTTCCTTCACTTGATTGATACTTATTGGTTTGAAATCCTTGCTTTTTGATGAGTCGTTATTTCTTGAATTATATTTAGTTTATTGCACTTAAATAAACCAGGGAATTGTACTTAATTGTCTAGTATTTTCCCATTTTTCCTAATTGTGCTCAATTTGATCGGAAATTTTTATTTTAATTAATTTGGAATATTTGAGCTGATTAAATGCATTTTGGATTGCAGGAAAATTTCGGAAATACATTTTGGGACATCAGGAAGAATGCCAAATAAATTCAAGACTCTCCACACAGACATTTTAGAATTAATTAAAGTGTAATTCAGTAGTCTAGAATTTTTTTGAATCAACTCTTACATTTTGGGTCAATTTTTGGTAAACTAGATTAGACCTGAAAATTAGAAGTTAGTGACTTGGAACCTAGGGTTTTATTGTGTGGACCCCACCCTTATTAAAGGGAGGACACACGGCCCTTGGAGTGACCTAGCCGCCACCCTCACAGAATTTTTTCTCGGATTATGCTCTTGGTTTTTGGAATGTTGTTATTGAACGAAGAATGAATGGGTAGAACGCTGAGTTCGAGGATCAATTTATTTGCTTTTAGAAAGTTGGTGCTGATTCATCTTTGTTGGAGAGAAGAGACGTATTCCATTTTTCATTCTAATGCAATGTGCACACACGGGTTTTCATTCACATTTCTTGGAAAGCGTTGGCATTCAATTAATTCCTTTTAGATAAGCATGAAGTGATTCATTCACTCTTTCCACGCTGTACGGTTTTGGATAAGGGGATTTCATGAGCATTTTTTTCTTCTTTTCTTTGAGAATCTATTACGTTAATTTTGGAAGCACACAGCTCACATTCGTTCAGCAGCAAGCAACGGTGATTTTATTTGGTTAGTGCACGGGAATTAATCTTTGAGGTGCAGCAAGTTCAATTGATTATTCACTTTTTCCAGCTATGGTTACGTCCAGCGTTGATGGTAGCAAGTGGTCACGGGAAAAGCACACGGTACATTAAATTCTAAGAAGAAGAGAAGTGGTGTCACGGAAGGGTTTTTGTTAATTTCAATTGGAGAAAGGTAGTTGTCTCGGCTTGGGAGAAGAGCGGAGTAGGTAGTGTGCACATGGTGATTCACGGACAGTAGGAAGTGTCATTGCTGGCTGGATGGGTTTTCTCTTTCTTTAGAAATCAAGCACGGCGATGGGTTGAAGCGTAGAAAAGCACGTGATTTCATTTGGAGTTAAGAAATGCATTTGTTTTCTTTTAAAAGCTACGGTCAAGATGCTGCAAGCGGTGATTTTTAATTAGCTTAGAATGAAGAGGCACGGTGCATTCATTAGTTGGAAAGGCCACAGCTCGGGGTTACGGCTGGAAGGCTTTGATTGATTGGGAGAAAGAGAAACACTTGGTCACGGTGGTAGGGGCCATGCTGGAACGCTGATTGAAAGGTAGGTGGATGGTTTCTTTATTTTTATTCAGAGGATAAGAAGAGTGGATTAGGATAAAGTATAGGATGATGGGACATTTGGCAGCAATTGTTGGAGAATGAAGAGGTGATTAGATAGGGTAGGTGTATTGTGTATGGTGGCTGATTTTGAGAGAAGAAGTTTTGAGTTTTTACTGGAAGAAGGTGTCACGGCCAAAGAAGAATAAAGGGAAGCATTTCAATTATTTCAATTTTCTTTGCATGGGATGGAAGAGTCACGGCTGGAAGGAGTACTGCACGGGGGCTGGAATGGGAAGCACACGGATTCAATTTTCATTCAATTAGAATAGGGCTGCTGCCACTTCCAGAGGAGCTCCAAGGGTCTACTTTTATATTATTTTAAATGCTTAATCTTGCACTTAAATTGGTTACAATTTTCATATTGCATACACTTAGGTTTGAATGCTTGCTAATTTTTAAGTGATCTTTGCTCGATTACCATATTCTCCTTTCAATGTTAATCATCACAAAGTTAATTTTCACTCCTTTAAATTGTTTAATTTTCACTCCTTTAATTTAAAGGTAATGTTAGCTTTAGTGACCAACCGCTTTAATTTTGTGATTGAGACCGTTTTTACATTTCCGTTTGCATTAGTGTCTTATTTAAGTTCAGTTGCATTCACAAAAATCTTTCAAAACCCCCCCACTATGTGTTTGATCTGAGACTGAACCACATTTGGTCCTTGAGAGACGACCTAGGAGTCACTTCCTAGTCTATACTGCATTCTTTTATGCACAACTTTTGTTGGGAGGTGCGACCCTCTCATCAAAATGGCGCCGTTGCCGGGGACCAATGGTTCGGTCTTAGGTTTTTGTTGTGTTTGTGTGTGTTGTGTTTTGTCTTGTGTTGTGATGTGATGTTCTGTTTTGTGTGTGCGTGTTGCATGTATAAATGTGTTGTGTTTTATTAGTTTCGTGATTTTTAGTATTCTTCTTTTTCCATGTCTACCTATTTTGATTTTGTGAATACTGCTTATTTTGCTAGTGCCTCTGATCATGATTCTCCTTCTGCATGTTACTCTGATTGTAATTCTGCTGATTTTTATGCTGAGAACAATGTGGCTCATCCTCAAATTTCTGAGAGCTCTCTTTGGGAGCCGGTTCCACCTAATGAGGATGGTGATCATTTAGTTCTCACCACTGGACTGATGAATTTGTTGCCCAAGTTTTATGGTCTTGCAGGTGAATGCCCACATGAACATTTGGATAGGTTTTATCGAATTTGCTCTTTAATGAAACTTCCAAATGTCCCGGACGATCTAGTTTTCTTAAGAGCATTCCCACACTCATTAGAAAGAGCACCAAAAGATTGGAAAGACTCTCTTCCTCCAGGATCCATTACCAGATGGGAAGATCTTGAGCATAAATTTCTGAGTAAATTCTCCCATGTGCAAGATGGATACGACAACGGTCTTGGATGGAATGACCCTACCTTGGGATGGTACAATGCTCCACAACATCAATATCAAGAACCACCATTCCAGAGTACCTTCATGCCTCCACCAGTCCAGCAATATCAGAGTCAGCAATATGATGCTTCTGCCGAAACAGCTCCTCAGCCTTCTACTTCTGAGCCTACATTGCAGGAGTTGTTGGAGCAGATGACCATGCAGAACCTTCAGTTTAGGCAAGAGAACATGCAGTTCCAGCAAGAAATAGGAGCTGCCATTCAGAGTATGACTGATCAGATAGGGCAGATGGCCACTCAACTCACTGAGGAACAGTCTCAAGATTCAGAGTTACCATTTCAGACTGTTCAGATTCCAGATGATGATGATAGTGGCATCAACATAGAAGATGGGGAGAAGAGTCATGAACTTACTATTGTGCCATCTACTTTCCCATCATCCTATGTCCCTACCCTTGCACCTGAAGAGAGTGATGAATATTTTGAGGAGCAGGCAGAAATAAGCAGTAATCCTGAACCAGGTAGACCACCTTCATCTTCCCACACTTTAGCAATCTTCAAGGAAGAGGAGGTGAGCATACCTCAATTTGATTATATTGATGATTATGTTGTTGAGAGGTATGCTGATGATTATATTGTTGTTGAGTCTGATTTTAATTTTCTCTCTATGCATGATGAGAACCAATTTTTGCTGTCGCATCCGAATGTTTATTCTCCATGCATTGAACATGAATCTGAGTCTGTAGTTGATATTGCTTGTGATTTTGAAATTGATTCATGTTCTGAGGATGTATCTGAGGTTCAGTCTGATAAATTGGGATTGGGTGTTATACCCCTGCATGAAATTTCTGTAGAGCCACATTGCACTAACCCTATTGCAGGAGGTACAAATGAATTTGATCAACAAACACCCACAGTGGAAAATAAAGGTGCTAACACTGACAAAAGCTTCAAGATCAATAGGCACCAGCTGAACCTGCTCATCAACAATCTTTGCTTCTTGGATCCAGCTGTGGATGATATCTCCCTGCTAGATCAAATCTGGAGGATGAAGCAATTCTTCCTCAAAACTTCCTTGCTGGATCCTGTGGTGGAGGACATCTCCCTGAAAGTCCAAAATTGGCAACTGCCACCATGATCAGGGGAGTTTCCTTTCTCTCTTCTCCCCCTTTCCCTACTTTTATTGCACTTGTCCATGATCTGTTGACTGTCATGATTTCTGATCTTATGCTTATGACACATTGAGGACACTGTGTAGTTTAAGTGTGGTCTATTGGGGGAGATTTTTAATTTTCTTCGTTAGTTTTTGTTTTCTTGGTTAATTTTTTTTTTCTTTTCTAGGTAGTTTTTGTCGTGTCTTGTATACAGTTTTGCATGATTCTCTTCATTTCTGGACTTTGTTTAGGTTGTAGATGTATCTTTCACTTCATTGATACTCTGACCTGTTTGAAATCCTTGCTTTTCTCTGCTTGAGAAGATGATTATGATGTTGAGAGGTTGATTTGATTGTGACATAAATTACCCTGTGTGAGATTTGAGCCACTTGATGTTCTTTCTTGTGTGTGATATGTCTCTTGATTGCTTGCACATATGCCTTGGCTTGACTCTTGTTGATAATTCTTGATTGATATGCATGTTTGGAATTGATAAAGGCAGTTTTGTTTTTAAGCCTCTCTAGCCAAATAAGCCTACCGTGTTCTAAACCTTTGATAACCCCTTTTGAGCCTATACTTTCCTCATTTCTTTGTTTTGAAGCTCATACACTACCCCTAAGTGAAAAACCATGATTACCTTAACCTTAGGGAATTTTGGAGCTTTGGAAGTGTTTTGGGAACAAGTGTGGTCTCCTTGGGGATTCTTATGAGTTGGCTAATTGGTTCCTCTTATTGTTTTGTTTTTGTAAATCTTGTCTTTTACAGTTTTGTGTTGAAAAGAGAGAAAAGAAAAGAGACAGGATGGAAAAAAAAAATATATATATATATATATATATATATATATATATAAAAAATGATGAAAAAAAAAAAAAATTTTTTTTGTTTGTTTGTGAATATTGGAGGCAAGAAGAGGATTGAATTAGAGGTTTGGGTGTGATTTGACTGTGTTTACACTTGTTCCCCATTGCTCCTCTATTTCTTTTGGTTTATAGCTTCTCATCCATATTTATCCTCCCTTGTCCTTGGCCCCATTACATCCATAAAGACCTTTTGATTTGAACATGCGTATGTGCTTGAGTGCTGATATTAGAGGCTTGCCAAGTCTATTTGTGATTGCTTTCTTGAGTGCATTGAGTGACATTGATTTACCTTAAACACTTGAGAGGAACACTGATAGTGCATCTGTGAGGTTTTGTTACTTTTGATTCACCTCTTGAGCTGATTGATCATTTTGTCATGATTTGAATTGCTTGGATAATTTCATGAGTATCTGCTTTCTCAGATTCTGAGTTGGATATTGTCTACCTCTTTTCTTTGTCCAGATTTCTTGAGGAATGTGTAATTCTGTTTGTTTCCTTATGAGTCTTTATTTTCTGTGTGTCGACGTTGTGTCACCTTCTTAAAAGTCCTTTGAACTATTCCCTGATTTGCGTCTTGATTTTGCCCAGGAGTGCAAAAGACTAAGTGTGGTCTATTTTGATGAGTCAATATTTTCTCAATTTCACTTAGCTTATTTCACCGAATTTAATCAGGGAATTGTGCTTAAATGTCCAGTATTTTCCCATTTTCCTTAATTGTGCTTAATTTGATCGGAAATTCAAATTTTAATTAATTTGAATTATTTGAGCTAATTATTTGCATTATTAATTGTAGGGAAATTTTTGGAAATATAATTTTGGAACATTTGGAGGGTTGTCACATAATTCAAGCTCTCCACAAAAGAAGTGTGGAGAAGAAAAATGAGAGTGACATCAAGAAAAGCATTTGGCATTCAAAAAGGAGCTTCAAAAAAGCAATATGTTACGGCCCCCATGGACAATTTATTTCGGCAATATACATGGGAATAAAAGTGGGAGCCGCACCACACTTACTCTTGCTTGCTGGAACGTAATATTTTAATGAACAGAGAAAGAAGCCATTAAATTGAGAGCTGCACACGGTCCAGAAAAAAATAGAGGGGTGCGTGGAGAGAATGGAGGGTGCACATGGAGATGGGCCGAAATTAAGAGCACATGCTGGAATCAATTTTGGAGCTACATGGAGTGAGTTTCCAGAGTGGTGTGTGCATAGAGAGAAAAGGCTCAACTGCAGCCACGGAAGGGTGCTACGTCCAGAAGGCAACACAGCCCAGCAGCTTGGCAGAAGAAAATTCACGGTCCAGTAGCTGACACATCCGGCCTTCACAATGGGAGCATCTCGGTCCAACACAAGAAGCTTGGAGAGCAAACACGCTGGCAGCAGGGGGTGACTAACAGCAAAGACGCATCCGGCAGCTTGGTTCCAGGTCCAACAGTAAAGCAGCATCCAGGAAATTGATGTGCACGTTGAGGGGGGTGCACTCGGTCCAACAGAGTGAAGCCACGTCCAAGCACACAGCAGCCTTCACAAGCGGAAGCAATAAGCACATGGTCCAGCTGCCACAGGGAGAAATAGAAGAGAAGCGATCCAGAGGTTGCACGTCCCATAGTTGCGTGTCCAGGGAGTGGCAAAAGGAAGAAGCCTTCACGCTCACCCATCCAGAAGCGGTCCAGTGTTGAATGGAGAGGTGCACACGGGAATCCAATTCACGCGGACAGCAGCAGGCTTGGAAGCTCTCGGTTTTTCCAGCTTGAGCAAGGAACTTCACGTGGCATCCAGCACGGGCTACGAACTTGGGGGGTGCATCCAGTGAATCCAGCAAGCAACTGCACACGGTCCAGAGGAGGCAGCAGGTTGAAGCATTTAGAGGAGAGAGCTCCAGCAGTGTGTGTCTCTCGGCTTAGGGCTGGATAGTCCAGGAGTAGCCGCCACAGTAGAAATGGAGTAGTTTTCCAGCAGTGTATTGTAGTATAGGGCAGTGAGTGGAGAAAGGGTTACGGCCTGGAAGAGTCACTCTCTTTTTCCAGGAGTTTCGGTTCCAGTAGTTTAGTTTTCCATCAAAGTTCTAGTAGTGTAGGTTCAGCAGTAGTGTAGTGAAATTTCCGTGTAGTGCAGTGTAGTTTTTCACCCAAATTGTATTGTAGAGTAGAGTAGGAGTAAATGTTAGAGAGTTCGGAAGGAGAGCAGAACCGTGAGACAGCTGCTGGACAGCAAGAGTGTTGGACAGTGGGCTGGGAAATACAACAGGGAGCTGGACCGTGAAAGTGCTGGAACAGTAGGAGCTTGGTATGTGATGGAAGGCTACGGTTGAAAAATGGTGTACACACTTCCAATTTTATGTTCTTAGTTGTAATGAATTTTAATTCAATGCACAATCTTGTTTAATTTTCTGTGACTGAATTTCAATTCTAATTTGCTGTTCCATTTACTGTTGCAATTTAAATGCTGCTGTAATCTAATGTCTTATGTTGTTTGTCTGCCGTTTAATTCCTATTGTGGTTTGCACTGTCTTGTTGAGTAATTTACTTTAAATCATTTGCTTTAATTTTGATTGTTGTATGTTGCTGCTGGAATGTTGATTTTGTTTTCATATTTGAAATTTACTATTTTCTGTTTTTTACTGTTTACTGTATTTTTGTTTTCTGTATTTTTATTTTCTGTATTTTTGTTTTCTGTTCCAGATCTGTTTTTATTGTTCCATGTTGCTGCAATTTCGTTTTTAATTGTACCAATGTCGTTTCCACGGTTTTAATTTCGTTTTACTGTACTGAAATTTATTTCAACCTTTTTAATTCAGTCGTGTTTTTAATTTTCATCCGCAACCAAAACATTTCAAAACCCCCCACTTAGTGTTAACCTGAGACTGAACCACAAATTGGTCCTTGAGAGACGACCTAGGAGTCACTTCCTAGCACTGTACTGCATTAATATCTGCAATCAACTTTTGTTGGGAGGTGCGACCCTCTCAACACTTTTCTCTGCTTGGAAGATGATTATGATGTTTGAGAGTTGATTTGATTCTGACAAATACCCTGTGTGAGATTTGAGTCACTTTATGTTCTTTCTTGTGTGTGATATGTCTCTTGATTGCTTGCACATATGCCTTGGCTTGACTCTTGTTGATAATTCTTGATTGATATGCATGTTTGGAAGTGATGAAGGCAGTTTTGTTCTTGAGCCTCTCTAGCCAAATAAGCCTACCTTGTTCTAATCCTTTGATAACCCATTTTGAGCCTATACTTTCCCCATTTCTTTGTTTTCAAGCTCATACACTATCCCTAAGTGAAAAACCATGATTACCTTAACCTTAGGGAATTTTGGAGCTTTGGAAGTTGATGGACAAATTTATGAACACCAAATTATGATGTCACAAACTTGTTTTTCAATCGGCAAGTATGACCGAATCGTTCAAGTAATAAAACTTGGTAAGACCAAGTATCGTTCTTCCCAAAGGACTCACGGCCTAGTTTAGTTATGTGGTTTCTTGATTAACTAAGACTTACAAACGGAATATTCGGGGTTTAAAATGCAAGACAGAAAATAAACATGTATGCATGTATTTTGATCAATGGCAAAAAGCAAAAGATAAACACTTTCAATGAAATATAGATATGAATATGTTGTTGGGGGTCAATTTCATCTTATCCAATCTCATATATTTTTAGGAATTCAACAGTCAAATCATCATTGTTAATGCCACTCTCTAATGTACCTTTCCAAAAGGCTTCTCCCTAATCACGAGTTCATACAATTCCTAGCATTCCTAATGATCAGTTCATAAGTACAGGAGCTTAACGACAACCAATATAAAATTGGGAGAAATTCCCCGGATCTAGACTTCCCCGTACGTGCCCGTATCGACAAAACCAATAATCATGCATCGAATGAGTTAAACAATGCAAGCAATAATCAAAGAGGAAAAACCCTAACTAATGATGAAAGAAAGCATAAGTCTTAATTAAAAGATGTAAAAACAGATTCCATATATGAGAGTTTCACAAGACTACATTGATTCCCCAACAAACATACAGAGTTTAGTTCACCATATTCATGGTGAACCTAGATGAATTACAATGAAAGAATGAAAGAATAAACCCTAAAAAGGTGAAGAGGAAGCCTCAGCATCCAAGATCCTCCTTCAAAGGGGTGGAAGAGAGAGTGTTTGCTTCGTTCCAGCCAGAGATGCCTAACCCTAGGAAACCCTAAAGCTTATATATCATTCGTAAATTACAAAAAGTCAAATCCAAGCCCATTAAAGTGCCGCTCAGCGGTAAAATACCGCTCAGCGGTGAATGCGTGACTTGTTTTCTCCCCTCAGCGGCCATTTTTCCCCTCAGCGGACCTCACGTGACTTCCAGAGTGCCGCTCAGCGGTAAACTACCGCTCAGCGGTGAGTGCGTGACTTGTTTTCTCCCCTCAGCGGCCATTTTGCCCCTCAGCGGACCTCCCGCAAGCTCCTGAGTGCCGCTCAGCGGTAAACTGCCGCTGAGCGGTGACTTCGGCTTCTCCTTTTTGCACTTTTTGTTGTCTTTTCTGATTTCATCTCTCTCCTTCTTCACTTCTTTCACCAAATTCACCTTAAAACCTGCACAAAAACACTGAAATCAAGCATAAACCTGTCCAGCTCTCTTATTTCCAAAAATATAAAGAAAAACATGATTTCAAGCTAGTTTCTAAGTGTGAAGGTTGCTTTTAGTGTCAATTTTAATCATAAAAATAACAGTTTTTCAACTGTTATCACAACCCCAAACTTAAAACTTTGCTTGTCCTCAAGCAAATAAGATGGAACTCAATCTTCAACCAATTCATATGATGGTTCACTCATTCAAAAATCCTCTTTTTCAAGATAAGTAACAACTTCACTCAAACTTATGACCAAGAGTTTAATCCAGATGCGCACATGTTTTAGTGTTCACAAAGTCATTTAAATTCCAACAAATGCTATTTTCATGAATGATCAATCAATTAAGCATGGATGTTCATGTGTTCATGTGATATTTCCTCACTAAGTCAAGTGTTTCACTCACACTCAAGTGTATAAGAGATGATCACTCATTCACTCTACTATCACAATGTAACATGAATCAAATTTGCCTTTCATTTTACCACAATCAAAAACATTCACAAGCATGCATCATCACAAGGACTTTTCTATGGCTTATAATGTGGCTGGGCTAACAAGAAAATTGGTTTTTTTCTGGATCACAAAATCCTTGAGTTAAGAGAATCATACAACACAATCATCTTATTCATTCCCAACTTTCTTTTGCCTTTGCATTGAGCTTTACTTCTTTTTCTTTTCTTTTCTTTTTCTTTGCACATTCTTACTTTTTAGCTCTTAGCTCAATACTTTTCATATTTTCCCAACAACCCCAAACTTGAACATTTAACAATACCACACAAGATCTTCTACTTAACTCAAGGTAAAGATTTTTCAATCAAAGGTTTCAGTGTATGTTCAAGGCTAAGGGTTCAAAAGGATTGAACACAAAGTGTTCTCTTTTAGTGGGCTAATTTTTACAAATTTGGCCAATAAAAAGGGTTTCAACAAACGGCCTTGATCATATGATGCAAAACAAGTAATTGATTCACTCATAGAAAACCTGGGCAAAATCATTCATGCTTTCAAAGTGATAGCATTCAACAATAACAACTCTGGAGCTCAAAATCCCACAAATAAGCTCATTCACATTTGACATACACATCCTGCTTAATTTCACAATCACAATCATAATATCCTGCATTTGTTCACAAAGCTTGTGAATCACCTGTACAAGCATTTAATGTGCACATCTATCTCAACATCAATCAATCATAAGCATCATTCAGCATTACTTATCATACAATCACAGTTAATAGCAAACCATCACAAGAAACCAGGTTTCAAATAGAGTACATCAAACCCTAATCTAAAAACAAAAACAAATAAGTTCAGAAAACTTAAACCACAAAGCATAAGCACATGATAGCATTCATCAGTAAATGCTATCTCAGCTCCTCATCAATCTGAGCTGTCCTCTGTATCTTCCTCTTCCTCCTCATTTCCATCATCTTCAAATGCATCATCCTCATCAGCTTCATCTTCTTCCATATCTCTAGCTGAAGCTTCAGCTGCTCCAGCTCCTCCTCCATGCACTGGCTCCTCTGGCCAAGCTACCACATTATGGAATTCATCCATAGTCCACCTGTGGGCTGGAGGTGTATCATACATCCCCACAATCATCTCAGCAGTGGCCACCTGCCCTCTGTGAATGGACTGCAACTGAGCCCCTATAAGAGACATATACATGTCCCTCATCTGGAATGGCTCTGCTTCATGTGTCTCAGCAGATGTCTGGCTATGTGCTGGCCCTCTCTCTCTACGAGCACGGCGTGGTGGAATTGGCTGAGCTGCATCATCACCTCCACAGTACTGTCTATAGTAGGCCTCATCAATAGCTTTTCTTGGCCTCTCAAAAGGTGGAGCAGAAGTGTCCACCCCTGCTATCTTGCAAAGGTGCGTGATCAAAGAAGGATGTCCTAGTGGTGCTTTGTTGTTTGAAGTATTGGCGCACACACTAATCTCATCAGCTATCACCTGCCCAATATTAACATTCAAGTTTCTGATAGCACAGTAGATGAAGAATGCCCTGCTGAGAGTAATATCTGACACATGTGAACATGGCTGAATGTTGGCATGAGAAAACGCCATCCAATACTTTGCAAGAGGAGTCAAATCCGTCCTCCTAATGTTAACCACTGAGCCAGATCGATTCCTTTGGAAGTGTCCTCCAGGTATACACAATACTCTCTCCACATCCTCATAATCAGCACCTTCCTCCATGCAAAGAGCAAACTGGCACTGCTCACCAGCCCATACAGTGTCCAGAAAGTTATTAATTGAATCAGGATCATACCTGATAGCATGGCCTCTAACATAGCCCAAATAATTCTCAGCTGGATAATCACCAATCTTCTTTGCATTGGTGTAAAATTCCTTAACCACAACTATGTTGGCAGGTGCAGGATATGTGGCTAGCTTTCCCCAATCATTCCCTAACACTTGCTCTCCAAATTGAGGAGCAAGGTTAGGTATCATTCCAACCTTTCTCTCCATCAGAAGTCTCCTGTCCTGAACCACTTTAAAGTGTTTCTCATGTTTCCTAGAGAGGAACCTGCTAGATTGGGGTTGCTCTGGTTCCTTTTCCTTTCTCTTGGTTGCCATGGTTTTCAATCTTTTTCCTGATGAGGATGCCATTCCTACATTCAAAACACAAACAAAACCACAGAACATGATGTTAATCATTAGTAAAACACAGAACACAACTCCTTTCGAAGCTAAACCACCGCTGAGGGCCAGAATTCCCCCTCAGCGCCACCAGTACCACATTCTAGATCACACAAAACCAGAAAAATCAAATCTGGCAGAGTGCCGCTCAGCGGCAGTTTACCCCTCAGCGGTAACTCTGCAGATTTTTGAAAAACCTGTTTTAAAGCTTTCCTAACTCCACCCAAATGCAATTTTCAGTTTTCCAGTTCATAATCATGCAGTTTAATCGGTTCAAACATCAAATATATCATCAAATTATGCCAAGAAATCAAAACCCCTAAATCTTCATGCTTTGACAATCATATTCAAAATCAAAAACCCTAGAATGAACAAAATGCATTTTACTTACTTGGGTGGAGATACTAGATGCAATGAGAATGCTTCCAAGCTAGAATGCTCTCTTCCAACCCCAAACTTTGATGGCACACTAGTGAAAAAGTGAGTGGAAGAGAAATTTTCTTAAGAGGGAAGAGTGAAAAGATGTGGAAAACCTTGGAGAAGGTATGTGGGAGTGTTTGTGCAAAGAAAAGTCTGAAAGTGTGAAAGAATGCGCAGCTTAGGGTTTAAAAATACCCTAATGGGCTCGGGTCCCGCTAAGGGGAACTAAAACCCTATTCTGCGAGAGTACCGCTCAGCGGTAAAGTACCGCTCAGCGGCACTTTCGTGAAGTGCTCTTCTCCTTCTTTTCTTAACCTACGTGCCTCCTAGACATGCCCCTCACTGGCTCCCTGCAATTCAATGTTCAAAATGCTTATGCAAACCCTAACTAAAACAAACAAACAAAAATATTCAATCAACTGGGTTGCCTCCCAGGTAGCGCTTGTTTAACGTCACGAGCCTGACCCAAAATCCACCAACACCCATCAGTAGGTGTTACAGCCATTGTATCCTTCAGTAGATACTTAACCACCTAGCATCCTTCAGTAGATACTTAACCACCTAGCATCCTTCAGTAGATGCTATGTCCAACAAAATAATTACAAAAATAATGTTCACAAATTAAAAATTACAAAACCAAATCAAAAGTTTTTAACTTCACTGGGTTGCCTCCCAGCAAGCGCTCTTTTAATGTCATTAGCTTGACCCAATAAAGTTCAAGTTCCATCTTCTTTGTAGTTGATGTTGTCATTCCACCAACTCCTCAGTTGTTTCCTTTGAACTGTTTTGGTTCTTCTAGAATATGGAGACTCTATCTCTATCATCTCCTTCTCTTTAAAGCCCTTCACAACCCACAACTTGTTCTTGATTCTAACAGGTGTGCCAAGTTGGAGTCTTCTTTTCTTCCAGTCTCTAGGAATTTCTTCTCCTCTTCCAATCTCTTCTTCCTTGGGTACCTGAAACAACAAACAATGGTTACCTGAAACCTCAAGATTTTCATCTTTACGGCTAGTCATGGGTGCATCTCGAAATGCAGCTTTATAACTAGCTTCTTCCTCCTTTGCTTGCATCTCATCTTTGAAGACATCTATCACCACTCTCTCTTCTCTGTCCTGGAGCACCACTATACCTTCATTTACATCTATGATAGCCCTGGCCGTTTTCATAAACGGTCTTCCAAGTATGATAGGTATCTTCTCAGTCTCCATCTTCATCACCACAAAGTCTGCCAAGAACTGAAGTTTGCCAACACAAACTATAATGTCCTCTACAATCCCACATGGCTCCTTTGAAGATCCATCGGCCATTACTATTTTAATCTTTGCATGTTTCATTTTAACATTGCCGATTTGCTCCAGTAAAGAATAAGGTATCAAGTTAACACTTGAACCTAAATCAAGAAGAGCTTTCTTTACCTTTTTCTTCCCTATAGTACAAGGGATAGAAAAACTGCCTGGATCTGATGCTTTAGGAGGGAATGACTCTTTTTTAACAGTTATACACTTTTTTACCTCCTCATCTCTACGTCTCTTCTTTGTAGAGATTTCTTCATCAGATTTTGTGTAAACTGCAATTTTCTGTAAAATCTGTTCCCAAGGTGCTTTATTATCCACCATTCTGAATAATTCTGTGAAGTCCATTTGTTTCTCTTGATTTATTGGAAAAGGAAAATTGTTTTTGCTCTCTATTTCTATTCTTTCTTCTGTTTCTCCTTCTTCTAACTCAATTATCTCTTCATTCACACTCTTTACCACTTTGCACTCTTCTCTAGGGTTAACCTCAGTATTAGCCCCAAAATTTCTATTTGGCCTTTCTTCCAATTGCTTGGTAATCTGACCCATTTGAATCTCCAAATTTTTTATAGCAGCTTCAGTGCTCTTTTGAGAAGATTCGGTTTTCTGTATGAATTGCTGAAGAGTTTCTTCCAACCTTGTTGATTTTTCATTAAGCATAGATAACTGTTGCCAAAAGGTTGGTTGCTGCTGCTGCTTATTATATTGATTTGCTTGCCCAGTTTGTCCTTGACCAATGCTTGTATGTGGTTTCCACCCTTGATTGTAATTCCCTTGACGGTATGGGAATTGATTAGCCATGAAATTAACATCCTCCAAGGCTTCCACTGGAAAAGCACATTGACCATTGATATGATCACCTCCACATAATTCGCACAACTGGGTTTGTACCTGTGCAGCAGTTTTCAACTCTTTAGGTAATTGTGCAAGAGTTTTAGTCAGAGTCTCCAACTGTTGAGTTAGAATTTTATTTTGAGCTAGCAAGGCATCATGGGTCTGTAATTGGAGAACCCCTTTTTGTTGCATAGGAACTCCTCTTTCACTGTTGAGCTCATTATCACTAGTAGCCATGTTGTCAATGATTTCTATAGCTTCCTCTGGAGTTTTCCATTTAATATTGCCTCCTGCTGAGGCATCAAGCATCATCTTGGTTTGTGAACCAAGCCCCCCAAGGAAAGTTAAGACTACTTCCTGTTCTTCAAAGCCATGCGTGGGTGTTTTTCTTAGCAGACTTTTGTATCTATCCCATGCATGCCCCAGTGATTCTTCCATGCCCTACTTAAATGAAGATATCTCTTGCTTTCCTTTTGTCACCTTTGATTGTGGAAAGTATTTGTTCAAAAACTTTGTTACCACTGCTTCCCACTCTGTGAAACTTCCTTCTGGAAAAGAGTTCAACCAAAGCTTAGCATTGCCTCCCAATGAGAAAGGAAACAAACTAAGTTTGATTGCTTCGTCTGGCACCCCATTGATTTTCACTGTGTTGCAAATTTCATTAAATGTAGTAAGGTGCTCATATGGGCTTTCATGAGATAACCCATTAAATTGATTACTCTTCACCAGTTGGATCAGTGCTGGTTTGACCTCCATATTGGCTGCATTGACTCTAGGTCTAGCTATGCTGTTAAAATGTTGAGGTCCAGCTACATTGGTGTAATCAGCAAGAGTTCTTCTGATATTATTATTCTCCATATTTTCTGTGCTATTGTCAGAACCTTGTGGTGATGGTTGCAACAGAGTTTCCGGAGGAGGGAAAAGTTCTCTAGATGTTCTGATTCTTCTCCTCCGTCTACTGTCTTCTAATCCTTCAAGCAGAGGTTCTGTTGTTTTCTTGCTCCTAGTTCGAATTGCCTCCTACATACACAAGAACACAAAACCCTAGAAGATTTGGTTAGCACAAAAAGATATAAAAGAAGATATAAGATTCAGAAAATAAAGACAGAAAACAGAAAAACAGAAAACAAAAATAAAATAAAATAAATTCGAAATTTAAAAATAAAATAAAAAAATAAGTCAAAGATAATCAATAATCACACAAATTAACCAGTTAAACCAGAGTCCCCGGCAACGGCGCCAAAAACTTGATGGACAAATTTATGAACACCAAATTATGATGTCACAAACTTGTTTTTCAATCGGCAAGTATGACCGAATCGTTCAAGTAATAAAACTTGGTAAGACCAAGTATCGTTCTTCCCAAAGGACTCACGGCCTAGTTTAGTTATGTGGTTTCTTGATTAACTAAGACTTACAAACGGAATATTCGGGGTTTAAAATGCAAGACAGAAAATAAACATGTATGCATGTATTTTGATCAATGGCAAAAAGCAAAAGATAAACACTTTCAATGAAATATAGATATGAATATGTTGTTGGGGGTCAATTTCATCTTATCCACTCTCATATATTTTTAGGAATTCAACAGTCAAATCATCATTGTTAATGCCACTCTCTAATGTACCTTTCCAGAAGGCTTCTCCCTAATCATGAGTTCATACAATTCCTAGCATTCCTAATGATCAGTTCATAAGTACAGGAGCTTAACGACAACCAATATAAAATTGGGAGAAATTCCCCGGATCTAGACTTCCCCGTACGTGCCCGTATCGACAAAACCAATAATCATGCATCGAATGAGTTAAACAATGCAAGCATTAATCAAAGAGGAAAAACCCTAACTAATGATGAAAGAAAGCATAAGTCTTAATTAAAAGATGTAAAAACAGATTCCATATATGAGAGTTTCACAAGACTACATTGATTCCCCAACAAACATACAGAGTTTAGTTCACCATATTCATGGTGAACCTAGATGAATTACAATGAAAGAATGAAAGAATAAACCCTAAAAAGGTGAAGAGGAAGCCTCAGCATCCAAGATCCTCCTTCAAAGGGGTGGAAGAGAGAGTGTTTGCTTCGTTCCAGCCAGAGATACCTAACCCTAGGAAACCCTAAAGCTTATATATCATTCGTAAATTACAAAAAGTCAAATCCAAGCCCATTAAAGTGCCGCTCAGCGGTAAAATACCGCTCAGCGGTGAATGCGTGACTTGTTTTCTCCCCTCAGCGGCCATTTTGCCCCTCAGCGGACCTCACGTGACTTCCAGAGTGCCGCTCAGCGGTAAACTACCGCTCAGCGGTGAGTGCGTGACTTGTTTTCTCCCCTCAGCGGCCATTTTGCCCCTCAGCGGACCTCCCGCAAGCTCCTGAGTGCCGCTCAGCGGTAAACTGCCGCTGAGCGGTGACTTCGGCTTCTCCTTTTTGCACTTTTTGTTGTCTTTTCTGATTTCATCTCTCTCCTTCTTCACTTCTTTCACCAAATTCACCTTAAAACCTGCACAAAAACACTGAAATCAAGCATAAACCTGTCCAGCTCTCTTATTTCCAAAAATATAAAGAAAAACATGATTTCAAGCTAGTTTCTAAGTGTGAAGGTTGCTTTTAGTGTCAATTTTAATCATAAAAATAACAGTTTTTCAACTGTTATCAGAAGTGTCTTGGGAACAAGTGTGGTCTCCCTAGGGATTCTGATGAATTGGCTAGTTGGTTCTTCTTCTTGTTTTGTTTTTGGAAATATGATTTATATCTTGTCTCTTACAGTTGTGTGCTAAAGAGAGAAAAGAAAAAGAGACAAGATGAAAAAAAATAGAGAAAAATAAGAAAAATAAAAAAAAATGTGAATAATGGAGTCAAGAAGAGGATTGAATTAGAGGTTTTGGGTGTGATTTGATTGTGTTTACACTTGTTCCCCATTGCTCCTCTATTTCTTTTGATTTATAACTTCTCATCCATATTATATCATCCCTGTCCTTGGCCCCATTACAACCATGAAAAGACCTTTTGATTTGAACATGCATATGTTTTGAGTGTTGACATTAGAGGCATGCCAAGTCTATTGTTGCTTATTTTCTTGAGTACATTGAGTTGAAACTGTTTATCCTAGACACTTGAGAGATACAATGATAGTGCATCTGTGAGGTTTAGTTACTTTTGTTTCACCTCTTGACCTGATTAATCATTTTGCCATGTTTTGAATTGCTTGGATGATTTCATGAGTATCTGCTTCTCTTTGATTCTGTGTTGGGTATTGTCTACTTCCTTTCTTGGTCCAGATTCCTTGAGAACTCTGTAATTTTGCTTCTGTCCTTGTTATTCTTTGTTTTCTGTGTGTTGAGTTTGTGTCACTTCCCTGATGTCCTTTGAACTATTCCTTGAATTGCGTCTTGATTTTACCCAGGAGTGCAAAAGACTAAGTGTGGTCTATTTTGATGAGTCAATATTTTCTTGACTTCACCTAGTTTATTGTGCTAGAATTAATCAGGGAATTGTGCTTAAATGTCCGGTATTTTTCCGTTTTTGCTAACTGTGCTTAAATTGACCAGAAATTCTGATTTTAATTAATTTGAATTATTTGAGCTAATTATTTTCATCATTGATTGCAGGAAAAATTTTGGAGATAGATTTTGGGACAGCGGGAAGAATGCAAATAAATTCAAGACTCTCCACATAGACATTTTAGAATTAATTAAATTGTAATTTAGTAGGGTTTTTGTGTGGACTCTCCCCATAGACTCTAGGGTTTTTTGTGTGGACCCCACCCTCATTAAAAGAAGACACACGGCCTGGGGTCCAGCTGCCACACTCATTTTGTTTTTTTTTTTGGCTTTTGAATGTTGTTGTCACGGAGAATGGGGAAATAAAAAGAAAACACATTTTTTGTTCCTTTGAATTTTGTGAAAGGCTGGAACGTTTAATTTTTGGAGTTTATCATTGAATGAAGCTTTGGTTTAGCACTTTGCATTGAAGTTTTATTTATTCCAGCTATCATTGTTTTTCTATTTGAACACTTGGTCACAGAGGTGGAGGAAGCAGTGATGCTGGTTGGAAGAATGTGCACACGTTGGACGCCTTTGGGAGAGGTGTTGCACGTTGTCGTATTCAGCTGTTGCTACCACATCAAACATTCTTTTAGAAGAGCACACGGTGATAGGAAGTAGTCCAACAGCTCACGGGATTGATTTTGCTAGAAGAGGTGTTTCATTATTGGAGAGCTGCTGACACGGCTTGGCTGGGAGAAGCACATTTCTATTTTTTTTAGAACCTCACGGTGTATTCATGTCTTGAGGGAAGAGCTCCCAAGGTGCAGCACGTTATAGGTTTAGAGCTTTCATTGTTTTTCTTTCTTTGTGGAGGTACCAGTTGCAACATTACGGCTGATTGAAGGAAGAGGACTTTCCCTTTTCGGTTTTTTTTGCAAGGATCGGAAAGATGAGGATTGGCTTTTATGTTTTTCATTGAATGCAAAATGTACCGTGATAGAGTGCTTCGAAGCTTTTCTTTTCATTTGAAGAATGAGAAATGAAGAAGTGATTAGATGAGAGTTGGTGGGAAGTCACGCCCAGCTAGGAGTAATGGCTGATTGAGTTTTCCTTGAAGAAGATTAATTCATCCTTTATTGTAGAAGAAGGGCACAACATTACGGCCTTGATGCAGAGCAAAGTCTTCACTTTTATTTCATTTAGAAAGAAAACATTGTCCCATCACGAAAGGAGCTGCCACGCCTAACACTTTTGGAGAGGAATATTTTTTTTTTAAATTTTAATAGGAGGTTGGGAAGAAGGAGCACATTAATTTAATGAAGAAGTAGCACGGCCTCGTAAGGAAAAATGGTTCAAAATGAATTTTATTTTACATCAGCTTACTCACTTATTTAAATTAACTCTTCAAGCGTTTACTTTTTGTCATTTCTGTGATGAATTGTTTTTTTTTATGTGTAGCTTACAACATTGTGCATTTAATGTTCTAGTTTAAGTGTTGCATTTGAATAGCTTGAATTGTGTTTGGATATTTATCTGTTACAGTGTTCAATTTAATGTTTTCATGCATTTTAATGCCTTCAATTGTATTCGGTTGTGTTTAATTTTCATTTTTAATTTCATCATTTGCATTCACAAAATCTTTCACAAAACCCCCACCCATTTCGTGTTTGACCTGATTCTCGAACCACATTTGGTCCTTGAGAGACGACCTAGGAGTCACTACCTACCACTATATTGCATTCTTTATTTGCGCATCAAATTTGATGGGTCGCGACAGCCGCATCACAGGGTGTTTTTCTGAATTTTGGGACTTGAGAGTTACTTGTGTGAGTTTTGGGTTTCAGAGTTGTTGTGAATAATTGTTATTACTTTGGAAGCACGAATGATTTTGCCCAAAATTTTTTGTGATTGAATTACTTGCCTGCAGGTTTCACATGATTAAGGCCATCTTTTGTTATCCCTTTTTAGCTTTCTTATGAATTTTTCCCAAACAAAAAGAGAACAACTTGTTCCATCCTTTGAACCTTTAGCCTTAAGCATGTTTTGAAAACCCTGTTTTAAATTCTTTACCTTGAGTTGAGTTGAGAATATTTGTAAGGTATTGAAAAAGGTTCAAGTTTGGGGTTGCAGGAAAATAAGCAGTAAGCAAAAAAAAAAAGAAAAATCAAAAGAAAAGAAAAAGATAACGGTTGAAAATACCGTTATTTGTGATGTAATTTTGATACTAAATGCAACCTTTTTTACTTAGAAACATAGCTTTAACTCATGTTTTTGCTTTAGTTTTGTGAATAAGAGAGCTGAGGTTATACTTGATGATTTTATCACTAAATTCCCTTGATTTTTTAGGCTATTGGAATGATTTGAAGGAAGAGTTAAGGTATCGAAGAGTTGGAATGCAGAAAAGTCAACCAGAGCGTAGAAAAGTCAACCAGAATGCAGTCCGTGAAGCTTGGGCGCCCCTCAGAGGGGGCTTGAGCACCAGAAAGTGTCATGGATTAGGCCCAATTTTTGCTCTATTTCGACTCTTTTGGACCGGGCCCTTTTTCTACTCTTTTCCCACTCTATTTAAAGGATCTCGTCGCTCTAGGTTTTGTATCTCTAGCTGGAACAACACAACAACACACTCTTCTACTCTCTGAAGGCGGATTTGGAGGCGGGAGCTTGCTCTTCTACTTTTAGGGTTCTTCTATCTCATGTTTTTCCATTGTTCATCTAGTTTCTCCATGTCTATGGGGAACTAAACTCTATTTGTTGTTGGGGAATGATGTAACCTTGTGAACTCTCATGTATTTGAATTGATTCTTAATTTATATGCTTTTTCATTAATTGTCAGGAAATTCATCTATTTCAATGTTTGCTCTATTTAACTCATTTAGTAGCATGATTTATGAATTGCATGAGTGTAGGGAGGTTCCTTACAATTCAAGTTCTTGTTGAATTCTCCCAAGGGTAATATTTCTCAAGGATGAGGGTATGAGTACTTTGTCGCCTTAAGCTCTTGATCTTCAGACTTAATTTTCTAGGAACGCTAGGAATTGCACGAACTAGGAATTAAGCCAGGCTTATTGCGCTGAGGAATCGGGTTCTATGTAATTTAGTGAGTGATGTTAACATTAATGTAAAATGAAGAATTCTTATATACATGAGAGTGAACTTGGTGAAATCAAACCCTAACAACATAATCATCTCATTTTATAAACAACATCTGTTCATCTTTGTGTTACTCTAATATTGATCAATTTGAATTCATATTTAATTTTATGTCTTTGCATTCGAAACCAACAATCTCGTTTTATTTAAGTCTTAATTAATTGAGTTATCACACAACTGTTTAATGCCGAGAGTCCTCTGGGATACGATACTTGGTCATACCATTTTATATTACTTGTGCGATTTGGTACACTTGCCAATCCATCAACAGTCGTCCACAATAAATGAATCTTCTTGTGTTTAGGACCTTCCTCTTAATGCATCTTTTTTACATGGAAAAGTATTTAAGTTTGAACATGAATAACATGTAAACTTAAAAATTCAAAAGTGTATAATGGGTTTGGGAGTCATACCAGGGGGTTAGAAATAAAACAAACCAAATCTTTAGGCCAACTGTGAAAAGATTGAAATTTTGTGCCATAGTAAATATCTCATGTATTGACACAGGAACAAAATTTTGCACAGGTGATTTTTATACTAGTTCGGATCACACTAATCCTACGTTCAATTGTTAATCTCAACCGAGAATTAACTCTTCACTAACATAAACCAACAAACTGTTACAATCACAAAGAAAATAAAATATATTAAGGTTAAAACACCTCTCTTGTTAACCCAAGAGATGAAACTCACTTCCCGTGAAATCCACAAGAGATGAACACCTCCTCCGAATGTTTCACAAAGGATGAACACCTCATTTGAATCTTCATAAAGAATGACAGGCTATCAAGAGGTGGAGGCCTAACTGCAGACTTTTCTCTCTTGATCTTGTCTTTAAGCTTTTTATACCCACCACAAGATAATAAGTGTGGGTTTTTATTTTGAGCACTTATACCTTGTACTTTTGTCCTCTTTTCTTGTAACATGTACCCTAACAAATTATCGTAAGGTAGAAAGTCATTAATTGTGCAAACTAACATTGCATGGATCACAAAAGTTTTAGAAGGAAAGACATCAAATATTTCAACAACTTTGATTGGTACTGTTAACACATCGGCAGGTATACCGAATCATATCAAGTAATATATAATGGTAAGACCAAGTATCGTATCCCAAAAGACTCACGACACTAGACAGTCATGTAATACCTTAACTAATTAAGACTTAAGAAAAATTTCATTGGTTTAAAATGAAAAATACAAAAAAAATAAATTTGAATGCAATTTGATCAATTGGGGCAAAACACAAAAGTGAATGGATGATTTGGATACTATGAGATGAGTATGTTGTTGGGGTTCATATTTCACCATCCTTACTCTCATGCATATAAAAAATCATCTTCTTCATTCAACTGTTAATGTCACTATCTAAATTACTTAGAACCCCAAACTTGAAAGTTTGTTTGTCCCCAAGCAAAACAACATGTAACTCAGCCTAAACAACACTTCAATGGTTCAGCATATCACAAAGCACTTTCTTCTAAGACAAGTAATCACTCATATCTGCTATATCATAAAAATATCAGTGAAGATGTACTGATGCTTTAGCCAATCAAGCTCAACTATGGTGCTCACGTATTCACATTACATAATAGATGCAAACTCATGAATGATCAACAACCAAGCAAGAATGTTATCCTATAATGCATGGAAAAATTCCTCACCAAGGATAGTGTTTCACTCAACTCAAAGGTGTATAGTGAGGTGACACTCTTACACTCTACCATCACAATGTCACACGAATCAACTTTGTCTTTCATTTAACCACATATCAAACACACCCACAAACAAGTTATCATCACAAGAACTTTTTGAGGCTTATATTGAGGTTGGGCTAAGAAGAAAATTCGTTTTTCTAGACAACAAAATCCTTGAGTTAAGAGAGTGCATAATTCATTTATTCACATTAACAATAATCTCTCTTTCTTCTCTCATGTGAGAAACCAATCTTCAGCTCATTCCCAACTTTCCTTCCATTGAGCTTAACCTTTTCTTTTCTTTCTTCTCTTCTCTTTTCTTTTGCTTTTGCTTTTTGCTTTTTCTCAATGCTCTTTAATGAATTTCACAAATTTCTTTCAAGTTTCTCAAAACCCCAAACTTAAACCATTCTCGATTACCGCAGAAACATACTTTACTCAACTCAAGGCAAGGATTTCAAACAGGATTTTTTTTCAAATTTCAAATTTAGGGTCAAGGTTCAAAGGTTAGAGAAAAACATTGTTCTTTGTTGGGTTCACATATTGGCATTGGCTTATAAGGGAGAAGAAAAAATGGCCTTGATCATGTGTAACAAGCAAGCAAGAGGGTTTAATTATAGAAACTTAGGCAAAATAAATCATGCTTCCAAAGCAATAGCATTCAATCAATCAAAGACTTTAGAGTCCAACCTCTCACAGGTTAAATCAAGTTCCACAATTTAATAACATCCTCCCCAGCAAATTAATCACAATATGACTTCATACATCTGTTTCTAACAATTATGATCAACCACCTGTCTATGAGACTAAACCATGCATCATCTCAACATCAATCAATACAATAAAGCAGCACAAGACAATATTACTCATCATAAACAACACATTCTAGCCAAACCATTGTAGCACAATTCATTTAAGCCAAGTACATCACACATTACAACTTAACAATTCACAAATGCATAAAAATAAAGGGAACGAAAATCCTGTTATAATAGCATCCATCAACAGATGCTATCCTCTACGGCATCAGCCTCTGCTATCATCAGACTCATCATCATCATCATCATCTTCTTCATCCTCCTCTTCCTCTTCATCTTTATCCTCCTTTACATCATCATCATCCTCCTTCATGGCAATAGCTCTAGATGCTCCATCTCCTCCACTAACCTAAGCCTGATCAGTAGGCCATGCAACATGGGCCATGAATTCATCCTAAGACATGAACTGGTGCTCAAGGAAGGCAGATGTCAGGGTCATCAGTAATTCCTGCTCGCCTCTGTAAAGTGCCTCCATCCTAGACTCCATTAGAGACATATACATGTCTCGCATCTCAAAAGGGGCAGCATCCTGAGCCTGATCCTTCTAGGCCGCCTATGGTGGTCTCTTATGAACCCTAGGAAGTTGAGGTCCGGGAACTGGTACTCCCTCCTTATCCAGCATACAATACTAGGTATAATAAGAAGCATCAATCTCCTTCCTAGGTCGCTGAAAGGGCAGAGTAGAGGTGTTCACACCTACCAGCTCACAAAGGTGTGTGATGAGAGATGAATGCCCTAGAGGAGACTTGTTGTTGCAGTATGGGCATGTTGTTTAATCTCATTTGCTATCACTTGCCCCACATTGATGTCTAATCCTCTAAGCACACAATATAGGAAGACGAATTTTTGTGTTGTAATGTTTGACACATGAGAGCACGGTTGGATGTTGGCATGTGTAAATGCCATCCAATACTTTGCCAGGGGGGGTTAAGAAAGATCTCCTGATGTGAATAGGCAAATCCTGCCTATTCCTTTGAAAATGACCCCCATACATGGATAAGGTCCTTTCCCCTTCTACATAATTAATATCCTCTTTAGTTGTAGAAGCGAACTGGCATTGTTCCTCTGTCCATATAGTGCCCAAGAAGGAATTTATGGTGGCAGCATCATAAGGGATCTTCTTTCCCCTCACATAACGAGTGTATATGTCATAATCACCACCAAAGGACCTTGCATTTGTGTAGAATTCTTTCACCACTACTGTATTGGCAGGCGTAGGGTAGGAAGCCAGTTGCTCCCATTGTCTTCTCCTTAGCTTCCTCTCAAATTGCGGAGCCACGAGAGGAATCAGCCCCACCTTCCTCTCCATCAGCAGTCTTCAGTTCTGAACTGTCTCAAAGTGCCTTTCATGCATGCGTGAAAGGAGTTTGTTGGAATAAGCCTACTCTCTCCGCTTCTTCCCTTTATCTTTTTTATTGCCAAGGGTCTTTATACGCTTAGAACCAAATGTGGATGCCAAATCTGCACCAAAACGATACTTAACATCCACACTAATGACCAATCCAAACAATAATCCAATCAATCACATACTCATTATAGGTCACAAATATGTTCTCTCATGTTCACAACATAGTTCACACTCTCAACAGCAAACATCAAACATATACATCTTAAAATTAAAGCACAAATCAAGCATCAAACACTTCTCACTAGCGCTAAGGGCTACTTAGGGGGCCCTCAACAACAAATCCAAAAACTAGAGCATAGGCAGATTCGCCCATGCTGAGCGCCACTCAAGGGGCCCTCAACGCCATACCAAAAATCAAAGCACGGCCCTAGCTGGCCTAATACCCCACACACATGCTTTCCACAATACTCTATTCATCAATAATCCATCCCCACACAATTTAATCAACAACATCAACAATATATTATGCATAGACCTCAATTTCTATCAAAAATCAAAACTTTCAAGAGAAAAAATTTAAAATGTAAGACACCTACTTGAGCGGAGAGAAAAACTTTGAAAAAATGCACAAGAGAGTAGTAAAGTCTAGGGCTTGTGTAGACACTAGCAGCAACCACTCACAACCCATCCCAAAATTGGAAGTGTGGAATGGAAAGTGAGGGTTTGGGCAACTTATTTAGGTTTAAAAGGGTTGGATGGGCCTAATGATGTTGATCCCTAAAAAGCCCAAATTCCCAACCTGTAGTGCTGACGCTCAGCGTCACACACGGGGCGCTCAGCGCCGTGCAATGTTGTTTTCCTCCTCTTTTTTGCTTACCTTGAACGTCCCTAAGAGCTTCTACCCTTAATTTTTTCAGATTTTTGCACTTTCAAAACTTTCTACTTTCCAACTCAAGCGTAAGCATCTTACACTTAAAATAATCAAAGCTCCCTATGCACATCATAATTATTCATCCACCAACACATCACTGATGCATACTAGATCATCTCAACACAACAAACATAACCAAATAACAAAAATTAAAAGGAAAGGTTTAGAAAACTAGGTTGCCTCCCAGCAAGCGCTTCTTTAACGTCACTAGCTTGTCACCATTATGCTCAGTTTGAATTTTTGATGTTGGTGTCCCTCTTGCTTTCATCACACCAACTTATCTTCAGCAGCTTCTTGTTCACCATCTTAACTCTTCTAGAATATGGAACTTCAATCTCAATAACTTCATTCACTTTAATCTCCTTCACAACCCATAGTCTATCCTTGTATATGACTGATTTGCCAAGTTTGAATTCTTCATCTTCACACACCAAGTCTTGGTGAACTATCTTCTCTTTAATCTCTTTCTCCTCTTCTTGTACTTGTCACAAAAAAACAATGTTTATCTTCCTTGACTAAGTCAGCAGCTTGGTTAGATACACTAGTCTTTGGTAGATCTTCATCTGCCACTTTTGGACTAGCTTTCTTCACTTGAATCGGTTGCTCATCATTAAAGACATTGAAAGTCACCTCCTCATCTTGGTCTTTAAGCATTAGAACTCCATCATCTACATTAATGACAACCTTAGTTGTCTTCATGAACGGCCTTTCAAGAATGATAGGAATCTTCAAATCTTCCCTCATCTACATCACTACAAAATCCATCGAGAATTTAAGTTTCTCAATTTGGACTACAACATCCTCCACTAGACCATAGAGATTCTTGGTAGATCTATCCGCCATTTGCAACACCATCTTAGTAGGCTTAACCTTAAGACCACCAATCTTCTTCAACACAGATAAGGGCATCAGATTGATGCTAGACCCCAAATCAATTACAGCTTGTCCTATATCATAATTCACAATAGTGCAAGGAATAGTAAAACTTCCCGAATCTTTGACTTTAGGAGGAAGCGTCTTCTGCAGAATAACACTACAATTGTCATGTACTTCAATTGTTTCCTCATCTAAATATTTCTTCTTTCTGAGGAACTTCTTCAAAAAATTTGCATACACAGTAATTTGTTGCAATGCCTCAGTCAATGGAATAATAATCTCAAATTTCTTAAAGATCTCCTTGAAACACCCTAATTGTTTCTCTTTTTATTTTCTAGAATATACTTTAGGATAGGGAAGAGATTTCTCAACTTTTATCTCTTTTATCTCGCCCTCTTCTTCTTTTATTTCCCCCTTTTCTTTATTCTTTTCCTTCCTCTCAACCTCACTTTTTCTCTCTTCAATTTCTTCTTCTTTTTCACTTAACTCAACTTTTTCTTTTCTCTCAATTTTTCTCTCATCTAACCTCTCACTACTTTTGCTCATAATTGCATTACACTCCTCTTTAGGGTTAACTTCATTATTAGCCACAAACTGCTTTTCAAATTTCTCCTCCAACCTTTTAGCCAGTTGGTCAACTTGTATCTCCAAATTCCTTATGGCGGCTTCAATGCTTTTATGATTGGAGATAGATACTTGCATCAACTCTTGGAGTGTCTCTTCTAGTTTTGCAGTTCTTTCAAATGAAGAGGGTTGTTTTTTTCATTGTTATTGTTGTGGTCTATTGAATTTCCCAGCTTGCCCTTGACCCACACTTGGGTGAGGTTTCCACTCTTGGTTGTAATTACCTGGACGAAATTGATTACCTTGACCCATAAACTTGACTTCCTCTTGGGTATCTTCTGGCATAACACATTGAGCATTAATATGATCTCCACAACATAACTCACTAAGTTGTTGTTGAACTTGTAAAACATTTTGCAACTCCTTTGGCAATTGAGAGATTTTCTTCATTAGAGTTTCTAGTTGTTGAGTCATAATCTTGTTTTGCGCCAACAGAGCATCTTGAGATTATAGTTGTAGAACTCCTTTCTGTTGAAGTTTAGTTCTTTCACTATGCATCTCATTATCATTGGTAGTCATATTTTCAATTAATTCATAGGCTTCCTCTAGAGTCTTGCACTTGATATTACCTCTAGCTGAGGCATCCAACATCAATTTAGTCTGCGAGCTTAGACCTCCAACGAATAGAATGATTGTGTGGGTGTCTTCCGTAATAAACCTTTGAATCGGTCCCACGCTTGACTTAATGTTTCATCCATGCCCTGCCTGAAAGAAGAAATTTCTTGTTTACCTTTGTTCACCTTTGATTTTGAGAAATATTTGTTCAGAAATTTTGCAACCACTACTTCCCACTCAGTAAAACTGTTCTCTAGAAAAGAGTTCAACCACATCTTAGCATTGCCTCCCAAAGAGAAAGAGGACAAGCTAAGTCTAATAGCTTCATCTGGCACGCCATTGATCTTCATAGTATTGCATATCTCATTGAATGTGGTCAGATGCTCATATGGATTTTCATGTGATAATCCATTTAATTGGTTGTTCTTCACCAATTGAATCAAAGCAGGTTTCATCTCCATATTTGCAGCATTAACCCTCGGCCTTGCAATACTATTAAAATGATGAGGGCCAATAACTGTTTCATAATCTGCTAGGGTACGTCTACCATTATGCTCTTCAGCCATATTTTCTATTTCTTGGTTAGATATTTGAGGTGAAGGCTGTTGAAGAGTCTCGAGAGAAGGGAAAATTTCTCTGGACGTTCTGTTCCTCCTTTTTCTTCTACTATTGTCCAGACCTGCAAGAAGAGGTTCAGAAACTTTCGTTCTTCTAGTCTGAATTGTACCCTGCATACACTAGAGAACAAAACACTAGAGCACCCAATTAGCACCAACAAATAAAAACAAAAATTAATAAAAACAAAAAATGAAAAACAATAAAAAAAAGTCTAATCGGTTTAGAATCACAAAAAAGTACAGTTTAAACCACGAGTCCCCGACAACGGCGCCAAAAACTTTTTAACACATCGGCAAGTGTATCGAATCGTATCAAGTAATATAAAATGGTAAGACCAAGTATCGTATCCCAAAAGACTCACGACACTAGACAATCATGTAATACCTTAACAAATTAAGACTTAAGAAACATTTCATTGATTTAAAATGCAAAATACTTAAAAAGTAAGAATGAATGCAATTTGATCAATTGGGGCAAAACGCTAAAGTGAATGGATGATTTTGATACTATGAGATGAGTATGTTGTTAGGTTTAGATTTCACCATCCTTACTCTCATGCATATAAGAATTGATCTTCTTCATTCAATTGTTAACGTCACTATCTAAATTACTTAAAACCCGATCCCTGGGCGAAGAAAGCCTAACCATAATTATTAGACCACATTCCCTTGCATGCCTAATAATTAATTTTGCATTATGAACAGAAGCTTAAGACAACCAAACCTCTTATCCCCATCACGGGGCAATATTGCTTTTGGGAGAAATTTTCCAAATCGTGGATTCTAGGTATTTCCCAATAACAAAGAAAACCATAAAATCATGCTATGAATGATAAAAACATAACAAGCATAGAGCAAAGGAGAAAATCCCTAACAATTAATGAAAGAAGCATATAATAATTCAGAACAAATTCAAATACATGAGAATTTAGAGGTTACATCTTCCCCAACAACAAATGAGTTTAGTTCTCAATAATCACGGAGAAACTAGGTGTACAATGGAATAAAAGTGATAGAAAAACCCTAGAAATTGAAGAGGAGAGCTCCCACATCCAATTCTGCCTCCAAAGAGTGAAAAAGTGTGTTTCTGCGTCTTTGCTACCCAAAGATAAAAACTCTAGGACGAACAAATCCTTAAATAGAATAGAAAACAGAGTCCAAGCCCAACACGCTAGCGCTCAACACCCCTACTTAGGGTAGCTAGGCGCTGATACGAGAGGAGTGGTGCTAAGGGCCCGTAAGAGGGCGCCTAGGCGATGTGCAACACATGAAGGATGGTGCTCAGCGCCAAAAAAGGCACCCAAGCGTTAATGCAAGACATCCTGCACTGAGGACCCCAGAAAAGGGCAGTCAGGCGCCCATACGAGACATCCTGCGTTGAGGGCCCTAGAAAGGGGCAACCAGGCGTCCTGTGACCTTCTCTAGCCTTCTTTTCTGGTGCTTTTTCTGTCCTTTCTGGATTCCAACTCCTTGCTACTTTAACTCCTCTTCCAAATCATTCCAATTTCCTACAAAATCAAAGGAATTTAGTGATAAAATCATAAGTTCTAACCTCAACTCTCTTTATTCACAACTTAACTAAAAACAAGAGTTCAAGCAAGTTTCTAAGTCAAAAAGGACCCTTTTAATATCAAAATTGAATCACAAATAACGATGAAATCAACTGTTATCAATACTTAAGTTACCAAATGGGTTCATTCCATCGTAGGTAAACCAAGCTGAAGATTTATACATTCTTGACCGAATTGGGAAACTTCATGTTGAATACTTTTCTATTACATTAAATCAGCTGGATAATGAAACAATTTATTAGTTATTCTCTCATTTGCATGTCATCTAAGGTTTTTAGAGTCTTTTGGATTCACAAACAAATGCTTAAGTCTAGCTATGATTGAAAGGTACTATTAACACATTGGCAAGTGTATCAAATCATATCAAGTAATATAAAATTGGTAAGACCAAGTATCGTTTCCCAAGAGACTCATGTTTACTTAACAATTGTGTAATACCTTAATTAATCAAGGCTTAAAAGCTATTTAGTTGTTGTTTATATGAAAATGCAAGAAAAATAAATATGAATGAAAATTGATCAATTGCGGCTTGACACAAGAATGAATAAATGATATTAATAATATGAGATGATGATGTTGTTGGGTGAAATCAAACATCAAGTTTCAAGAATGGACAAAACATAACAAGCATTAAGAATAAGAGAAGATCACTAACATTCAATGAAAGAAGCATCAAAAGTTTAAACCATATTCCAATACATGAAAGTTTAGAGGTTACATCATCCCCAACGCCAAATGAGTTCAGTTCTCCATTATCATGGAGAAACTTGGCTTACAATGGAAGAATGAATGAATGAAAATCCTAGAAAGTGAGAAGGAAAGCTCCTGCATGTCGAATCTCCCTCCAAAGCGTTAAAATCATATTTTTTGTGCTTCGGTCGTCCAAAGATGTGAACCCTAGAGTGTAGAAACCCTTAAATAGAACCAAATTGGATAATGGCACCTAAGCATGACTGCGAAGATACTGGCCCTCAGCGTCCTGACTTAGGGCAGCCAAGCATCCTGCGTGAAGGTTGGATGGCGCTCAGTGATAACAGTTGAAAAACTGTTATTTTCATGCTCAAAATTGACACAAAAACAACCTTTACACTTAGAAACTAGCTTGAAATCATGCTTTTATCCATATTTTCAGAAATAAGAGAGCTGGACATGTTTATGCTTGATTTGAGTGTTTTTGTGCAGGTTTTAAGGTGAATTTAGTGAAAGAAGTGAAGAAGGAGAGAGATGGAATCAGAAAAGTCAACCAGAAACCAGAAAAGTCAACCAGTCAACCAGAAAAGTCAACCGATCAACCAAAAAGTCAACCAGTCAACCAGAATACGGAAAAAGTCAACCATACGAGTTTTGGGCCAGTTTTCTGCGATTTTATGATCTGTTTGGGCTTGGACCCGTTTTCTATTATTTTTATGTCCTATTTAAAGACCTAGATGTCTTAGGGTTTGGGATCTTTGGTAAAGACGAAGCAAACACTCTCTTTTTCACCCCTTGGGGGTAGATTGGGAGATGGTGACAGCCCTCCTCTTCTCTTTCTCGGGTTTTTCTATCTCTTTCATTCTTTCATTATTATTCATCTAGTTTCACCATGAATATGGTGAACTAAACCTTGTATGTTTGTTGGGGAATCAATGTAATCTTTTGAAGCTCTCATATATGGAATTTGTGCTTGCATCTTAATCTAAGACTTATGCTTTCTTTCATCATTAGTTAGGGTTTTTCCTCTTTGCGCAATGCTTGCTTTGTTTAACTCATTCAATGCATGATTATTGATTTTGTCGATACGGGAACGTACGGGGAAGTCTAGATCCGGGGAATTTCTCCCAATAGTATATTGGTTGCCTTAAGCTCCTGTGCTAAAAAAACTAATTATTAGGAATGCTAGGAATTGTATGAACTCGTAATTAGGGAGAAGCCTTCTTGAAAGGTAATTTAGAGAGTGGCATTAATAATGATGACTTGAATGTTGAATTCCTAAAATATATGAGAGTGGATAAGATGAAATTGACCCCCAACAACATATTCATCAATATATTTCATTGAAAGTGCTTGTCTTTTGTTTTAGCCATTGATCAACCTCATGCATACATGTTTATTTTCGACTTTTGCATATTAAACTCCACTTATTTTGTTCTTAAGTCTTATCTAATCAACAAATCACATAACTAAACTAGGTCGTGAGTCCTTTGGGAGAACGATACTTGGTCTTACCGAGTTTATTACTTGAAACGATTCGGTCATACTTGCCGATTGTTAAACAAGTTTGTGACATCATATTTTGGTGATCATAAATTTATCCATCACTCAGCGCCCCTGGAGGGCGCGTCCAAGCGTGCTTACGAGGATAGTGGCGCTCAACGCCCCAAATGGGGGCAGCCAGGCATCCTTGTGAGACTTGTGATGTTGAGGGCCCCTAAAAAGGGCAACCAAGCGCCCTATAGTCCTTCTTCAGCCTTCTTTCAGTCTTCTTTCCTAGTGCTATGTTGTCCCTCCTGGGTTCCAACTCCTTGACATTTTTTCTCCTCTTCCAATCATACTAATAACCTATAAAATTGAGGAAATTAGTGATCAAATTCATAAAGTATAACCTCTCTTCACTTATTCACCAAATTCCACTAAAACAAGAGTTTAAGCAAGCTTCGAAGTCAAAAAGGGTTATTTTAGTATCAAAATAGCATAAAAATAACGGTATTTTCAACCGTTATCAGGTACCAAACTACTTTCAAAGCGAACCCATCCTCTTTTCATCTAACCATTATCTACACTGTTATTTTTTGGGTTGTATCGTTATAATCTACATTTTAGACATGTTTTCAAACCTTCGAACTTTTTCCTATATAATATGAAATCATTAGCACATGCATGTATCCTTTTATACTCCCATCGGAAAAAGAACTTTTTCACATCATAAGTACGAATGGATAGTGTATTTTTGGAAGCATTTCATTCACCAGTGACAACAATTTCATGAAACTCTTATCAGTCCATCCATTGGTCACTTTCAAATTCATGAACCTTAACATCATTGATAACCGTATGAACTTAGTTAAATTGAAAAACAAAGGAGTCTCTGTATCAGTGGACATCGTCTCATACACGTGGTTAGGCAAAAGCTTATGTACCAACATCGCGGATCATGTCCTCTAATTTGTCTTCTTTCGGTCAATGTTCCATGAGGGAATCAAATACTTGTTTAGTTCGGGAGATAGTTGGAAAGTTTATTAATTCGTCGTGTCATGTCCATGTTGTATAACTTTGAAGGAAATCATCAAAGATAAGATGTTCCCTAATTTCGATTGTGTTCAACTTTCTCTTATTCAAACAATTGACACAAAGACATCTAAATTTCACTTCACCATCACTTATACCCTTATTATGTTGTGCAAATTGTATAAATTCTTTTTCTTCTCTCATACTCAGTGTTGATGCGTGGTGAATAAATTCAATCTCGATCCATATGTATATATATTGAAATTGTTCATACAATTACAATAATCTTGAATAATCACATTGATCAATTTTGTATTCAAGATTTGATCCTAACCCATTCAAGAATATTCACTTTCTTTAGTTTATAGTACATATCAATTTTAAACAACATATCTTAAATTTCATTAAAGTTTGTCAACATTTTGCATTAGTCTTTAGGTCTTTAGGTTACACGAAATGCAAGTGAGTATAAACCACAATCAAATATGCACCCGAAGATCAATACAAAACTCAATTGCAAATATTCATGAAATTTAAGACATATATATCAAAATATGCACCCAAAGATCAATACAAAACACAATTGCAAATATTGTTGAATTTTAAGATATATATATATATATATATATATATATATTAAAATTTAAATGTACTAGTAAACTAGAAAAAGTGATTAATTTCTTAAACTGTTCAACCGGACAATTCAAGATTCAATACTATAAATTATTAGTACTGCCTCCTTTTATATTCATTTTTAAAAAAATACATTTATTTAAAAAGTTAGAGATAATAAATAACCTTTGTATTGAATGTCAAACGAAAAACTAAGGCTAACTCAATACAACAATATATTTAAGCATATAATTGATCACATATCAAACATACAAAAAATGAACATAATGGAAAATTATAGGCTCATTAAAAATACATTTTCATGATAATAATAGGAACCTAAGAGCATGAAAGGCAAGAGAAGGATGCAACGTTATCCATGTTTCAGATAGTTACACAATCTTACTACAATGTTATATTACCTAGACACATACATTAAGAACATATTAATATAACCAAATCGCACAAAAAGTAAAAAACGTATCCAAAACGCAAAAAAGAATGCAGAAAATACCACCACAATCGTGCCCACCACGGTGATAGAGACAAATACAGTGGAACGACAATAGCGAGGACCGAAGGTAGTGCAATGAAGATAGTGAGGGATGGAGCAATGATAGTGCTAGAGCAGTGACAGTGGCATTTGCAAAGCTTCGCAGTTTGTGAGCAATGGTTTAGAGAGGAAGGAAGCAAAAAACTGTGGAAGCGGTAACCTTTGTTTCTTTCGTGAATTTAACCCTTGGAAGACATATGACAACGGATATTTGAATAACCAAAGAAATATGTGTCTTATGGATTTTTTTATTCTTAAAACTAAAGTCTAAAGTCTAGTGATAAAATAAAAAAAATAATACATTTCATTAGATATTTTAAAATTTTCATTAATCTTTTGGCTTCTAGTTTTCAGAAAACCAAAGCAAAAAGATTAATTGGCTTTGAATCTGTAGAAAACCAAGGAGATAGGTCTTGTTCAGAAAAGAAATAAAAAAAATGTTGCTTTTAAAAGAGGATATGACTTTGGTTGGTCAAACAACCGAAGCAGAATGAAGATATTGCCTTAGTTAGTCAAATATCCAAAGTCATATGTCTTATACAGAAAAGAAATAAAAAAAAAATTAGTTTTGAAAAAAGGATATGGTTTCAGTTCGTTTTAAACTGATACCAAAAGGTGTATATGATTTCGCTTTGTTTTAAACCAAGACCTATAAGGTCACAAAATTTACAAAAATTTCTACATTGTTTCATACTTTGGACTAGTGTTTCATATGATACATCATTTATAATTTTTCTTTTCTCATCTTGTGTGTCAATAAATCTCATACTCCTTCTACGTTAACATGTTGTCAATAAATCTCATACTTTTTTGACATTTGGACCGATATAATTTTCATATGATTTAAACAAACTCTCTATCAGTATATTTATATGATGTGGAATCACTAGTACAAAAATATCGTATAACGTCGTTGTTTTTTGGCCTTTCACGTCGAATTTGAGGTCGACATTGGGAGACATTAAATTGACGTCGAATTTAAAAAAATCGACGTTAATCAAATTGACATCAAATTTTGTTAATATTCAACGTTAAGCAATTTTTTTGTTTTTCTTAATTAATTGTGATCCTTTTTTACAACTCTACGAGACCTGAACACAGAAAAACAACAAATTTCAGTTTTTGGTATTTTATAAAGCATGAACTATGAACGTGTAGTATAGTATCAACAACAAACAAGTTCAATCAAACAACAACAACAACAAACAAAATCAACCAAATAACAACAACAAACAAGTTCAACAAAAAACAACAACTAAGTTCAACAAATAAGTTCATCAAAACGAAAACGAAAACTAACCTTCAAAAGGTGGGTTCGCGGAATAAAATGTTTCCACCAATGAGAGAGAAAGCAGAATGCGTCTATGAAGGACAAGAACACGAAAAAAGTTGGTCAAAACAAATGAAAATTATACATAAAGTAGTTAATTAACATGCATTTGTATCAAATAAAAGAAAGATTACATGTGATGGTCGTCACACTTCGTTCGTGAAAAGTTTGAGAAGAGAAGAAGGTCTCGCGCGCTAAGATAAAGTGAATGAATTTCCAATCTCCCGCTCAAATTAAAAAGGGGAAACTTTTGGCTGACAAATAATACGTCGAAGCTCCTACAAAATTCGACGTATTATATGTGGTTTAAAAGAAAAAGAAAAAAAGAATTAAAAAGGGGTTACTTTTTGGCTTCTGCCTGACAAATAATACGTCGAAGCTCTTACAAAATTTGACGTATTATTTATTATTTAAAAGAAAAAAGAAAAAAGGATTAAAAATTGATGGTTTAAAAGGAAGAAGAAAAAGAATAACGCACTGATTTAAATAATTACCATCATAGAACCTCGAATTGAATAAGGCTTCGAAACACATAACGTTATATGTTGTTTTTGCAATATTAAATATTATATTTAAGAGAAAAAAAAACCAATTAAATCATTCTTCTGAGAATTATGTAGTTTATGATATACAAATATTGTTAAATATTAAAGGATTTGATCAAAATAGATTTAAATCTTAAAAAGTATAAAATTGTCGCTCGTTTTTCTTTCACAACCCTAATGATTGTTGATGTGGACACAAGGAACGTTTAAAATGTTCAACGAAAATAAATGAGTAAAACACTTTAAAAATATATAGAGAAACCAAATTAAGTTGTATTGCAAAGATTAAACAAGTAATTTAACCAAAAGTATAATTATATAAGTGTGTGTTGCTATAAATTAAATTGTATTGCTAGCAAAACAGCTTAAAACAACTTCTTTAATTAGAAGACAACCCTCCCTATATTTTTATGATATTATCGGTGCATAATTGATAACACAAACTGCTTAAAGATAAAACTTTTTCTAATATAATTTATCTATAACAAGACGCTGAGAATGTTTTCATTATTTATGTTTTACTTTAAATATTGTCTTAAAGTCTCCAAAACTTTAAAAAATAGTTTTTTAATTTTAATTTGTGCTTTAATGTTCGTTGAATTGAAATAGAACCAAATACTTTGTAATAGACACTAATCTTTTGGGTTGTTAGTATAAGAGGAGAATGAGTGGAACCTCCTCTTTTATTGCATGTCGTATGAATAAAACCCCAAAAAGTTAAGAAGAAACTGAAAAGATGGACATGGAAACATCCTTCACTAACTCACCACCATTCATTCCCTCAAACCTCATTGTGTCATAACTATAAATACCTTCCCTCTCTCCCTTTCTCTCCAGAAAAACAAAAAAAATAAATAAATAAAACCCTAACACCTCCCAAAAACATTCATTCTCTTTTGCTCTATTCACGATGGCATTCCAACGAATCTCCTTCACCTCCTTCGCCGTCGTTCTCCTTCTCGCGCTTTTCTTCGTTGCTGCCTCCGCCACTGCCTCCACTGCCACAGCCGCTGTATCTCCGGCAGCGGCTCCCACAACCGATAGTGCAGGTAAAGCTGCTGGTGCCGTAGTCACCAGTGGCCCCACAGCCACCGCCGAAGCTCCCGAAGCAGCCAAGGCTACAAGAGTCATGGGATCTGTTGCAAACACTGTGGCCGTGGTTGGAGCTTCCATTTTGGTGTCAATGCTCGTCGCCATCTTCAAGCACTGAATCATTGAGTCTAAATTTTCATTTCGTTGTGTACTTATATAGTTTATTTTTCTGAATTTCGCTTTCATTATACAAATATATTATCGTACAGATAAAATTAATTGTTGAGGATTTCATGTAGAAATCCGTTCTTTAAATAAATAGAATTTTTTTAAATCTAACATTTGAAAAACAATATAGTTTCATAAGAGTGAACTATTATTATCACTTAAATATATAATATTAAAATTCAGTGTTCTATATATAGCATGTATAATACTATCTCTTAACATATGTATTTTTTCACTTTATAGTTTCTTTTTTTTTTGTCTTCTAATTTACTCTTATAAATTGACATATTAATTAACGGTTTAACCATCCTAATTGTCTCATTCTTGATTTACTTTATTAATTGTGAGAATATTTTAGTAAAATGTTATAAAAAAAAATACATGTATTTATTATTAAATCTTGGATTGTGTATAAATAGACATACAGATCGATGTAGCATATTAATAAAACTAAAATAAAATGTTTTACTTTTTTCAATTTAATATTGAATTTCCAAAATTGTTTATTTTTCATCTCTTAATTGATTAATTAACTTATTTTGCTGCTATATAGTATAAAAACCACGAGACTGATCTTCCTAAGTGTGTAGTCGAAGTAGAATTATCTCTCTGAATGAAGTTTTTAAAGATGCACAATAAGAACATTGAATCCCTTATAACTTTGTTTTAAGTCTAACATATATGTCATGAAAATCATTAACATCGATTATTTTCAAAATATTATATGAATAATAGCTATAAATTTTATTCTTAAATACTATAATATGAGCTTAATAAATAAAAAAGTATACATATAGAGTCAAATGTATCCTACAAAGTCTTTTTCCACTCCACGCATTCTTATTATTCGATACTCGTCCACCAAGCCTCTTTCGTCTTTTATTGAATGGTGGAGTGTCTCTAGAAGATTATTCGATGCTTAAGTTAGTGTTCTAGGTTAGATTCTAGTCAAAGTTGGATTAATAAAAAAATTGAAGTTAAAATATGATTAAAATAATATTTATAAAAGTGTTTTGCTGACCATGGGTTTTCACCTGAATGGGCATCAATTATGAGCTCCTAGGCCCATAAGCCTAATGGTCAGCTTACTTGTGGCGAACTACAACCATTTTTTGTTAAGTTACCTAATGTGATAATTTCTTCAACAAGCAAGAGTAGGTACCGACACGTGACACCTTGCCCTAATAAGGAGCGTCCTTATTAGATGATGGATGTAGTATTTGGTTTGAGAAACATAGTATTCGATATTCGCTCATCAGTTTCTACTATGTAACATTGAACTTTTTCCTTTGGATGTGTAGTCATCAGTATCCAGTAGATAGAACATTGATGGGGTTGCACCCGATACAAATTTGATGTGCAATAAGAATGCAGTGTAGACTACGAAGTGATTCCTAGGCCATCTCTGAAGGACCAAATGTGGTTCGAGAATTAGGTCAAACACACAATGGGGGGTTGAAAGTGTTTTTGCAAGGAAAATTAAACTAAATTAAAACTGGAAATTGAAAACAACCAAACAAAATGGACAACATTAAAGTGAATGAAATCAAAAACCCAAACGATTCTAACAATAAGTGTTAAAAACCGAACGATTCTAACAATAAGTGTTAAGAACTGAACGGTAAAAGGTAAGCTGGGGAAGAACGGGAAACATGAAAGAAATAAACTGAGCAATATATTAAAGTCGAGCGGTACTGACAGTGACACGCGTCAGAAACCGAACGGTGTGAATGGCAAGTGCGAGCAGACCGAACGGTCTATACGGTAAACAAGCTAAGCACCAGTCTAAATTCAGTGACCGATCGGTATCAATGCAGCAACAGTGAAATGCAGAACCCAAAAAACGCAGAATGCATGCAGAAGAAGAAATGATTACGTAGTAGTGATTTAATACGCATAAACAGTAACCAAAACATAAATAACATGAAACTTGAATGCAAGAATCAATTCTTCTATGAAATTGCAACGTAAAAGTAGTTTAAATACATGAAAATGGAAAATGAAAGCAAACCTAAAACCTCCCCAAAGGGGGGAAAGACGAAGAAGCTCCCGTAAAAGCTAAAACCCTAACAGCAGAATGTAAAAAGTGGCGGAGAGAGCTGAAAGTGAAATCTCATTTGGGGTTTATAGACCCTTAAACACCAAAATGCCCGTCTAGAGAGCTTATCCTACAAAATGGCCTAAAATTAGGCCCAAAATCCTAAAGTTTGACCCATTGACATTCTAAAACAAAATTAAACTTTACAATTGACGTGACCATCTTCTTGAAGTCCCAGAATATGCTTCAAACACTCTGCATCTGATCACTGCATATGACAGTTCGATTCAATCAGTGTTCGGCAGGTTCGCTCTCTATGACCGCTCGGTGCACGAATTATCAAAGACCGTTCGATTTAGTAGAGCTCGGCTTCCACAAACCGTTCGGTTTGCAATGCTCGGCCATTCAATTCAGTCGTGCTCAACCAAAGTCCTTTGAAGTTCAGTTGAACAAGTACTCATGCAAGTCAGGAACTGGTGATCGGTGCAGACTTCAACAGATCGTTCGATCAAGGCTTTGTCAAACCGTTCATTCAAGACATTCTCTGTCGTTCGGTACACACTTTGTCAGACCGTTCATTTGGTCAATACTTGTTTGGTCGTTCGGTTCTGTGCAAGAGGTTCAAATCCTCTTTCTCTAACTTCCAAACAGTGATTATCCTACACATAATAATTGAAATAATTAAGCCCAAATAATTCAAATTAATTAAAATAAGAATTAGTCTTGAAATTAAGCCCAAATAGTGAAAATGCTACAATAATTGAGAATGAAACACAATTCACTAATCCAATTCAGTGTGAAAAACTAAGTGAATAGTAGAAAATAATGACTCGTCATCCATCTATTGCAAAGTATTCGATAATTATTTTGTTAGTTCTATTGGCTACAATGTATCTGATAGGTACTCGGTAGACGGTATCCTATTCATGTCTTAGGTACTCATTTTTAGGTTGTAGCTAATAGGGCCAAAGGGGCTTCAACCACATACAGTACACCAACCCCCCCCCCAAGTCTTTTCATGTCTTGAAGGCATGCAAAGAATGCCAATATCTGGTCTGTAGTTGAGTTATAGGAACTAGGTACTCAGTAGACGATATCCTGTTGGTGTCTTAGGTAATCATTTCAAGGTTGTTGTTGATAGGGCCGATGGGTTTTCAACCACATACAATACATTAAACCCCAATCTTTTCATGTCTTGAAGGCATGCAAAGAGTGTCAATATTTGGTATGTAGTTGAGTTATAATAATAACATGTCGATGTCCAGTAGTTAGAGTTTATGATTTTGAAAAAGAATTTTGCAAAGGAATTTTTTTATCTTTAGCCATAACCTTATGGGTACTCAGCCTTGAGAAATCTAGCAACAAAGATGTTTAAGTCATGAGTTGTCAAATATTAGGGGATGGCCATAATTTTCCAGGAAGTTTGCTTAAGAGCTCTAATATTGTTTGTGATCACGAGAGAAGTGTGTTACCGTTGAGGTCAAGTAGTCATTCGTTTTAAAAGGTGTGTCAAGATCAAGTAGTGATAGTAATGCAGGTAGCCCAATGTCTGTATCATCAGATGCCACATCTTCCTAAAGGTTAGAGGTAAACATGGAGATAATTAGAGAGAATAGGATGGATCCCCAAAGGAGCCTGCCGAATCTGAATGAAAGAAGAGAGACCGGTACGATGAAATGGATGTCGAGGTCTGATAACAGTTGAAAAACCGTTGTTTTTAGACTTAATTTTGACCTTAAAAATAACCTTTATGACTTAGAAACTAGCTTGTAATCATGCTTTTGCTTATGATTTGGAAATAAGAGAGTAGAATGGGTTTTATGCTTGGTTTTCCTTATTTTTGCAGGTTTTAAGATGAATTGAATGGAAGAAGTGAAGTAGCCATAAGTTGGAGTTAGAAAAGGAAGAAAAAGTGCATAAAAGAAGAGTCGCAAGTACCGCTCAGCGGAAATTACTGCTAAGCGGCACTTTGAAGTCCCGCAGTCACCGCTGAGGTGCAAAACTACAGTTGAGTGTCAAATAGAAGAACCGCATTTACCGTTGAGCGCCATTTTAATTGGTCTTGGGCCACTTTTCTATAATCTTTAGGAGTCATTATAAGGTTTTAGTCAACTTAGGGTTAGGATGTTTTGACAGAACGAAGCAAAATCACACTTTCTTCACCCCTTGGAGGAGTATTTTAAATGCTCAGACTCCACTCTTCAAATTCTAGGGTTCTATCTTTCATTCTTTCATTGTTTTTCATCTAGTTTCACCATGATTATAGTGAAATAAACCTTCATTGTTGCTGGAGAACCATTGTAATCCTTTGAAACTCTCATGTTTTGAATTGATTCTTTATAATATATGTTTTATTTCATTAATTGTTAGGGTTTTTCTTCTATACTCTATGCATGCTTTGTTTAACTCATTCAATTTCATGAGCATTGATTTTATTTGTATGGACACATATAGATAAATCTAGACATGAAGAAATTCTCCCAAAAGAAATATTACCTAGACATAGGGATAGGAGGATTGGTTGCCTTTAAGCTTCTGTGCGAATGTAATGCATGAATAATTGCTAGGGAGACAAGACATTGTAAACTAGTGATTAGGATTAGGCTTTCTTCATTGAGACATCGAGTTTAAGGCACATTAGAAAGTGACATTAACATTAATGAAGAAAGGTGAATTCTTGAATGCATGAGAGTGGATAGGAGAACTCGGTATCCCCAACAACATAATCATCCATATATTTCAATCACGTTTTGCTTCTTTTGTCCAATTGATCAATACATGCATTCATATTTACGTTTTAGTATTTGCATTTAAATCTCAAAGAATTGGTTTTTCAAGTCTTATTTAACCAAGAAACAACACAATTGTTTAGGCTGTGAGTCCTTTGGGAAACGATACTTGGTCTTACTATTTTATTATTACTTGATACGATTCGGTTACACTTGTCGAGGGTTAACAAGGTCCAAATGCAATTTTCTAATTTTAGGTGGGCCTAAATTTCGAATTCATGGTTGTAAAGCATCTATATATTTGACCATGGGGGAGTTGGAAGATATCGGCTTGCTCAAGACAGCATGTGTCATCGATAGTGTTTGTCATGCAAGGAAAATTATGAAGACAAGTTCTTCTGCGTATACATGACTTTCTTCACCCAACTTCATGTCTAGCTCTCATTTGACGAATTCACTATAGGTGTTCTTTGATTTCTCAACGTGGCTCCAATACAGTTACACCCTAATGGGTGAGGGTGCATTCAAGCTTTTAAATTTCTCTACAAAACATTACACTTGTCTCCTTCTTCTGAGTGCTTCTTATATTTTTACTACACACATCCTCGAAAATTGTTTGTATGGGTTTCATTAATAAGGAAGCTGAAGGCTCTACTCTTTGGTTTGTATTCATCATCTTTTAAAAACTTTGTTGAGATTGGTGATAGGGAGAGCATAGGTTTAGTTGAACCAACAATATCAATTATAATTGTGTTTTTGATGATGACAACACATAATTAATAATAACACATGAATGTCTACTGTGTAATACATGTGCTTTTGATTATTGTGTTATATCTTTTAAAAGCATATATGAGAACATTATTGTGTTGATTAAAGCATACTACTGTGATTGATATGTGATTTTATCTGTGTATGCATAACATATGTTTTCAGAGATGAAAACCCACAAGCACTTTTGTTGAACTTTAAAGTGTGGCAAAACTATAGTTTTTAAGTCGATTACATTATGGGTAAAATCGATTAAAACTCGTGGGTTTGCACAAATACTTTTCAAGTGTGCTATGAGATATTTTGAGAAGAAAAGTTTTCAAAAGTGTGCTAAGTGTTTTCACTTAATCGATTGTAACAACGACGATATTTTTTAATATGTTGACCAAGCATTTATGACAAATCGATTATATTAAATGCATATTCAATTAATGCATTTGACTCGTATTATTCTGTTACAACTGTTAAATGTATTCGACTACGTTAATAGCTAAATCGATTAAAATGTGTCTAATGTGTGTAATACTATAAATTGACGTTGATTTGAATTCCATAAGAACTTTTGGGAATTAACACTTTCATATCTTTCAGAAAACGTTGTATGATCTTACAAAGGAAAGAAAAGCTCCAAAAATGAAAGATTGACCGTGGTTATCAAAGACTTGAAGGTTTCTTGTGAAGCAAGGTTTACTAGGTTTGAACGTCTGATCTATCTGCACAAAGAGGTGTACACTGCATGATCAGGAAATCTGCAATTGTGAAGATTGGTTAGTGCTCCCTATTATGATTATAGGAAGAATAATTATGTTATTGACTTTGAGGGTGACTCAAAGGGTTTGACAGTAGAAGAGGGTGCTCTTATTGTGTGTCTGTATTGTTTACTTCCTACATTTAGATTAGTGGGTTAGAGAGGTGTTTTACATTTTGACGTGAGGTCACTATAAAAACCTTGTTGTAAAAACTTAGATCTTTATAGTGCATTAGCTTCCAACTCAGCTTGATTGGAAGGACACTGGATGTAGGCTTGGTCAAACCAGTATGAAAATCAGTGTTTGATTTCTCTGATCTCTATCTCTGCATATAATTGATTAATCTATCATTGCATTCGGTTAAGCTTATTGTTACATTACATACAAACTTGCTTGCGTTTCAAGAAAAGTTCAAAGACGTTCGATTAAGCTCAAAGAAATAATGCAATTGAATCCAAAACACTATTTATATTCAAATTTGTAGGTGTTCAAGGTGTATGTACAAACACTAGTACAAAACTTGCGTACAATGTCGAATATTTTGGGCTTTTAATGGCGAATTCGTGAACGACGTCATATCAGGAGACGTTAAATTGACGTCGAATTTAAAAAATTTGAAGTTAAATTAACGTCGAATTTTGTCAATATACGACGTTAACTTAACTTTGAATTTTGTCAATATTCACCATTAATCATTTTTTTTTGTTTTTTTAATTAACTGTGACCTTTATTACAACTCTAAGAGACCTGAAAAACAGAAAAACAACAAATTTCAAATTTTGGTATTTTATAAAGCAAGAACTATGAACGGTAGTGTAGTACCAACAACAAACAATAATAACCAACAACAAACAAGTTCAACAAAAAAAAAACAACAAACAAGTTCAACAAATAAGATATTCAAAACGATAACAAAAACTAACATGCATTTGTATCAAATGAAAGAAAGATTACATGTGATGGTCGTCACACTTCGTTCGAGAAAAGTTTGAGAAGAGAAGAGGGTATCACGCGCTAAGATAAAGTGAATGAATTTTCAATCTCCCGCTCAAATTTTTATTCAATTCATTAACCTTTTAACGTCTAACGATGGGGCATTCCACGTTTTATATCATTTTACACCGAATTACAACTCTAAACGACATTTAATAATTGCATTTATTTACAAAAATTCCACCGATCATTTTTAACATTGGTTATTCAGTGGTTGGACGTTGAACGCGAGACGTTATACCCTGTTTTTCTACTAGTGAAAGGAGACCTTAGGTTGCTTATATAGCACTAGGAGATGAAGTAGGTGAAGAAAAATAAAAGATATGGGACTTAGAGGCCTCCAAGTCTGGACAACAACTTTCAAGGTTGTTTTAAGTTCCACGTCTCTTAATTGTACAACTTCTTAAGGGTATATAAGCTACCTAACTAGTCTAAAGATCAAAACTAAAATTATACATGAGCTAACTAGCAATACAAGCAACTAAAAGGAGAAGGGACTTATTTATTATTCTTTCTTTTTAGTCCAAGCTATGTGATAGAAGCGGCTCCAATCTTCAAGACTTGTGAGGCTCCTTGATTCAGAAGTGGCAGCGGAATGAACAAATGGTTCGTGAAAATAGTGCACTCAAGGTGTTTGTGAAATTGTTTGTAGCGGTTTGGACATGTGTGTGTAGATTCTCTAACTCATGAGGCCTTCCAAGAGGGAAGGAAGCTAGAGGATAAGTATGCTAAAGTGGCACAAAGCAATGAACTCGATAGAAGTGGCTGGAAATTCAATTCGGCAACAATTCACTATATCACTCAAGTTGAATTTACAAGAAAGAGAACCTCTCTTTTATAGAGTAAGAGAAGCGTGCCTAGCAAGCTACTAATACATTTACAACGTGAATGAAGCTACCATAGAGGTATGTAGAAGAAGCTACGTAGGTTGGGTCGCATGTTTCAAGAAAAACACATTTAACACGTTTAAAATGTGAAATGGCTGATGCAGAAATGTTGGTCGCGTGCTAGCAGCTTTTTCAATTTGGCAATTGTACTTCTTCTTTACTTTCTTTGCCTTCCTTTGTTTGGCAAGCTTGGCATGATTTCCCACCCTTATTGGTGATCTACAAAAACAAGGTAAATGTATTTAGGTAAAGAGAAGAAGGGTTTAATAAGTCATACTCCATAAGAGTAAAGTGGTGAGTGCTCCCTCTTCTTCTTGTATTCTCCTAGACATGGCTTGTGTTAAGGTCCTATGTGTATCTTGGATGGTCCTCCATCAGCCCCTCCCTCTTGAAAAGGATTTGTCCTCAAATCTGCTTGTACTTGTTGTGCATCTCATGTAAAAGCAATTAAGTCGCTGATGTTAAAAGTAGGACTGACACCAAAACTTTCAGGAAGATCTAACATGTATGCATTATCATTTATTTTCTTGACCACTTTGAAAGGACCATCACCTCTTGGACTAAGTTTGGACTTGCGTTGAGAGGGAAATCTATCCTTTCTCAAATGAAGCCAAACTAGGTCACCCTCTTTAAGAATTACTTGTTTTCTTCCTTTGTTGTTGTATTCAGTATATTTTTGAGTTTGTTTTTAAATATGTATTTTAACCTTTTCATGTAGCTTCTTGATAAACTCTGCTTTAGAAATGCCTTCTTTATGAAGAAAAGAAGATGATTCTGGAAGAGGTAGTATATCAAGAGGTGTGAGAGGGTTAAAACCATATACAACCTCAAAAGGAGAAAGATTAGTAGACTTGTGGACTACTCTATTATAAGTAAATTCTATGTGAGGTAGATGATCATCCCAATTCTTGTGATTACCTCTTAACATTACCCGTAATAGAGTGGATAGAGATCTATTGACTACTTCGGTTTGCCCATCAGTTTATGGGTGGCACGTAGTAGAAAATAGTAGTTTAGTTCCTAGCTTGGCCCATAATGTTTTCCAAAAATAGCTAAGGAACTTAACATCTCTATTAAAGACTATAGTCTTGGGTAAGCCATGTAATTTGACTACTTCTTTGAAGAAGAGTTGTGCTATATAGCTAGCATCATCTACTTTGTGGCAAGGTATGAAGTTGTCGTTGAAGCTATCAAATTAATACTACTTTTCAAGGCAACTTCAGTATTGCCAAATAGTATTCAAGAAAGTAGATAGGGTTAAAGTAACCCTGAGTCGTCTCCCAACGAATACAAAATTGTCTTTCAATATTTGAATCTTATGAATGCAATGCAATGCTCAAGAATAAAAGTAATGTTTGGAGAATGTTTAAAGAACAAATAGGAAACATAAAAACAGTTATGATGAAATAGGCTAATTCCACTGTTTTTCCAAGATAGATGCATCATCGGTTATTCACAAATCATTGTTCAATTGATTATTGTTCAAGTTTCAAATTAATTCAAGTATATTATTAATTAATTTAAGGGTGATCATGATATTAACCAAAGTAAATTCTCAATCAAATGCAAAACCTTTCTAGATTATTCACAATAAATTCAACCAAAGTACATTTTCAATCAAATTCTATTGTGTTTAATCATGTCTATTCTTAAATCTTCTAACCAAGTTAAAAGCTAATCAATCAAAGTAAATTCTCAATTGATTATAGTTGAAATTATTACTACCAATCAAAGTACATTCTCAATTGATAGTAAAAATCATTTAATCATATGAAAGTTCCTAAATTAAATCAAAGTAGATTCTCAATTAAACCTAGAAACCCTAGAACTCATATAATAAATATCCATGTAGATTCAAACACATTTTGATGCAAAAATATTTGCTTTTAATATGATAGAGAGATGAAAGACATAGAGAGAGAATAACATAAATCAATAATCAAAATAAACAATTGCATTAACTCAACCTAACCTCAAAATCCATAATGAAATTACAGAAGAATAGCCCTAGATGCTTAGCTCTCCATGAATGGAGTTTAATACATGATGAAATAAGAGAGAGAAGTGGTGAATGAATGAATGAAGTCCCTTTTCTGCCTCCCCCGGGTTTCTTTATATAAGGCTTGGACTCTGAATATTCAGTTGACAGAATCTTTTATCTTATATCTTCCAAATAACTAAAACATTTAGATAATTATAACATTATTTCGAAGATATTTTCTGTTGATATTCCCAAATTAAATTAATTCAACAACTGAATTTTATCTTTTATCTTTTCTGACTTTCCAAAATTGCACAAATGCCCTGAAATTTCCTCTATCTAAGTTTAGCCCCTTCAGAGTTCTCCAAAAATTGCACCAGAAGCCCCTATTGACCAGCTTTGACAAGAGAGGTCGCGTCCAATGAGGGCCTGCCATGTGGAATTCCCCCTTTCTCCTAAATTAGGGTTTAGAATGGGGAAAGGGCTCGCCCCTACGCCGCGTTGCTATTGAAGAAGAAGCTCTTCTCCTTTCTAGTGATGAGGATGAAATTACCGCTGTTTGATGGCGCTGTAATGGCAGCCTAAAAGAGAAAGGCCATGGCGGCACAATGATGATCTTGAACTTACAAGGATGCGGGTGTGTCGCGATCAGGCAAGGTGGTTGCGGCGCGATTCTGGATTTCTGTTTCTTTGCAGGTTGAATCGCGATTGCTGGGTTTATTGTAGGTCTAGTTTTGATGCAGGTTCTGATGTGGTGATGGAGGCAGTGCGAAGAAGATGTAACTCGCCAGAAGTTCACGACTTGCGGTTGAGAGGCGCGATTGGGTTCCGAGAAGGTGCGCACTTGTGGTTCATGGTGGTGTCGATGCTTCTGGCTTGCAACAAAGATTGATGAACAGCGGTAGTGCTTGCAGCGTTGATGGAGATGATGCGGTGAGGATGGTACGCGAAGAAGATGATGGTGGCCGTGGAGGTTGCACGACAGTGGCGGTGTCATGGATTTGGCAGCACATGGAGATTTTGTGACGTTCACGGTGGTCGGTGAGGGTTGCGGTGATGGCTGCCGGTGAGGCTAGTTGGGCGGCGGCTAAGGTTTCACGGTGATGGCAAAAGGAAGCTAGGATTTAGGAATTAGGGTTTCTTGGGAAAAGTTGATGAGGTGTCAAGTGTAGTGACGTGGCAACAACTGATAGGTTTATCTGGTGTTTAGAGGATTAATGACCTGACAACTTTTTTATGGTTAGATTAGAGTGCCACGTCCCATGATCTGGTGGAGTCTAGTTTAGGAGGGGTGTGTAGGGAAATTTAAGAGGTGTATTCTGATAACGGTTGAAAAATCGTTATTTTTATGCTTAAAATTGATACCAAAAGCAACCTTTAAGACTTAGAAACTAGCTTGAACTCATATTTTTGTCTTTAGTTTTTTGAATAAGAGAGTTGAAAGTGAATTTAATGGTTTTGTGCAAGATTCCCTTGATTTTGTAGGCTAATTGAATGATTTGAAAGAAGAATTGAAGTACCGAATGATTGGAGTGCTGAAAAGTCAACCAGAAACCAGAAAAGCCAACCAGTCAACCAAAAAAGTCAACCACTCAATCAGAATGTTAAAAAGTCAACCAGAATGTTGAAAAGTCAACCAGAATGCAGAAAAAGTGTGACCGAGTGGCGCTGAGCGGTAATTTGGCGCTAAGCGGCAGTTTTCAAGTGCCGAAATCACCGTTGAGGGGCAAAACAATAGCTGAGGGGCAAAATGGATCATGCGCTAGTATCGCTCAACGATAAAATAGCGCTGAGCGCCATTCTAAATGGGCTTGGACCGGTTTTCTGTTAATTTTATGGGCTTGGGCCTAATTTTCTGTATTTTTTAGAATAGTATATAAGCTTTAGGACGTCCTAGGGTTTGTATCTTTGGCTGGGAGGAAGCAGAAACACACTTTTCACCCCTTGGGGGTAGATGGGGAGATGGTGACGGCTCTCCTCTTCTTTTTCAAGGGTTTTTCTATCTCTTCCATTCTTTCATTATTGTTCATCTAGTTTCACCATGAATATGGTGAACTAAACTTTGTATTGTTGTTGGGGAATCAATGTAATCTTTTGAAGCTCTCATATATGAAATTTGTGTTTAAACATCTTATTTGAGATACATGCTTTCTTTCATCATTAGTTAGGGTTTTTCCTCTTTGCTCAAAGCATGCATTGTTTAACTCATTCAATGTCATGATTATTGGTTTTGTCGATATGGGAACGTACGGGGAAATCTAGATCCGGGAAAATTCTCCCAATAGCATATTGCCTAAACATAGGAATATGAGGGTTGGTTGCCTTTAAGCTTCTGTGCTTCAGAATTAATTATTAGGGATGCTAGGAATTGTATGAATTCGTAATTAAGGATAGGCCTTCTTGCAATGTGATTTAGAGAGTGACATTAACATTGATGAAAAGAATGATGAATTCCTAAAGTATATGAGAGTGGATAAGATGAAATTGATTACCCCAACAACATACTCATCCATCTAATTCATTCAAGTGTTTGTCTTCCTCTTTTCCATTGATCAAATTCATGCATACATGTTTAATTATTGTCTTTTGCATTTAAAACCTACAATCAATTGTTCACAAGTCTTAAATAATCAACAAATCATACAACTAACTAGGCCGTGAGTCCTTTCGGAGAACGATACTTGGTCTTACCGAGTTTTATTACTTGATACGATTCGGTCACACTTGCCGAGGGTTAAACAAGTTTTTGACGCCGTTTTTCGGTGTTCATAAATTTGTCATCAAGTTTTTGGCACCGTTGTCTAGGACTCGTGGTTTAACTAGTTCATTTGTGTGATTATTGATTATCTTTGACTTGAATTTTGAATTTCTGTTTTTATTTATTCTATTTTTATTTTTATTTTATTTTTATTTTATTTTATTTTATTTTATTTTTCTATTTTTATTTTTTATTTTTTTCTGTTTTTATTTTATCTTCTTATCTCTGATCTTATATCTTCTTCTATATCTTTTTGTGCTAACCAATTTTTCTAGGGATTTGTTTTCTTGTGTATGCAGGAAGCCATCCGAACTAGGAGCAAGAAAACTGCAGAACCTCTTCTTGAAGGTTTGGACGAGAGTAGACGGTGGAGAAGAATCCGTACATCTAGAGAACTTTTTCCTTCTCCGGAAACTCTGTTACAACCATCACCACAAAGTTCTGACCATAGCACTGAGGAGATGGAGAATAACAATGTCAGAAGAACCCTTGCTGATTATACTAATGTAGCTGGACCTCAGCATTTTAACAGCATAGCAAGACCAAGAGTCAATGCAGCTAATATGGAGGTGAAACCAGCATTAATCCAACTGGTGAAGAGTAACCAATTTAATGGGTTGTCTCACGAAAGCCCATATGAGCACCTTACAACTTTTAATTAGATTTGCAACACAGTAAAGATAAATGGGGTGTCGGACGAAGCAATCAAACTTAGCCTGTTTCCATTCTCATTAAGAGGCAACGCTAAGCTTTGGTTGAATTCTTTTCCAGAAGGAAGCTTTACAGAGTGGGAAGCAGTGGTGACAAAGTTTTTAAACAAATACTTTCCACAATCAAAAGTAAAGTGTTGGAGAGTGCAAATGTTGAAACAGTTGAGTTAGACAGAGAGAAAGAAAAAGAAGAGAGAGAAAAGAAAGAAAAAGAAGAGAGAAAAGAGAGAGAAAAGAGAAAGGAGAGAGAAGAGAGATAAAGAGTAAAGATAGTTTTCCTTTTCCAATAAATCAAGAGAAACAATTTGATTTTACATAATTATTCAAAATGGTGGACAATGATATACCTTGGAAGGAGATATTACAGCATATTGCAGTTTATACAAAACCTGAGGAAGAAGTCTCTACAAAGAAAAGACGTAGAGATGATAATACAAAGAAGTATAAAGCTGTTAAGAAGGAGCCATTCCCTCCAAAAGCAAAAGATCCAGGAGGTTTATCCATTCCATGCACAATAGGGAAGAAAAGGATAAAGAAGGCTTTACTTGATTTAGGATCAAGTGTTAACTTGATACCTTATTCTTTACTTGAGCAGATTGGTGATGTTAATGTGAAGCCTATAAAGGTTAATTTAGTAATGGCAAACTACAATTCTTGGCAGACTTTGTGGTGATGGAGATGGAGACTGAAAAGATACCCATTATTCTTGGAAGACCGTTTATGAAAACGGATAAAGCCATCATTGATGTGAATGAAGGTATAGTGGTACTCCAAGACCGAGAAGAAAGAGTTGTTGTAGATGTCTTCAAAGAAGAGAGGCAGATGCAGGAAGAAGAAGCTAGTCATAAAGCTGCATTTCAAGATGTACTCATGACTAGCCCTGAAGATGAAAAGCACAAGGTTAAAGGTAAACATTGTTTGTTGTTTCAGGTACAGGAGAAAGAAAAGATTGGAAGAGGAAGAAAAGTCCATGATGACTGGATGAAAGAACGACTCCAACTTGGTACACCTGTGAGATTCAAAAACAAGTTGTGGGTGGTGAAAGGCTACACAGAAAATGAGATGATAGAGATAGAGTCTCCACATTCTAGAAGAGTCAAAAAAGTGTACCGGAAGCAGTTGAGGAGTTGGTGCGATATGAACATCAACCATGAAGAAGGAACTTGAACTTTATTGGGTCAAGCTAATGACGTTAAAAGAGCGCTTGCTAGAAGGCATTCCAGTGATTTAAGGACAATTTTTTTCATTTGATTTTATTTTGGTTTTGTAATTTTTAATCAGTTGGACATTATTTCTGTAAAATTTTTGGGTATAACATCTACTGAAGGATGCTATGTGGTTAAGTATCTACTGAAAGATACTAGGTTTGTTACACCTACTGATGGGTGAAGGTAAGAAAGATTTACACCTATTGATGGGTGTTGGTGGATTTTGGGTCAGGCTCGTGACGTTAAACAAGCGCTACCTGGCAACCCAGTTGATTGATTATATTTTTGTTTGTTCTACTTTAGTTGCATGATAGGGACTTGCATGTGTGATTTGAGAATTTAAGTGCAGGGAGCAAGTGAGGGGCATGTGTAGGAGGCACCTAGGTTAAGCTAGGAAGAAGAAGCACTTCCCGAAAGTGTCGCTGAGCGGTAGTGTCGTAGACTGGGCTTAGGTTGCCCCTTAGCGGAACCCGAGCCCATTAGGGTATTTTTATACCCTAAGTTGTGCCTTGGCCTCTCTTTTTAGATTCTTCTCTGCACACACTCCTACATACTTTTTCAAAGGTTCTCTATAACTTTTCCCTCATCCCTCTTGAGAAAATCTCCCTTCCACTCACTTCTCACTAGTTTTTCATCTAAGTTTGGGGTTGGAAGAAAGCATCATAGCTTGAAAAGATTCTCCATTCATCTAGCATCTCCACCCAAGTAAGTCAAGCATTTTTCATTCTAGGGTTCTTGAGTTGAATTTGATTGTTGAAGCATGAAATTTTAGGGGTTTTGATTTCTATGCATGATTTAATGATTTAATTTATGTTTGAACCGATTAAACTGAATGATTTTGATCTAGAAGACTGAAAATTGCATGTGGGTGGAGTTAGGATAAGTTAAAAGTGCATTTTTCAAAAATATGCAGAGTCACCGCTCAGGGGTAAATTGCCGCTGAGCGGCACTCTGACAGACATGTTATTTTTACTGGATTGTGTTCTGGATTGCTGCATTGGTGGCGCTGAGGGGTGATTTTGACCCTCAACGGTGGTCTAGCTTCGAAATAATGTGTTGTTTGTGGTTTACTAATGATTAGCAACATGTCTTGTGGTTTTGTAATCTGTGTTTGATGTAGGAATGGCATCCTCGTTAGGCAAAAGAGTGAAGACCATGGCATCCAAAAGGAAAGAAAAGGAACCAGAACAACCCCATTCTAGAAGGTTCCTATCTCGCAAACATGAGAAGCACTTCAAGGTGGTCCAAGATAGGAGACTCCTTATGGAGAGGAAAGTTGGAATGATACCTAACTTTGCTCCTCAATTTGGAGAGAAATTGTTGGGAAATGATTGGGGGAAGCTAGCCACATACCCTACACCAGCCAATATAGCTGTGGTGAAAGAATTTTACACCAATGCCAGGAAGATTGGTGATTATCCGGCTGAGAATTACCTAGGCTATGTTAGAGGTCACGCTATTAGGTATGATCGTGATTCTATCAACAACTTCTTGGGTACTGTGTGGGCTGGTGAACAGTGCCCGTTTGCTCTCTGTATGGAAGAAGGCACTGATTTTGATGATGTGGAGAGAGTTTTATGTGTACCTGGAGGACATTTTCAGAGGAATAGAACTGGCTTTGTGGTGAACATTAGGAGGACTGACTTGACTCCTCTTGCAAAGTATTGGATGGCGTTTTCTCATGCTAACATTCAGCCATGTTCTCATGTGTCAGACATCACTCTTAGCAGGGCACTCCTCCTTTACTATGCAATCAGGAATTTGAATGTCAATATTGGACACGTAATAGCTGATGAGATAAGGGTGTGTGCTAACACAACAAACAACAAAGCACCCTTAGGACATCCTTCTTTGATCACACACCTTTGCAAGATAGTTGGGGTGGATACTTCTGCTCCACCATTTGAAAGGCCAAGAAAAGCAATTGATGAGGCCTATTATAGACAATACTGCGGAGGTGAGGAGGTAGCTCAGCCTGTTCCACCACGTCGTACTCGCAAAGAAAGAGGACAAGCACAAAGTCAGGCATCTGCTAAGACACATGAAGCAGAACCTTTCCAAATGAGGGACATGTATATGTCTCTTATAGGTGCACAGTTACAGTCTATTCACAGAGGCCAGGTGGCCACTGCTGAGATGATTGTTGGAATGTATGATACACCTCCAACACACAAGTGGACTATGGAGGAGTTCCATAATGTGGTAGCTTGGCCAGAAGAGCATGTACAAGGCGGCAGAGCTGGAGCAGCTGAAGCTTCAGCTATGGAGATGGATGAAGATGATGCTGATGATGATGAGGATGATGCATTTGAGGATGATGAAGATGAGGAAGAAGAGGAGGATACAGATGACAGTTCAGACTGATGAGGAGCTGAGATAGCATTTACTGATGAATGCTATCATAACTAGAGCAGGACTTATGCTTTCGTTTGGTTTTATGTTCTGAACTTATTTGTTGTTTTTAGAATAGGATTTGATGTACTCAATTGGAAACTTTGTTTGTTATGATGGTTTGCTTATGATTGTTGATTGTTTGATAAGTAATGCTTAATGATGCTTTGATATTGATTGATGTTGAGATGTGCACATTACATGTTTATACAGGTGGTTCACAAGCTTTATGAACAAATACATGATGTTGTGATTGTGATTGTGATTGTGATATTAAGTAGGATGTGTATGTCAAATGTGAATAGCTTATATGTGAGGTTTTGAGCTCCAGAGTTTGTGTGATTGAATGCTATTACTTTGAAAGCATGAATGACTTTGCCCAGGTTTTCTATGATTTAATTACTTACTTGTTTGCATCATATGATCAAGGCCACTTGTTGGTAACCCTTTTATTAGCAAAATTCATGAATTTAGCCCACTAAAAGAGAACACTATGTGTTCTATCATTTGAACCTTAGCCTTGAACATGATTTGAAAACCCTTGTTGAAAAGCTTTACCTTGAGTTAAGTAGAAAATATTTTGTGGTATTGACAAATGTTCGAGTTTGGGGTTGCTGGGAAGTTATGAAAGGGAAATTGAAAGCATTGAGCTAAGAGCTAAGGATTAAGTATGTGAAAAGAAAAAGAGAAAGAAAAGAAAAGAAAAAGCAAAGCTCAATGCAAAAGAAAGTTTGGGAAAAGTAAGAATGATTGTGTTTATATGATTCTCTTAACTCAAGGGTTTTGTGATCTAGAAAAACCAATTTTCTTGTTAGCCCAGCCACATTATAAGCCATTGAAAAGTCCTTGTGATGATGCATGCTTGTGAATGTATTTGATTGTGGTTAAATGAAAGGCAAAGTCAATTCATGTGACATTGTGATAGTAGAGTGAATGAGTAATTACCTCTTATACACTTGTGTTTGAGTGAAACACTTTACCTAGTGAGGAAAGATTCCATGAGCACATGAACATCCATGCTTAGTTGATTGATCATTCATGAAAAATAGCATTTGTTGGATATTAAGTAATTTTGTGAACACTAAAGCATGTGTATGCCTTGATTGAAGTCTTTGTCATGAGTTTAATTGAAGTCCTTACTTATCCTGAAAAGAGGAATTTTGAATGGAGTAAACCATTGTATTGGTTGGTAGAAGATTGAGTTACATCTTGTTTGCTTGAGGACAAGCAAAGTTCTAAGTTTGGGGTTGTGATAACAGTTGAAAAACTGTTATTTTCATGCTTAAAATTGATACCAAAAGCAACCTTTAACACTCAGAAACTAGCTTGGAATCATGCTTTTTGTCATATTTTTGGAAATAAGAGAGATGGACAGGTTTATGCTTGATTTTAGTGTTTTATGCAGGTTTTAAGGTGAATTTGGTGAAAGAAGTGAAGAAGAATAGAGATGGAATCAGAAAAGAACTCAAAAAGTGAAAAAGAAGAGAAGCTGTAAGTACCGCTCAGCGCCAGTTTACCGTTGAGCGGCACTCAGGAACACCCGTTGGCTCTGCTGAGGGGTGAAAGTGCAGCTGAGGGGAAAATTGACTACGCGTTGGTACCGCTGAGCGGCAGTTTACCGTTGAGCGGTGGTCTTTTGGGCTTAGGCCCACTTTTCTGTAATATTTCAAATAGTATATAAGCTTTAGGACGTCCTAGGGTTGGGATCTTTGGCTGGGAGGAAGCAGAAACACACTTTTCACCCCTTGGGGGTAGATTGGGAGATGGTGACGACTCTCCTCTTCTCTTTCTAGGGTTCTATCTTTCATTCTTTCATTATTGTTCATCTAGTTTCACCATGAATATGGTGAACTAAACCTTGTATTGTTGTTGGGGAATCAATGTAATCTTGTGAAGCTCTCATATATGGAATTTGTGTTTAAACATCTTATTTGAGATACATGCTTTCTTTCATCATTAGTTAGGGTTTTTCCTCTTTGCTCAAAGCATGCATTGTTTACACTAGTGCAGAATTGACCTTTAACGTCACCCCATAGACGTCCGTCCACCAAAACCCCAACGTAAATAATTGATCTGTGGCATAAATGTAAATAATTGAGTGTGGAGACGTCCGTCCTGGAGGGGGCCGGACGTCTATAATATAGTAGACGTCTGGCCCCTCTAACGGACGTTCAAAAGGCTGACAGGAGAGTTGAAGATTCAGCCTTTTGAACGTCTGTTCTGGAGGGAACCGGACGTCTACTATATTATAGACGTCCGGCCCCCTTCAGGACGGACGTTCAAAAGGCTGAAGCAATCAACTCTTCAACCCCACCCGTCAGCCTTTTAAACGTCCGTCCTGGAGGGGGCCGAACGTCTACTATATTATAGACGTCCGACCCCCTCCAGGACGGACGTTCAAAAGGCTGACGGGTGGAGTTGAAGAGTTGATTGCTTCAGCCTTTTGAACGTCCGTCCTGGAGGGGGCCGAACGTTTGTAGACATTCGGCCCCCTCCAGGACGGACGTTCAAAAGGCTGAAGCAATCAACTCTTCAATTCTCTCGTCAGCCTCTTGAACGTCCGTTAGAGGGGCCGGACATCTACTATATTATAGACGTCCGACTCCCTCTGTCAATACCGAATTTCGTCCGGATTGGGGTTTTGGCTTTACCGTAGACTGTTCTCCTTTGTTTTATTATTTACCCTTTTTATTATTTTTTTTATTTTACTATTTTCGTTTTTATTATTTATTTATGTATTTTCTTATTAGTTTACTGGTGTCTTTAGTTTTTGTTTTTTTTTAGTTTTTACCTTTTTATTTTATTAAAAAAAAAAAGGAATTAGGAAAAGGGGACGTTTTGTCTTTAGTAAAAAATATGCGAGAAAAGAAAAGTGTTTTGGTTGAGGGTACGACGTGTATGTGTGTTGGAGGGAGAGGGTGCAAGAAACCGTTTCTGCAGAGTGTGCGGGTGGCAGAGACGTTTTGGAGCCTACATGGCATATGCACGATTTGGTATACGGAATGGGAGGGTAGCACAGAAAAGCGAAGAGAAAGGGGAATTTTGGGGAGGAGCTACAGCGGGCCTTCATCAAAGGAGAGAAATTTTGCTGGGGGTACTGGAGAGAAAAGAGAGGAGAGTTTGGAGGAAGAAAAGAAAAAAGAGGATTGGACACTGCTTCTGAGGTCCACCATTGTTGGCACCTGCAAAGACAAAGGTTAGCTTGAACGAAGGAGGAGGAGGCATCGGATTAGCGGAGCTAACTACAACCAGTGGAGCTCCAAGAGGTAAGTAGACTTGCTCACTCGTATAGTCATAAGTCTTGGATGTATTATGCTTCATACTGGATGTTGTTCCATTGATAATGCATTGTTGTGTGAATGTCCGCGTTTCTCCATCATCATCCAATGTATAATTACATGTTGTCTTCGATCTGAAACCTCCAATATCGTCCGCCACTCACTAACCTCCCCTTCCATTCATTCTCTGTTTCACCACCCCAGCCTCATCCTACCCTTAACAATCTTCACCCATTTCCCTACTCCAACCTTTGTCTCCCTCCCTCGCAAGCTTCCATCAACCCTTTTGATTCTCCACTTCTCTGATCGTGTTTCTCTCCTCCAAGCAAATCCATTTCTCAACTTCACTCATCATTTTCTCATGACCCAATCAATACTCAGAGCAGGACAAACTCTTCATTCACGATTCATACTCATACGCACACAAACACATTCCAATGCATAATGAAGCTATAGAAATCCATTTTCGGTCTCTCCTTTTCAAAGACATGGAGCAGCACGAGCTCTGATTTTCCACAGTCTTCAACGTTTTTGTTCCTCAACCAATTCCATGCAAAATCAGATTTGAACCAGTGAATAGCAGCCAATAAGAAAACCAAGACGGAGAGGGAGAGTTGGAGCGGCGGCAGGCGGTGCCCAAGGTGGAAAAGCCTCAACCCTAGGCTAGTGCGAGAGAAGCGAGGGAGAGAAGGCAGTGGCACCGCGGTCGGCAGTGGGTCTGGTGGAGCGAGTTGTCGCCGGCGAGGCCAAGGCGCGTTCTGGTTGAGGCGACGGTGGCCGGCGCTGGCATAGGCGGCGGTGGGCCTGCGAAGAGTGGAGCTGAGGGAGTGAGCTTACGGGAGAGTGTTGGGTCTGAGTGGGTGAGGAATGGGAGGGAAGATGCCGAACCCCTAGGGGATTCTAGGTTAGAAACCACCCGGGTGGGCCAAGCCCATAAATAAACGCACGTTAAGCCTTTTTCGAACGTTCGTCCTCTACCTCCTGACCGAACGGCCGTCCGGCCACTTCTTGGACGGACCGTTTGGTGACCATCACCCCAACGAACGCTCGTCCCCAACGAACGCTCGTCCCCAACGAGCGCTCGTCATTCAGCCCATTTCCCAGCATCCGTTCGTCATCGCCCAACGAACGCTCGTCCCCAACGAGCGCTCGTCATTCAGCCCCTTTCCCAGCGTACGTTCGTCAACTCCCCATCGAACGCTCTTCCCCAACGAACGCTCGTCCCCAACGAGCGCTCGTCCCCAATGAGCGCTCGTCATTCAGCCCGTTTCCCAGCGTCCGTTCGCCATTCCCGAACGAACGCTCGTCCCCAACGAACGCTCGTCCCCAACGAGCGCTCGTCATTCAGCCCATTTCCCAACATCCGTTCGTCATCGCCCAACGAACGCTCGTCCCAACGAGCGCTCGTCATTCAGCCCCTTTCCTAGCATCCGTTCGTCATCGCCCAATGAACGCTCGTCCCCAACGAACGCTCGTCATTAAGCCTCCTTTCCCAGCGTCCATTCGACATTTACACCAACGAGCGCTCGTCGTCCACTCTCCTGTTCTAAACGTCCGCTCGTTATCTCCACCAACGAACGCTCGTCATCCAGGTTCCTTTTCTCAACGTACGTTCGTCAACTTCCACCAACGAGCGCTCGTCATCCACTCTCCTGTTCTAAACGTCCGCTCGTTATCTCTACCAACGAACGCTCGTCATCTAGGCTCCTTTTCTCAACGTACATTCGTCAACTCTCCCCAACGAGCGCTCGTGATTCTGAATCCTTTCCCAACGTACGTTCTACCTCTACCACGGACTGCACGGTCGCCTGCGACGGAACGTTCGGCACCCCTTTTCTCGGACCCCTCATTATTTGCTTTGTTTTTATTTAACTTATTTGTTTTTTTTTTATTTTATCCTATTTTATTTATTTATTTTATTTTATTTCTTATTTAGTTTTATTGTCTTATTTTATTTTATTTTGTTCTAGATATCTACTTATCCTAAAATATATATATTTAATAATGCAATATTTATAATTTAAATAAAAGAATTTACAAAAATATGTTATAAAAGGTTAAGCACATGTGTGATCGCACGCATCGTCCTTGTGCTAAAACCTTTTCTTCTTCTCAAATAATAACAAAAATATTTTAAAAGGGTTAGGCACATGTGTGATCGCACGCATCGTCCTTGTGCTAAAACCTTTTCTTCTTCTTTTCTAAAATTATAAAAAACATATTTTAAAAGGGTTAGGCACATGTGTGATCGCACGCATCGTCCTTGTGCTAAAACCTTTTCTTCTTCTTTTCTAAAATTACAAAAAAATATATTTTAAAAGGTTTAGGCACATGTGTGATCACACGCATCGTCCTTGTGCTAAAAACCTTTTCCCTTTCTTAATTAAAATTACAAAAATATATTTTAAAGGTTTAGGCACATGTGTGATCGCACGCATCGTCCTTGTGCTAAAAACATTTTCCCTTTCTTAATTAAAATTACAAAAATACATTTTAAAGGTTTAGGCGCATGTGTGATCGCACGCATCGTCCTTGTGCTAAAAAAACCTTTTCTCTTTATTTTATAAAAATACAAAAAAAACAAGAAATCTACAAAAAAAAACTAAAAATATCTACAATTTCAAACAACAAACAAATGGCTATGCCAGAACTACGTGATCCTTGATTCTCTATCAAAAGTGGAGATACGTAGGAGCAAGGCCAGTCCTTGTCAGGTTCACTTTCCCAAAAATCCAAATTTATCCATAATCATTTTCCAAACAAAATTTTCTAAACAATTTTCAAACCAATTTTCAAAGCAGTTTTCTAAAAGAACTACGTAACCCTGATTTCTCATTTTGAATGAGAATACGTAGGAGCAAGGTCAATCCTTGTCGGACCCAAAAAACTAAAAAATATGTTTTGTTTATTTAGAATTTTATTTTAGGGGATAGTTAAACATTTTGAAAACCACATCATATTCGTGCATTTAGTTAAAGGTACTGCCTTAGGGCAGGCGTTGTGGGGGTGCTAACACCTTCCCCACGCGTAACCGACTCCCGAACCTAGAATCTGGTTTTCGTGGACCGTGCTTTATCGTTTTATGGTTTTTCCGTAGTTTTCCAGAATAAACCATGGTGGCGACTCCAAATCTCTTTTCCAAAACTCGATTTTCTTTTTTGGATCGTCGTCCCGTCGCGATTCCGGTTGCGACAGATGGCGACTCCACTGAGGAATTGACGAGAGGCAGGCCATTTAATTAGATGCGCGAATTTGACATGATTTTTCTTTGTGTTTTTCTTCCCCTGTTTTTTTCTTTATTTGTGTTTGATAGTTGGAATAACCGCATGTGAATTGTTGAATATGGAACCTTAGGGTAGAAAACATGTTTATATCTGCCTGGGAATTTTTCTGGTTGTTTTGCAGGTGAGGGTTTGGGTATGCACTGCATTCTCCCTTCACACACACACTTTGTGCATATCATGAGTAGGGCCCTATACCCGGGTCTGAGCGCAACTTAGAATTAGAGGAGTTGTGTAGCGGTGTCATTCTGGGATGTACTTCCTGTCTGGCTATCGTGAGAACTCCAGCTAGAGTCTGTTCTCTTCACTTGTGTCTCCTCATCTAGTTGATTACTCGACTGTTGTGGAGATGCTATGAAGGGGGCCATAGCTCTAGTGACCATTGACCTCTAGGTTCAGGAGACCATCCTTGTGAAATTGCATATACTTGACCTCGAATCCAAGCCATGGAACCTTTATTAGGGCACAAAGGGAGAAACGTGTATTCTTGTAATCCTCATGTTGTTCGTTCTCTTTCGAAAATTATGTTATTGCATTTTCATGCCATGCATGCATTTGATTCATCGTGTTGTTTTATTATCATGCATCATATTCATGCATCATTTAGTAACATGTTGGTTTTAGGGGAAATCACAGGTATACACTTGACTTCACACGAGATGGATGTTGACACCAGATCTGATGTTACACTGCATACCAACTCCGCCATTTTAAGAAAGAAGTCTAGCCTAAGGACACATGTTGGAAATTTGACCGGGTTGATAAATTTAGGCCGAAGACTCAAGACCATGCAGAGAGAAGCCTTCAGGAGGAAATATGGGAATTTGTTGAGTTTAATGGAGGTAAAAGTACAGTTGCCCGCTATTACAACTCTAGCTCAGTATTATGATCCTCCCCTGAGATGTTTTACCTTCCAGGACTTCCAGCTGGCGCCAACTGTAGAAGAATTTGAGCATATTCTGGGCTTGCCATTAGAGGGTACCAAGCCATACCAGCACTTGGAGCATCATGCTTCCGTTTCTACCCTTGCTGCTATAATGAAATTACAGCCCAATGAATTAGAGAACCGGTTGATAACGAGACATCAAATTCGGGGGCTGACACAAGGTTACCTTGAACAATATTTGCACGACCTGGGCGATAGGGAAGAATGGGAGACCTTCATGGATGTACTAGCCCTCACTGTGTTTGGCATTGTCCTGTTTCCCAGGCTGGAAGACTTTGTAGATTACACTGCTATTGATGTCTTCGTGGCAAAAAAGACGAGATCAGAAAACCCCGTAACAGCAGTCCTCGCAGATGTGTATGGGACTATGAGTTTTTGCCATGAGAGAAAAGGGAAGAGGATTCTTTGTTGTTTGACGGCGTTATATGCATGGATGACGGCACGAGTATTTAAGGGGGTAATCGATGTTAGAAGTTCACCTGAGAATCTGTCCCATCAAGGAGGTAATGGGTGGGCTCTTTTCTTCGCCGGTTTGAGAGAAGGAAACGTAAAATGGCGCCTTCCTTGGCTTGAGACTAAACCATCTATCCAACATTATGGCAACTTCCCTAACATACCTCTCATAGGCGCTAGGTATTGTATTAACTACAACCCTGTTTTGGTCCAAAGACAGTTCGAATATCCTATGAAGGGAGCGCCTTCACCAGATTATCTCACAGCCTTCTTCATCTACTATGAGGACGGGCATTGTACTGAAATGTTGAGGAGAGTCAGAAGTGCCTGGGAAAATGTGGTGCGAGCAGAGAAGGACCTGAGGAGTGGAGTGATTGATAGCATGGTTAGTTATCATACCTGGATTTTGGAGAGGGTAAGAGAAATCAAGTTGCCTTTCAAGCCCATCAATGATCAATCGGCGAGTGAAGGGACATCCCAAGCCCCAGAAAGTGAAGAGGTGAAACAGTTGAAGGCTGAGGTGGAGAAATTGAGGGTGAGGAGTGCTAGGTTGGAAAATGAATTACAGAAAGCTCGCAATGATTTTGTGGATATGAGGAATGATAACGAAGAAAAGTCACGGGCTTATGAAAACATTGTCAAAAGCCAGAAGGCAGAGAGAGATTATACATTCCGAGTAAAACAGGATCTTGCGGCCGCAAGTAAGGAGTTATCCACGAGGGTGAATGAGAAGAATGTGGCTTTAGAAGAGGGCAGACAGTGGAAACAACTCTATGAAGAAGCCAAGAGGGATAAAAGGGAAGCCCTAAAAAGACTAAGGGAAGCGCAAGTCCAAGTACAAGAATCGGGGCATCAAATGAAGGAAATGGCTACATCATTTGAAGCGGAGTTGAATCAGGAGCGTTGGAAGCTGGCAGAGGCTGAAGAGGAGTATCGAGCCATGTTAAAGCAGATGGAGGATTACATCGAGGAGCAGGAGGAGCGATAGAGGTCGATGGAATTTGAAGAAAGGCATCAGGCCTTGATAAAGCGAATGAAAGAGCACATCGCAGAGCAAGAAACGGCCGTAAAGCATTGGAAGGAAAGCTTCTCTCAGTTGGCTGCTTTGGCAAATGGGGTGATTGAAGACATCCCCAGAATGGTGTCGGAAGCTGAAGCAAGTACCCACTTTTATAGCCCACCAGTAGAGATAGAGCTTTTTATTAATCACTGTAAACGGTTGATAGACGAGATGAAATCCCTCATCACTCGGACTAGGAATTGATGTATTTAGGGATCTTTACGGTTTGTTTCCTTTAAGAAATGTAATGAACTTGTTTCCCTTTAAATGAAAGGTGTGGGATGTTGTTTAGCATCTGCTTGTGTTAATTTCCATCAGTGATGTCATTACAATCTTGTGATTTCCCCCTATTACTAGCATGCATCATCTTTTCTTTTGTTCAGCATGTTTCATTTCCATCTAATTAATTAAAATAATAAAGCAGTACGCGTGAGAAAAAACGACGACCAAATTTCCACGACATCCCTACCGGACCCGGGCAAACTCAAAAGCCATGGCAAGCTGGGAGGAGTCACAGGAGTCTCTCAAAACGGATGTTGGCCAGTTGAAGGACCAGATCGGCCAGATCTTGGCGATGCTTGAATCCATGAAGACTGCTGGAGAGTCTTCATCTACGCATGTTGGGGGGAATGCTCACCCTTATCCCCCAATGCTCAACGCTGCGAGCCAATCTGTTCCTTTCCCACTGTATGGTTTACCTCCGGGTTATGCTCCTCCTGTAGGAGAGTACTCAGAAGCTGAGCACGCTTCATTCTCGTTCCCCGCGACTGTCAATATACCACCAACCACCGGCACTCAGGGACCTGTCTTAGTGTCGGCTCCCATGGTGGGCACGGGAATGAATGAGACCAACACAACTGATGGAATTCGGGTGACCCCAGTACCGCATGTGGTTGCTAGGGAGAATTCTTCAGTCGAAGCTGCACAGCACGCCACGATGGTTGGGGGATTCGGTAGCCTCGTTGGAGCTACGGGTAGGTTGGAGATGCGGCCAAATTGAGTTTGGTTCCGGGCTTGAAAATCCCGCCTAAATTCAAGGCGTCGGAGTTTGAAAAATATAGGGGTAACACTTGCCCTAAAAGCCATGTGATCATGTACTGCAGAAAGATGGCTGCGTATGCTCATGATGAGCAGCTACTCATCCACGTTTTCCAGGAAAGTTTGGCTGGGGTGGCATTGAACTGGTACACCCACCTGGAGCCATACCGAATTCGTTGTTGGGCGGATCTAGCTGACGCTTTCGTAAAACAATATGTATACAATACTCATGTTGCTCCGGACCGTTTGTAGCTGCAGAATATGACAAAAAAGGACAATGAAACTTTCAAAGAGTACGTCCAACGATGGAGAGAGTTAGCTGCGCAAGTTGGGCCGCCGTTGTTTGATAAGGAGATGGTGTCGATGTTCGTAAACACACTCCAGCCGCCATTTTATGAGCATATGGTTGGGAATGTATCTGTCAATTTTGCTGACACCATCATCATTGGTGAGAGGATAGAAATTGGATTGAAAAACGGGAAGATAGCCTATGGCCCACCTGCAGCTACAAACTACAAAAAGCCCAGTTTCAATCAGGGGAAGAAAAAAGAGGGGGAGGTACATGCTGCGTCGGTAATGCCTGTGTGGAGAGGACGAGCTCCCAATCCTGATTATCGACCATACTTAAACCCACCTCCTTATGCTGCTAACACCACGTTTGCTCACCAAGCTAGGCCTCAACAACAACAAGCGTATTATCCACCGCAGCGTATCCCAACCGAAGCTGCAAGACCGGCCGCAAACATGGGCCCAAATCTGAATGTGGGTCACAACAACAACCCAAGGGGAAATCAATTTGTTAGGTTCACCCCAATCCCTATGACCTACACTGAATTGTTACCTAACCTAGTCAAAAAGGGTCTGGTCGCCATTTGCCCGATGAAGCCTGTACAGCCGCCGTACCCTAGGGGTTATGACGCAAATGCCAGGTGTAGTTATCATGCAGGAGGCGTTGGCCACTCGACCGAATGATGTATGGCTCTCAAGTACAAAGTTCAGGCTCTGATAGATTCGGGTTGGTTAAAGTTTCAAGAGGACCAACCCAGCGTCGATACTAATCCATTGTCCTGGCACGGGAGTTCCTCGACGAACGCCGTCGAGGTTGGAAACCATGATCTGATAACAGATGTGGGCGACATCCGAAGTTCTAGGAGGTTTATCTTTGAAGCTTTGTTGAAGAAGGGCCTAGTGAAGGGCGATTATGATCTGGGTATAGCGTGTGCACTCCATCCGGAGGCCGGGCACTCTATTGAGGAATGTATGGAATTCGAGATTTTTCTACAAGACTTACTTGATAGAAATCTGATGCAAGTGTGCCGCAAGGTCAGAGAGGAAGAAGTATTTGCACAAATTGGTGGAGAATCTGATGTGACTCTACCCGAACCTTTGGTGATCCATTTTACTAGGACCACCCCTGCACTGGTAACTGAAGGAAATCCGTCTGTTGTCATCCGAGTGCCAACTCCTTTCCCTTATAAGAACGAGAAAGCCGTCCCATGGAGATATGGGGCAACTGCATTAGATGAGGGAGAATATGCAAATCCGGCTGTGGAAAACATATCAGGCATTGGTGGAATGACCAGAAGTGGTCGAATCTTTACACCACCAGAATTGGCGAGAGAAAGAACCAATGATAGGGAAGCAACAATGGCTGCAAAAGCAAAGGAGTTCTTGAGGGGGAAGAACGTGGAGGCCGAGGAGACCCCCGACAAAGAGGAGAAGAGGGAAATATCTGAAGAAGAAGTTGGTGAATTCCTAAAGTTCATACAACAGAGTGAGTACAAAATGGTGGAACAGTTGAACCGCATGCCTGCCCGGATCTCCTTGCTAGAATTACTCATGCACTCTGCCCCCCACCAAAAGTTGTTGATGAAGATACTCAGTGAGGCTCATGTGGAACAAGGTATTTCTCTGAACAAGTTCGAGGGCATTGTTGGCAGCATCGTTGCTAATAATTACCTCACCTTCACTGATGAAGAGATACCTGTTGAGGGGAGAGGTCATAACAAAGCCCTTCATGTCTCTGTGAAATGCCTGGATCACGTGATAGCACGTGTCTTAGTGGATAATGGATCCTTCCTGAACGTCATGCCAAAAGCAACCTTGGAAAAGCTACCCAGTGACGGAACGCATATGAAACCAAGTTCTATGATTGTGAGAGCCTTTGATGGTAGTAAGAGGGAAGTGATGGGAGAGGTAGAACTACCAGTCCAAGTCGGTCCGTGTGTCTTTCAAGTGACATTCCAAGTCATGGACATCCTCCCGGCCTATAGTTGTCTGTTGGGTCGCCCATGGATCCATTCTGCAGGGGTTGTACCTTCTACACTACACCAAAAGTTGAAGTATGTTATGGGAGACAAGCTGGTGATAGTGGCAGGAGAGGAGGATTTCCTGGTGAGCGGACCATCATCCTCCCGTTATATTGAAGTAGCCGAGGAAGCTCTCGAGGCAACTTTCCAATCTCTGGAGATCGTGGGAAACACCTATGTGGAGCCATTCGCGGTCAGCCCGCATCTGTCGCGTGCTTCTATCATGATGGCCAAAGTCATGTTAAAAGAAGGTTATATGCATGAGAAAGGTTTGGGTAGGTATGGACAGGGGCGAGCATTCCCTCTGGAGGTCGTCGAGAACAAGAATAGGTATGGCCTGGGATACAAGCCCACCAAGGAGGATAGGAGAAGGCTGATAGAAGAAAGGAGAGAGCGCAGTCTGGCTCGGATGGAAAGACGGGAGCCCAAAGTGGAAAGAATTCGTATCTGTGACCTCAAGGAGAGCTTTCGCAGTACTGGTTGGGTTAACGCTGGCCACATAGCAGCTGTGGGAGATGAAGATGGATCGGAAGGCTCCAGTTTCGTGTGGGCCTGCTCCCCGGATGCACGACTCGACAACTGGAAGATGCTGGATTTGCCCGTGATGCTTAATTTGAATAAGATGTAATAACTTTAATTAATCCTATAGCTTTACCCGGGGCTTTAGGATTCATGACTTACGGGTTGACGCTTTTAGTTTGTTATGCTCAGCGCGATAATCAAAGTGTGTTTGTTTGTGTTTTATCATCATTTTGCATTCCTCGTCGTTTTTCGTTTATTTATTTCCTTTTCATAAACTCAAATAATGCAGATATGACAATGAATGTTTTGAAAGTAATTATGTTGATATTCCTGATTTTGGGCGCCCCGTCAATAATACGGAAGATGATTGTGATGATGACCCGGAACCCCCTCCTGAACTGTTGAGACTAGTGGAACAAGAGTGTAAGGAAACCTCACCAGGAAGATGTTGAAGTACTCAATTTAGGGAATGAGGATGAGGTAAAGGAGGTGAAGATCGGTACAGCCATGAAAGCAGAAGTGAAAGAAAAATTGCGTGTCTTATTGAGGGAGTTCAGGGATGTGTTTGCTTGGTCTTACAATGACATGCCAGGCCTCGATACAGATATTGTACAACACAAGCTCCCACTCAAGCCGGAATGCCCACCGGTAAAGCAAAAGCTAAGAAGAATGAAACCGGAAATGTCCTTGAAGATCAAGGAGGAGGTACAGAAGCAATTCGATGCAGGGTTTCTAGCTGTGGCGAGATACCCAGAATGGGTAGCAAACATTGTACCGGTGCCTAAGAAGGATGGTAAAGTTCGGATGTGTGTCGATTATCGAGATTTGAATCGCGTAAGCCCAAAGGACAATTTCCCATTACCACACATCGACACCCTGGTTGATAATACAGCCAAGTATTCACTGTTTTCGTTCATGGATGGTTTTTCGGGGTATAACCAGATCAAGATGGCGCCAGAAGATATGGAAAAGACTACTTTTATTACATTGTGGGGCACATTTTGTTATAAAGTGATGTCTTTTGGACTCAAGAATGCTGGGGCAACATATCAAAGGGCGATGGTGGCACTTTTCCATGATATGATGCACAAGGAGATTGAAGTTTATGTGGACGACATGATCGCGAAGTCCGAATCAGAAGAAGAACACGTCCTCAACTTGAGAAAGTTATTCGAGAGATTGAGGAAGTATAAGCTTAGGCTGAATCCCGCCAAATGTACATTTGGAGTGAAATACGGGAAATTGTTGGGCTTTATTGTCAGCCAGAGGGGGATAGAGGTGGATCCAGACAAAGTGCGAGCGATAATGGAAATGCCTGCGCCTAAAACAGAAAAAGAAGTTCGAGGGTTTTTGGGAAGATTGAATTACATTGCTAGATTCATCTCCCACTTAACTGCTACTTGTGAACCGTTGTTCAAGTTGTTACGAAAGAATCAGGCTGTGGTGTGGAATGAGGATTGTCAGGCCGCTTTTGAGAGAGTCAAACAATACTTACAAGACCCTCCTGTATTACGTCCACCAGAACCAGGAAGGCCACTCATTTTGTATTTGACTGTATTGGACAAGTCAATGGGTTGTGTATTGGGTCAGCATGATGAGGATGGCAAAAGAGAGCACGCTATATATTACTTGAGCAAGAAGTTCACAGACTGCGAACAACGATATTCATCGTTAGAGCGGACTTGCTGCGCATTGGCATGGGCCGCTCATCGTTTAAGACAATACATGTTGAGTCATTCCACATGGTTGATATCCAAGATGGATCCTATCAAGTATATTTTTGAAAAGCCTGCTCTTACTGGAAGGATAGCTCGATGGCAGATGCTATTGTCAGAGTACGACATCGTATATGTCACTCAAAAATCTGTCAAGGGTAGCGCACTAGCAGAATACCTGGCTCATCAACCCCTTTGTGATTATCAACCAATGCAACCTGAATTTCTCGATGAGGATATCATGGCTTTATTCTAAGAGAACAAAGAAGACCGAAACGAAAAAGCATGGACGGTGTTATTCGACGGAGCCTCGAATGTGATGGGACATGGAATAGGGGCAGTGCTTATCTCCCCAGAGCGTCAGTATATACCAATGACGGCAAGGTTGTGTTTTAGCTGCACAAATAACATCGCTGAATATGAAGCCTGTGCCATGGGTATTCGAGCAGCAATTGAGTCTAAGGCAAAAATTCTGGATGTGTATGGAGATTCGGCTTTGGTTATCCATCAACTGAAAGGAGAATGGGAAACTAGGGATACAAAATTAATTCCCTACCAAGCTTACATCAGGGGATTAATGGAGTATTTCGATTCCATTACATTTAACCATATACCTCGAGAAGACAATCAATTAGCAGACTCACTGGCCACCTAGTCGTCAATGTTTGAGGTTGATCAAGATGCAGAATTACCAAGAATCAAAATGAAAAGCCATGCAGAGCCAGCATATTGCCACTTCATCGAGGAGGAGTTAGAGGGTAAACCTTGGTACTTTGATATCAAGCGTTATCTTAAAACCCGAGAATACCCTGAGGATGCGTCTGAAAACGATAAAAGAGCACTAAGAAGGTTGGCCGGCAGTTTCATCTTAAGTGGGGATGTTTTATACAAGAGAAACCATGACATGGTTCTCCTCAGATGTGTGGATGCAAAGGAAGCCGAGTTGATATTGAAAGAAGTGCACGAAGGTACATTTGGTACACACATGAATGGACATTCGATGGCTAGGAAGATCTTAAGAGCTGGTTACTTCTGGTTGACCATGGAAAACGATTGTTGCATACACGTGAGAAAGTGTGAGAAATGTCAGATATATGCAGATAATATCAATGTGCCACCCACTACTCTGAACGTGTTGTCTGCACCATGGCCATTTTTGATGTGGGGAATAGATGTCATCGGAGCTATAGAACCAAAAGCGTCAAATGGACATCGCTTCTTACTAGTCGCAATCGACTATTTCACCAAGTGGGTTGAGGCTGCTTCGTATGCCAACGTGACTAGAAAGGTTGTGGTTAGATTCATAAGGAAGGAGTTGATCTGTAGGTATGGGCTACCTAACAAGATCATCACTGATAACGCTACCAACCTGAACAATCAGATGATGGCGGAGTTATGTGAGGAATTCAAAATTCACCACCATAATTCCTCTCCTTATCGTCCAAAGATGAATGAGGCAGTAGAGGCTGCTAACTAGAACATCAAGAAGATTGTGCAGAAGATGGTGGTCACTTACAAGGACTGGCACGAAATGCTTCCTTTCGCTTTGCACGGATACCGCACATCAGTACGAACATCAACTGGGGCCACGCCGTTCTCGCTAGTGTAAGGGATGGAAGCGGTACTTCCATTTGAGGTCGAAATTCCCTCCTTACGCGTGTTAATGGAAACTAAGTTAGAGGAAGCTGAGTGGGTTCAAACCCGATTCGACCAACTCAACCTTATCGAAGAAAAAAGGTTAACAGCAGTGTGTCATGGACAACTGTATCAAAGGAGAATGAAAAAGGCGTTTGACAAAAGGGTGCACCCAAGAGAGTTTCATGAGGGCGAACTGGTGTTGAAGAGGATTTTGCCCATCCAAAAAGATCATCGAGGCAAGTGGACCCCAAACTATGAAGGGCCGTTTGTGGTGAAGAAAGCATTCTCTAGTGGGGCACTAATTCTCACAAGGATGGATGGGGAGGAATTACCGTTACCGGTTAATTCTGATGCGGTCAAAAAGTTCTATGTATGATGATTCCGTGATAGGGGTTGCTGTTAGCGAATATTAACATTGCCTTTTAAATTGTTGTAATCTGTGTTATTTCATTCAATAAATACCGCATATTAAATTTTTGTTCATACTTTCTGAAATTATTGCATGTCGGGCTGAGCTGTTTAGGTAGATAAAGAGGAATGAAAACGAAAATAATTGAATGAATGTCAATAAAAGCATCACGGGTATTCAGTCGGCTTAGCTCGGTCCTGGTGGGTGTCGTAAAAAAATAAAAAAAAAAATAAAAATAAAAATAAAAATAAAAAAAAAGAAGCAAAAGAAAAGACACATGTTGAATTCGTTGTCAATGGGGTTGTCAAGGGCGTAGTGTTTTCGAAAAGCAAAAGCAAAATAGATTTTGAAAATACCAAAGTTGGGTCTTCTCCTGATGCAAGGTTTCGGGGTAACCATCGTTCTTTTCCGGCTAGAGCATCTGCATTCACACTACTTGAACCCTCAACCTTTTCGTTTCCCATTAAAACAAAGGATCGTCATGAATACCATACTGGGGCAGTGTTCATCATGGTACACATCCCTAATGATCTGTTGATTGGGAGATAAAATATAAAAAAAAAAAAGGAAAGAAGAGAAAGAAAAATAATGAAGTCGATGTGTTAACCACTACCGAGTTTTATTCCAGGGCTAAAGTCGCGAGAAAGTAAGGTAAGCAAAGATTCAGAGTGACGTGTGGCCATTATTTTTCTCTATCCAAACGTTAAAAGAAGTTTATCCATTTGCACCCCTTTTGAGCCATAAATTATAATTGTTTTCATCACCCTCGACAAGAATCATTAGCACATCGACATCAACCTAAAGGGTACATCAATGGCATCCGAAATCAAGGAGGGGATTTCTGAAAAAAAAGAGAAAAAGGAAAAAGAAATAAAAAAATATATAAAGTCTCAAAGAAGTACACAACAGAGACAACGAAGCAAGCGACCCAAAAGGGGAAGAAAAGAAAGAAAAAACAGCAATGAAAATAAAAGGATGCCCGAAGTTTCAAATCTCTAGGGATAGTTGACTCGACACCTTGCAAATGATTCTTGTTGAAACAATTTAACCGCCAAACACTTATTTGAGCCTTCATTATCCATTTCTTTCAAAACCCTTTGACCTTTGGCCACGGTACAAGCCAATAAAAGTCCACGCTGACTGAAGACTGTTTGTCCTAACCTTTCTCACGAATTTAACCCTGAAACGAAATGATGTGGTGAATGACACAATCACTCAAAAGAAAAGAAAAAAGAAGGAAAGAAAATAAAAACATCGAAAAAAAGAGAAAAGACAAAAATGGTGAAGTCTCCCCGTCAATCAAGAATCGCCAAATTAGGGCAATCCTTCCTACCCGAACCTTTCTCCCTCTCCAAATCGAGTTTACTATACGCAACAAAGTTGAGGCAGCCCTTGCGGGCCATGCATGTGTAGATACTAACAACACCTCCCAAAGTAAGCAAAATTCAAATGCTAACCTTACCAACAGGTAATCATTCAACCATCTACCTCTCATACTCATCTCCCGCACCTTTTCAGGTTCAAGCTAGTGCTAGAGGGAATTTGAACCCCTAGTTACGTTCTCTTCCTTGCATCAAAGAACCCACTGCTTCTTGCCATTATTTTGATTGAATGCATTTCGAACGTACATCGCGTTTGATGTCAACATTGACAACGGATTCCAAGCATAGAATTCCCAAAAAAAAAAAAAAAAAAAAGAAAAAAAAGTGCAAGAAAGAGAAAGCGAGAGCAAAAGAAAGGAACGAAACCAATGGCTCATATGCATTCATGCACCATCATAACATAACATCATTTCATATAAAGCAAAGAAAATTATTCAAAAATCCGTAAGGGGAAAATGGAGTGGTGAAAAAGGTTAGCAGACCTTTATATCTAAATCTCTCTAATGTTTTGCTAAGTATTTACCAATGTTTCTTCAAAAAAGATCTGAATCCAAGAGTTTTTTCTACGATAGCTCACCTCAAGGCACTCGTCGAGCCTATTGATCCTCATTCCATTCATCCATAGGGTTTGTACACCCTCCACGAGATTAGTACACCTCATATCATTCATACATAGGGTTTGTACACCCTCCACGAGGTTAGTACACCTCGCATCATTCATCCATAGGGTTTGTACACCCTCCACGAGGTTAGTACACCTCATATCATTCATCCATAGGGTTTGTACACCCTCCACGAGGTTAGTACACCTCACATCATTCATCCATTAGGGTTTGTACACCCTCCACGAGGTTAGTACACCTCACATCATTCATCCATTAGGGTTTGTACACCCTCCACGAGGTTAGTACACCTCATATCATTCATCCACAGGGTTTGTACACCCTCCACGAGGTTAGTACACCTCATAGCATTCATCCATAGGATTTGTACACCCTCCACGAGGTTAGTACACCTCACATCATTCATCCATTAGGGTTTGTACACCCTCCACGAGGTTAGTACACCTCACATCATTCATCCATAGGGTTTGTACACCCTCCACGAGGTTAGTACACCTCATATCATTCGTCCATAGGGTTTGTACACCCTCCACGAGGTTTGTACACCTCGTTCCCCTCAAGCACGATTTTGGTCCAGCGTTTCAAGCTCAGTCTTGTCTGGCGCCTCTAGTTTTTCTGTGATTTTGGGCCCCCCTGCTCGGCAATGGTCAAATTCAGCTTTTCGTTTTGTACTACCGACCCTCTGCTAGGCAATGGTCAATTCCAATTTGTTGTCCTGCAACGTCGGCCCTCTGCAACGCAATGGTCGATTTTCTTTCATTACAATCTCACGTTACAATCTTAGGTCTCGTATTCATTTTCCTTCCTTTCGCCTCCTTAGAAATCCAGACGAAATTAGTATTTCCATCTTTACTTATCTTTTACAATATAATATTAAAACGTCGTTTGTCATATTATCTAGTAAAATCTAAGTAAAGAGGGGCAGCTGTCAATACCGAATTTCGTCCGGATTGGGGTTTTGGCTTTACCGTAGTGATGGACGAACACCGAGGAGAGATCGATTGAAGATGCGCGAACACGAACCAGACCTCCTCGAAGCTCTCTCCGACGAGTGAAGACACAGCGGAATGGAAACGAAGCTCTAAATTGAGAGCTGACTCGAAGGAAAACTGCTAAACTATGAACAGACTCAAGAAAACCATAAGATCTAAGGTTTAATCGGGAGATAACCTTAGAGACACGAAGGAAACCCTAGAAAAGGGGAAAATCTCAAAATGATCCGATGAATCGGTTCAAACTCAAGATTAAACGGTAGGAAAGCTATATTACTCAGAGGAGAGTGGATTAAACGGTAGAAAAGGGGAAAACAATCGATGGAAAGTCTAGATCTAGGATTGCAAAATAGAAATTGAATGTGGAATGTGACAGAGGAACTCTCGAGTGGACGGACTCGAGAAATATGCAAAGTGGATTCTGAGGTTGAAGAAAAATGAGCTTACGAGAGAGGAAATTGCTCTCAAAGAAGAAGTTGCGAGCGTGAAATGTAAAAATGAGGATGTGTACCTCTGATGCGTAAGGGGAGAAGAGGCACGGGACGCTGACGCGATAAGTGGAAGATGTGGCCTCTGACGAGTGGTGCAGCGTGGAGGAGTGAGAAGCACAGTGAATAACGTGGAAAAATGAGAGAATGAAGAAGGTGCTTGGAAGGTGGCTAGAGGTAGTCTAAGGACTCTCTAGCCTGACTTTCAAGAGAGAATAATTTCTATTTCAGAAATCCTAATTCTCATTAATCTCAAAAGTCCTAATACAAGAGAGGAGTTGGGTATTTATAGTAACCCATGCTCCTTAAGAACTAAGCTAGAAAATCTAAAAATACAAAAGGAAGACTAAGTCAAATAGGATTCCATCATGCCCTCCCTCTTAAGAAAAGATTTGTCCTCAAATTTGGCAATCGCCTTATGAAGAAGTTCCACACAATCTTTGGGAGCATGGCCATCTTGGAGTGGCCTTATTCTTTTAGATCTAGTTTTCTTCCTCCTGGATCAAACACGAATCTGCAATACACATCAAATATATCTTCGGTTAATATTAATCCAAGAAAGAATTTTTCTTTAAAAACAAGAGAATAAGAACTTCTAATACTTTGATTTGTAATCTTTGAAAATTTTAGAAGTCCAAATTCAATTTTATCTTGAGTTAATTGTTTTCTTAAAGATAACAATAACTCAAGATTTGAATTGTCATATTTTGAAAATGTTTTCATGACAATTGGTTTGAAAGAGAAGTCAAAAATTGAAAAGTAATCAATTATTGGAAAAGAAGTAAAGATTTGGAAACCTTCCCTTTTAGGTCCCACAGTCTTTGAAAGAATAGGATTTGTCATCAGTAACAATTTCTCCTTTTCTTTCTTCTCTCTTTCTTGCCTTTCTCTCTTTTCTTCTTTTCTCTCTTCTTCTCTTCTTAATTCCTCTCTTCTTCTCTCTTTTCTTTTCTCTATTTGTTCTCTCTCTCTCTTCTCTTCTTCTTTCCTTTCTTCTTTTTCTTTTCTCTCAATCTCTCTTTCTCTTTTCTTATCCTTGATCTCCTTAAGTCTTGCCCCAAATTCTAATTCTCTACGAAGAAACCCATGATCATTTAAACTCTCAAGAAATAATTTTCCATCATTAATGCAATCCCTAATTATTTCTAGGTTTCTTTTAATGCTTGAAGGCACAAACTTTCTTCTCATGCAAGCTTTTAAATCATGCCAATCACGTATGGAGGACTTTCTACCTTTCTTAACATGATATTGTCTTTCATTCCACCACTCACTTGCATGCTCTTCTAACTTAGAGAGATATATGCTAAGGACATAATATTCACTCTCTTCATAAAACCAAGGATTTATTTTATCAATTTCTTTCTCCCAAGCTAGGTATGTTAATGCTCTTATGTCTTTACCAAATGATGGAAGATTCCTAGCTTGTTTAAACATTTCATCAACTTTATCTAACCTAGAAGACCTATATGAACTATAAGAAGACATCTTTGTTTTTAAAAGTTTTCTTAATCTAAAGGGTTCAAAACTTTCACTTAGACAAGTCCCAGGTAAGAGAGGTGAGCTAAAGAGCTACTTAAGTACCAAGTCTTGCCTTGCCAGAAATGTCTTAGGCTACTAACTAATTACCCCTTAAACTAAAATCACCTTTAGAAACAAAGTACACAACTCAAACAATCACAAACAATTAAACACAAAAAAAACTAGACTCTTCGGACTCTAATGTGATAAGGCTTAGAGTTTAATCCCTTTTAGCCTAATCATCCTAACCGTGAACACAAAATCAGATAAACACAACACTTAAGAATCCAGCGGACTCTAATGACCCCTACGAGAAACACAAATCAAATCACACATTCATCTATCTACCTATGCTAAAAAATAAAAGCAAATAAAGTTGCCAAGAGTTTGAAAGAGCACCAAGGACTCTTCCAAAGAACTTGGACTTTATAAAAGGCCCTTTTACACAACAAAAATGAAACTAACAGTAGGCTAACACAAGCCTATTACAAACAAATTAAAGGAAAACAATTACAAAAGAAAATAACTATGCTAGGCTGCTACGGTCTTGGTACTGGTCCACTTCATGCTCAACTTTGTTGTTCCACTTTGTGCTTCGGCTATCAATTCTCTTGGTCTTTCCTGATCAGTTTCCTACAAAGTAAATGCACAGAGCTGCAATCAAAATTTTCTTAGCTAGAATGAATTGCACAATGAAAACACATAACAGTAAGAACTTCCCTTTTATTCTCTGGCCTTCACGTGTGCACTTGTTGATCCTGGCAGCTAATAAAATTGTTTTTGCTCTCAAATGACAAACTGCAATCAAATATTCACACTCAATTCAGCAGAGCAACCATCAATGCTATCAATTTCCAGCTAAGACAGAAACAATTAAGTAATCCAGAGGCAACAAAATTAAACAACTCCCCTAATTAAATGGTTGGTCTATCTTGCTGTAAACTCTACTGATATTCTGCTACTGCTTAAAATTCTTGACTCCAAATGTTTATCAGCTCTGCACACAACAACACACATATTCTACACTTTCTCCCTACACTGATTCAGTTCAATTCTGCACACAGAAATTATACCAATTCCAGCAAAATACACATAAACATGGATATTAAACCAGCTGCAAATGGGTGTAATTCAAGACTGAAACCAAACTGATTAAACAATAATTCCAAATTAATCAAACCTGATCAAACCAATGGACAAAAAGTGATATAATGTAATGCAGAACATTCAGCAAAGATTAAACAATGAATTTAAACAGAATAGAAATCTGCACAAATAAATCTCAGCTGTTTAAGCTCTCAAATCATTTTATTGAAATTCTGATATGCACTCATAGGCCAATGTACTCAATTTTCATCAGATTCAAATATATGAAGTTCAAACCTTAATCCAACTTATTAGACAACCACCACAAGCTAATCAAATCAATGGAGAAAGATTAACATGATGCAATGCAGAAATTGGTAGTTAAAACAATGTTGATGCACTTCCAGAAATGCTCATAAAACAATCAGCACATTATTTGAAAATCCTATGCATCTACCAAGTTCCCATAGGTCTTATCAAATCAGAATCAACATTTAACTTGCCCAATTAAACCATGAAATCACAATTCATTTTCAAAACAGTGAATACATCATGAATTCAGCAGGCAATGTTTTAACTAAAATGAATGCAATGACGGTTTAAAGATTCACAAGCACAAATAACAGTTCCAGGAAATCAATAATCAATCAAAAAAAAACAGTGATTGCAGTTCCAGTTGCAACAAATCACAATTGCTCCAATCTAATTGATCCAATTTCTTTTCCTGCACAATGAACAATCACAAAACAGTTAGATTAACAATTAATTCTCTATTTCAAAGTGCCAAGGAATTTAGGCCAAATTAGCCTTACTAAGCTCACAGCACTGAGGTTTCTTTTTAAAAATTTAAAGCACATAAATGAAAAGGTTTGGAAGGGAGATTCTCCCTTGGCAGTACACAGCTGGAGAGTATTCCAGACCACCACCACCTAAAATGCTACCAAGCACACAAACCTCCTTTCAATTTCCAGAAATCCAGAGTGAAAAAAAAAACTTCTCACGTAATAAAGAAATGGCTAGGCAAAGATCAAAGTCAGAAACCAGAACAGGACAGCCACAAATAAGGACAACACAACAGATCTATTGCTTAAGACAACTCTAGATCAGATTATGAAAGCAAACAAAAGCTCAATTACAGAACAGCAGATCAGAGTTTACACGTGCACTGAGACAAAACCAGAGTTATCAACCAAGACAAGCAAGAAACAAAGCTATTTAAGAAGAAGGCACAAAAACTGAACCTACCAAAGGATCTAGAACAGATTCATAAAACAAGAAACAGAAACAAGTTGCAATATCATCAAAATTTTAAGCTCAAAGCAATTGAGCGAAACTGTTTGATGAAATGCTAATAGAGAACAACAGTTTTCTGGTGCATCAGATTTCAGAAAAGTTAATTGCACTGGTCTTTCAGCTTTTTATAACTATGTAAATGTTTCTTTTGTCAATTGTTTTTTTTTTATATGAAAACAGAACGACCAAGCTTTTGCTGCAATGACAACTCATTTTCACTTGCACCAATCACAGATTTCAGAAAAGGCAACCAACTAGCAACTTGTCAATGAAAAATGCCAAAAATTTGGTGGTTTAAAGAGTGAAAATGCTTAGGGAAGTTATAACTCGTGGTTTCTTTGCATCATCAGTTTCAAACAACTAAAACAAACTTGTTTGTAAAGCAAATAGGTGCAGAAACACACTATCTCAAAATTTGACTTAGTCAGCCCCCAAATTACTCAATGTAAGCAACTTAACCACTCAAATTTTGACTCAATGAAATCAAATAGCTTTTGATCAGCTAACTAAACTCAAACAACAATTAAAATTCAAACAAGACACTAGGAAGTTAATGCAAGATGCCCAGCAAAGATCTAATGCTAAACCAGATTAAGAAACGCAAAAAAAACATAGACACAAGCAAAGTAATGCAGATCGGCCAACTGCTGCAACAAGGTTAAACTGTGTTCACAAGTGCTACTAATCTAGGCTATGCCTTTCATTGATCTTTGCAGTATGCACTTGCTTTTTAACAGCAGCTCAAAATCCAGAAATGAATTTATCAAAAGAATCTTGACTAAAACATTTTTCAACTTTAAAGAATCAATTGGACTGGCCAATGGATATCTATCAACCAGCTCATTCATTTAAATGTTTCATTGCTTTTGCGGTGTGATAGAGTTTATACCAAGGCTCAAACACAATTCGACGATCAAATGCACAACTGAAATCAGTTTTAGGACATTCAAAAACTACATCAGTTTCAACCAATGCACATGACTTTTAGACAAAACTGAACTTGGATTTCAAAAGAAAATTTACTCAAAATAGAATGCACCGATTTAAAATGATGAAACACTGACTCAAACACAGAAAAATGCACAGATCAACCAACCTTATCAGAATTTGGAAACCTAAACATATGAAGAGATTCAAAACACGAAACACAACACAAGACAAAGAAGGAAAATGATGACACACGTAAATGAAGAAACGCAACAGAGAAGCGAAACAGAAACGCGAGACAGAACAAGATGAATGAACAAAGACGCGAATACCACTGAAACAAGAATCTAAACAGAGATACTTACCTTCGAAGCGTGTTCGACCTTGCTCTAATACCACTTGATGGACGAACACCGAGGAGAGATCGATTGAAGATGCGCGAACACGAACCAGACCTCCTCGAAGCTCTCTCCGACGAGTGAAGACGCAGCGGAATGGAAACGAAGCTCTAAATTGAGAGCTGACTCGAAGGAAAACTGCTAAACTATGAACAGACTCAAGAAAACCATAAGATCTAAGGTTTAATCGGGAGATAACCTTAGAGACATGAAGGAAACCCTAGAAAAGGGGAAAATCTCAAAATGATCCGATGAATCGGTTCAAACTCAAGATTAAACGGTAGGAAAGCTATATTACTCAGAGGAGAGTGGATTAAACGGTAGAAAAGGGGAAAACAATCGATGGAAAGTCTAGATCTAGGATTGCAAAATAGAAATTGAATGTGGAATGTGACAGAGAAACTCTCGAGTGGACGGACTCGAGAAATATGCAAAGTGGATTCTGAGGTTGAAGAAAAATGAGCTTACGAGAGAGGAAATTGCTCTCAAAGAAGAAGTTGCGAGCGTGAAATGTAAAAATGAGGATGTGTACCTCTGATGCGTAAGGGGAGAAGAGGCACGGGACGCTGACGCGATAAGTGGAAGATGTGGCCTCTGACGAGTGGTGCAGCGTGGAGGAGTGAGAAGCACAGTGAATAACATGGAAAAATGAGAGAATGAAGAAGGTGCTTGGAAGGTGGCTAGAGGTAGTCTAAGGACTCTCTAGCCTGACTTTCAAGAGAGAATAATTTCTATTTCAGAAATCCTAATTCTCATTAATCTCAAAAGTCCTAATACAAGAGAGGAGTTGGGTATTTATAGTAACCCATGCTCCTTAAGAACTAAGCTAGAAAATCTAAAAATACAAAAGGAAGACTAAGTCAAATAGGATTCCATCACGTAGACTGTTCTCCTTTGTTTTATTATTTACCCTTTTTATTATTTTTTTTATTTTATTATTTTCGTTTTTATTATTTATTTATGTATTTTCTTATTAGTTTACTGGTGTCTTTAGTTTTTGTTTTTTTTTAGTTTTTACCTTTTTATTTTATTAAAAAAAAAGGAATTAGGAAAAGGGGACGTTTTGTCTTTAGTAAAAAATATGCGAGAAAAGAAAAGTGTTTTGGTTGGGGGTACGACGTGTATGTGTGTTGGAGGGAGAGGGTGCAAGAAACCGTTTCTGCAGAGTGTGCGGGTGGCAGAGACGTTTTGGAGCCTACATGGCATATGCACGATTTGGTATACGGAATGGGAGGGTAGCACAGAAAAGCAGAGAGAAAGGGGAATTTTGGGGAGGAGCTACAGCGGGCCTTCATCAAAGGAGAGAAATTTTGCTGGGGGTACTGGAGAGAAAAGCGAGGAGAGTTTGGAGGAAGAAAAGAAAAAAGAGGATTGGACACTGCTTCTGAGGTCCACCATTGTTGGCACCTGCAAAGACAAAGGTTAGCTTGAACGAAGGAGGAGGAGGCATCGGATTAGCGGAGCTAACGACAACCAGTGGAGCTCCAAGAGGTAAGTAGACTTGCTCACTCGTATAGTCATAAGTCTTGGATGTATTATGCTTCATACTGGATGTTGTTCCATTGATAATGCATTGTTGTGTGAATGTCCGCGTTTCTCCATCATCATCCAATGTATAATTACATGTTGTCTTCGATCTGAAACCTCCAATATCGTCCGCCACTCACTAACCTCCCCTTCCATTCATTCTCTGTTTCACCACCCCAGCCTCATCCTACCCTTAACCATCTTCACCCATTTCCCTACTCCAACCTTTGTCTCCCTCCCTCGCAAGCTTCCATCAACCCCTTTGATTCTCCACTTCTCTGATCGTGTTTCTCTCCTCCAAGCAAATCCATTTCTCAACTTCACTCATCATTTTCTCATGACCCAATCAATACTCAGAGCAGGACAAACTCTTCATTCACAATTCATACTCATACGCACACAAACACATTCCAATGTATAATGAAGCTATAGAAATCCATTTTCGGTCTCTCCTTTTCAAAGACATGGAGCAGCACGAGCTCTGATTTTCCACAGTCTTCAACGTTTTTGTTCCTCAACCAATTCCATGCAAAATCAGATTTGAACCAATGAATAGCAGCCAATAAGAAAACCAAGACGGAGAGGGAGAGTTGGAGCGGCGGCAGGCGGTGCCCAAGGTGGAAAAGCCTCAACCCTAGGCTAGTGCGAGAGAAGCGAGGGAGAGAAGGCAGTGGCGCCGCGGTCGGCAGTGGGTCTGGTGGAGCGAGTTGTCGCCAGCGAGGCCAAGGCGCGTTCTGGTTGAGGCGACGGTGGCCGGCGCTGGCATAGGCGGCGGTGGGCCTGCGGAGAGTGGAGCTGAGGGAGTGAGCTTACGAGAGAGTGTTGGGTCTGAGTGGGTGAGGAATGGGAGGGAAGATGCCGAACCCCTAGGGGATTCTAGGTTAGAAACCACCCGGGTGGGCCAAGCCCATAAATAAACGCACGTTAAGCCTTTTTCGAACATTCGTCCTCTACCTCCTCACCGAACGTCCATCCGGCCACTTCTTGGACGGACCGTTTGGTGACCATCACCCCAACGAATGCTCGTCCCCAACGAACGCTCGTCCCCAACGAGCGCTCGTCATTCAGCCCATTTCCCAGCATTCGTTCGTCATCGCCCAACGAACGCTCGTCCCCAACGAGCGCTCGTCATTCAGCCCCTTTCCCAGCGTACGTTCGTCAACTCCCCATCGAACGCTCTTCCCCAACGAACGCTCGTCCCCAACGAGCGCTCGTCATTCAGCCCGTTTCCCAGCGTCCGTTCGCCATTCCCGAACGAACCCTCGTCCCCAACGAGCGCTCGTCATTCAGCCCATTTCCCAGCATCCGTTCGTCATCGCCCAACGAACGCTCGTCCCAACGAGCGCTCGTCATTCAGCCCCTTTCCTAGCATCCATTCGTCATCGCCCAATGAACGCTCGTCCCCAACGTCCGTTCGACATTTCCACCAACGAGCGCTCGTCATCCACTCTCCTGTTCTAAACGTCCGCTCGTTATCTCCACCAACGAACGCTCGTCATCCAGGTTCCTTTTCTCAACGTACGTTCGTCAACTTCCACCAACGAGCGCTCGTCATCCACTCTCCTGTTCTAAACATCCGCTCGTTATCTCCACCAACGAACGCTCGTCATCCAGGCTCCTTTTCTCAACGTACGTTCGTCAACTCTCCCCAACGAGCGCTCGTGATTCTGAATCCTTTCCCAACGTACGTTCTACCTCTACCACAGACTGCACGGTCGCCTGCGACGGAACATTCGGCACCCCTTTTCTCAGACCCCTCATTATTTGCTTTGTTTTTATTTAACTTATTTGTTTTTTTTTTATTTTATCCTATTTTATTTATTTATTTTATTTTATTTCTTATTTAGTTTTATTGTCTTATTTTATTTTATTTTGTTCTAGATATCTACTTATCCTAAAATATATATATTTAATAATGCAATATTTATAATTTAAATAAAAGAATTTACAAAAATATGTTATAAAAGGTTAAGCACATGTGTGATCGCACGCATCGTCCTTGTGCTAAAACCTTTTCTTCTTCTCAAATAATAACAAAAATATTTTAAAAGGGTTAGGCACATGTGTGATCGCACGCATCGTCCTTGTGCTAAAACCTTTTCTTCTTCTTTTCTAAAATTATAAAAAACATATTTTAAAAGGGTTAGGCACATGTGTGATCGCACGCATCGTCCTTGTGCTAAAACCTTTTCTTCTTCTTTTCTAAAATTACAAAAAAATATATTTTAAAAGGTTTAGGCACATGTGTGATCACACGCATCGTCCTTGTGCTAAAAACCTTTTCCCTTTCTTAATTAAAATTACAAAAATATATTTTAAAGGTTTAGGCACATGTGTGATCGCACGCATCGTCCTTGTGCTAAAAACCTTTTTCCCTTTCTTAATTAAAATTACAAAAATACATTTTAAAGGTCTAGGCGCATGTGTGATCGCACGCATCGTCCTTGTGCTAAAAAAACCTTTTCTCTTTATTTTATAAAAATACAAAAAAAAAACAAGAAATCTACAAAAAAAAAAACTAAAAATATCTACAATTTCAAACAACAAACAAATGGCTATGCCAGAACTACGTGATCCTTGATTCTCCATCAAAAGTGGAGATACGTAGGAGCAAGGCCAGTCCTTGTCAGGTTCACTTTCCCAAAAATCCAAATTTATCCATAATCATTTTCCAAACAAAATTTTCTAAACAATTTTCAAACCAATTTTCAAAGCAGTTTTCTAAAAGAACTACGTAACCCTGATTCTCATTTTGAATGAGAATACGTAGGAGCAAGGTCAATCCTTGTTGGGCCCAAAAAACTAAAAAATATGTTTTGTTTATTTAGAATTTTATTTTAGGGGATAGTTAAAAATTTTGAAAACCACATCATATTCGTGCATTTAGTTAAAGGTACTACCTTAGGGAAGGCGTCGTGGGGGTGCTAACACCTTCCCCACGCGTAACCGACTCCCGAACCTAGAATCTGGTTTTCGTGGACCGTGCTTTATCGTTTTATGATTTTTCCGTAGTTTTCCAGAATAAACTATGGTGGCGACTCCAAATCTCTTTTCCAAAACTCGATTTTCTTTTTTGGATCGTCGTCCCGTCGCGATTCCGGTTGCGACACCCTCCAAAACGGACGTTCAAGAGGCTGACAGGGTAGTTGAACCCGTCAGCCTTTTGAACGTCTACAATATTATAGACGTCCGCCCCCTCCATAACGGACGTTCAAAAGGCTGAAGCAATCAACTCTTCAACTCTCCCGTCAGCCTTTTGAACATCCGTTAGAGGGGGCCGGATGTCTATAATATTGTAGACGTCCGGCCCCCTCTAGGACGGACGTTCAAAAGGCTGACGGGTTCAACTACCCTGTCAGCCTCTTGAACGTCCGTTCTGGAGGGGGCCGGACGTCTACTACATTATAGACGTCCGGCCCCCTCCACAACGGACGTTCAAAAGACGTTTAAAATAAGGACATACACACCAAAACGCGAACCCGCGAGGAGTTACGCGAACCCATGAGAGTTCCCTCTGCGCCTTGCATTTCCAGGTTGGTTTTTATCTGTTTTGGACCATTTAATCTTACTTTTATTCCGATTAAATTGTTCAGTGATGAAATATCTTTCATTTGGACCGATTAAAAATCGTTTTCGGTGCGTTTTGGTGCAGTTTGTTGCGTGTTCTTGGGCGGCGTTTTTTAGCCTACGTTATAGGTCGTGCACTCCTCCATTTTCCTCCATTTTCATTTCGAATCTGCTCTTCAGACGTGTGGCAGTGCATAAACAAACGTCCAAACCCCGTAATCCTAAATAACCCGTTCATCCATATAGACGTCCGTTTCGACACAAATGGACGTCTATATAGACGTTTGTTGTGTCGGAACGGACGTCTACATAGATGTCCGTCCTCACACAACGGACGTCTACATAGACGTCACCCACAAAGACGTCGGGGGGTCGTCGGACGTTAAAAGGCCCAAAGAACGGACGTCTATACCCCTTTCTGCACTAGTGTTAACTCATTCGATGTCATGATTATTGATTTTGTCGGTATGGGAACGTACGGAGAAATCTAGATCTGGAGAAATTCTCCCAATAGCATATTGCCTAGACATAGGAATATGAGGGTTGGTTTCCTTTAACCTTCTGTGCTTCAAAATTAATTATTAGGGATGCTAGGAATTGTATGAACTTGTAATTAAGGCAACCAATTACGAGTTCATACAATTTCTAGCATTCCTAATAATTAATTCTGAAGCGCAGAAGCTTAACAGTAACCAACCCTCATATTCCTATGTCTAGGCAATATGCTATTGGGAGATTTTCCCCGGATCTAGATTTCCCCGTACGTTCCCATATCGACAAAATCAATAATCATGGCATTGAATGAGTTAAACAATGCATGCTTTAAGCAAAGAGGAAAAACTCTAACTAATGATGAAAGAAAGCATGTATCTTAAAATAAGATGTTTAAACACAAATTCCATATATGAGAGTTTCACAATATTACATTGATTCCCCAACAACAATACAAGGTTTAGTTCACCATATTCATGGTGAAACTAGATGAACAATAATGAAAGAATGAAAGATAGAACCCTAGAAAGATGAGTAGGTAGCCTCAGCATCCAAGATCTTCCTCCAAGGGGTGGAAAAGTGAGTGTTTGCTTCGTCTCAGCCAAAGATACAAACCCTAGGACGTCCTAAAGCTTATATACTATTCTAAAAAATACAGAAAATTAGGCCCAAGCACAAAATAGTGCCGCTCAGCGGTAAACTACCGCTCAACGGTAAGTGCGTGAGTTGATTCTTCCCCTCAGCGGCATTTTCACCCCTCAGCGGAGCCAACGTGATTTCCTGAGTGCCGCTCAGCGGTAAACTGGCGCTGAGCGGTACTTGCGACTTCTCCTTTTGCACGTTTTGAGTTCTTTTCTGATTCCATCTCTATCCTTCTTCACTTCTTTCACCAAGTTCACCTTAAAACCTGCATAAAACAATGAAATCAAGCATAAACTTGTCCAACTCTCTTATTTCCAAAAATATGAACAAAAGCATGATTCCAAGCTAGTTTCTAAGTGTTAAAGGTTGCTTTTAGTATTAATTTTAAGCATGAAAATAACAGTTTTTTCAACTGTTATCAGTCACTTAGTGAGCCAACCAAACCCGGATCACTTATTAGCAAGCTGAAAAATATTCAAATCTGGCCTGGTTCAACACAGGTTGGTGAGTTAAATGGGTTGGCTCACTAGCTCACTTAATTACAAGTTATTTTTTCAATTCCAAAAAAAATAAAAAAAAATTCTAATTAAAATCTAAATAAATTTCAATTGAAAATGATGTTAAATTTTGAATACAATTCAAAATAAAAAATATATAATACAATCCAAATACAATAAAAAATCATCTTAAACTCCAAATATAATCCAAAATCAAGCCCAAAAAAAATTAGGTGGGTTGGCAAGCCAACCCAGCTCATCACGGGTTCAACCCGAGTAGTCCGAGTTCTTAGTGGTCAGGCTCAAAATTGACCTGTATCAAAATTTCAATTTTTTTTCAACCTGACCCAACCCAAACCCATGGTAGGCCGGGTTAACTCAAGGGTTCTAACCCTTTTGACAGCACTAAGTATAGCCATGCTAGGAGAGTTAGGAAATCAATAAGATCCTATGAAACAGATTAACAAGATACAACATTAGATGTGGGAGATGCAAAGGAGGGTTGAGGAAGAGTTATCAACATTGAGGGTTGAGCATGCGACCGCTCGCTAGGAATAAATGACCCATCATTTATATAATACAATCCAAATACAATCAAAAATCATCTTAAACTCCAAATATAATCCAAAATCAAGCCCAAAAAACAAAATTAGGTGGGTTGACAAGCCAACCCAGCTCATCACGGGTTCAACCTAAGTAGTCCGAGTTCTTAGTGGTCGGGCTCAAAATTGACCCGTATCAAAATTTCAAATTTTTTTCAACCCGACCCGACCCAAACCCATGGTAGGCCGGGTTAACTCAAGGGTTCTAACCCTTTTGACAGCACTAAGTATAGCCATGCTAGGAGAGTCAGGAAATCAATAAGATCCTATGAAACGAATTAACAAGATACAACATTAGATGTGGGAGATGCAAAGGAGGGTTGAGGAAGAGTTAGCAACATTGAGGGTCGAGCATGCGACCGCTCGCTAGGAATAAATGACCCATCATTCTGTGTCGGGCAACCCTGATCCGTCGAACCTAAACAAGCATGTAGAGGGACCAGTCAAGACAATTTGGAAAGAAAGCACAAAATAAAGCAAGGGAGCTCCTTTAGTACAGACGGTCCACATGGTCGGCCTGTTACTATTCACCCTAACCATCACGGAGACATCCATGCTCGACCTGATGGGTCAACTAACTTGGAAAGTATGATGGGTCAACTAACTTGGACGAGCATTTAAGGATGTTCATCAACCTGATGGCCTTCTACACAACAAGCAACCTAGTATGGTGTAAAGCCTTGTCTTTGTCTCTGAAGGGGGAAACATTAGCGTAGTTAAACTCTCTACCATCCAATTTCGTAGATAGTTTCTCCATCATCCGCGTTTGATGAGAGGGTCGCACCTCCCAACAAAAGTTGTGCATAAAAGAATGCAGTATAGACTAGGAAGTGACACCTAGGTCGTCTCTCAAGGACCAAATTTGGGTTCAGTCTCAGGTCAACACGAAGTGGGGGGTTTTGGGAAAGTGTTTTTAACAGTAATTGAACTTAAATTAAAATGGAAATTAAACACGGATGTAAACACAAATATAAACACATAATTAAAATGATTCGTCACTTAAAGCTACATCGTAACTAAAATATCACAACCATGAAAAATAGAGAACATCAAAATGAAAAACGCTTTAACCAAATTAAAAGTGCAACATTGAGCTAAACAATTTAAATGCAAACTGAGAATGGCGGGCAATTTAAATGAATGCTTAAAGAGATTAAACATTAAATGCTTGCTTGAATATGTAAAGAAAACTTAAACCCCTTCCGTCACACCACTAAAACAAATCACCCTTCTCCTCTTTACTTCCAACCGTGGCACCTCAAGGTTCCAACACGTAACCGTACACACCACTTCACCTACTACATTCAACCACTTTAACTCCAATACAAACCAACATGAATATTCTATTCTAAAGCAAAAGTTGATGGCTTGTTCACGGGTTCTGGGCCTTGCCCTTCCAGCAAAATTAAATGGAAATGAAGTCCATTAAAATACTATAAAGTAATGCACATTAAATCAACTAGTCATTCCAATTTGTATGTATACTTCCTCGGTGCAGGCAAAGAAAAGAAAGGGGCTCCACTTACGTTCACTCCATTTCACCTCTCAATCTCCATCTCGGGATTTTCAATTTGAAAAGTATGTTGCTCCCTTCTCCAGACCGTGATAGCGCACACAACTATTTCACCAACTCTACTCCTTCAATCTTAAATCAATAAAACAATCTCTCTTCTTTCGTACGCTCCCTGCATTCCAGCTCCTTCACCATTTCCTCCACCAAATCAAATCACCATGCACACCATTTTCCATCACCGCTCCATTTCTCTCTCAGCTCATCATCCACACTTATCCAAAAGAAAGAAGAAAACAATTGTGTTGCTATTGTCTAAAGAAAGAAAAGAAAAATTCATTTCCCTACTGGAATAAAAACCAAGATGTTTCATTCATCCCTCTGTGCTTGCAAAAAAAAATAATAAACGGAAAAGTAATTGTGCTTCATTTCTCATCCACTATGACAACGTAAAAACTTGTTCAAGCACAAGCATAAAAACCCTCAAAATAACATTCAAAAGCAAAGCAAAGAGCCATCCCCGGCAGCTAGAAAATAAAATCAGAGAGAGTGGCGGCTGGAGCTTCCAGGTGTGCAAAACCAAACCCGTCCAGGCCGTCTCCCACGGCCCTCCAAAATCATTCTCCGCATGTGCACCTCATCCGTAGCCCTCCATGTGGTGTCCGTATTTTTCTAAAAATGAAAGATGATGCCCCTCTCTAGGGTGGCTGCCCTAATGAATGAAGAAGTGCATCCCCGCATTCCCGTAAAGCCCTCTGGATCTCCTCCCGTGTGCTTGCTGGACTGAGAACTTTCTTCAAAGCTCTGGATGCATTGTTGGATTGGACGTGGTGAAGGCTTCTTCGTGCACCTCCTTCCTCAAGCTGCTGGCTATCACAGCTCCCCCTCATGGGCCGTGGACTAGCTTTCATTCAAGCTGGACGTATGAAGCTCTCCAAGTTGCTACTGGACCATGCCTTGCTACTTGACCTACGTGGATTCTTTGCTGAATGCGTGAAGATGTGCACCTCCCTCTGGATGAAGCCCATGCTTGGTGCTTGTTGCTGTCATGGACGTGCTGCACTCTTGCTGGATACACCCCACCTTTGCTGGACTGCTTCTACTCTTTGTTGTAGCCGTTGGACCGAGGTTACTGGGTGCACCGCTGCTTCCGCGTGTGTTGATGTGTGCTTTGAGCCGTGACCGTGCTGGACACAAGGCTGATGGATGCTCACACCTCCTTCTCTTTTTTTAATTCACTGGGTGTGTTGAATGGGACGTGAGTGCCTCCTATCCACGTGTTTGATGCTACTGGACTTCAAAGCTTCCTTTCCTAATTACCGGTTGCTGGATGGGACGTGGCTGTGTGCTTCAATGTGGGCCCTTCTTTAATTCCAACTAAGGCTGAATAAGATGAATGGCCGTGGGCTTCTTTGGTTGCTTTTCCCAATTGCCAATTCAATTATAATTCACGTTGCAAGCCAAAGGTGTGGCGGCTCCCACATTCAAAAAGATATTTTGCTGAATGTTTCATCAAAATAACTTGTCCGTGGGCCCCTATTTCGCTGGATGCACCTCCTAAAGCAAGCCAACATTCTCTCTTCACGTCTCATCTCTATGTGCACCCCCAAAAAAATGAAATCCACACCTCCTCTCATTTTAGTTTAAAGTATATTTGATGTGGCATTTCTCTTTAAGTCCCAAAATATTATCCAACAATTTCCCTACAATTAACAATGCAAATAATTAGCTCAAATAATTCAAATTAATTAAAATAAGAATTTTTGGTCAAATTAAACACAATTAGCAAAAACGGAAAAATACCGGACTTTTAAGCACAATTCCCTGATTAAATCTAGCACAATAAGCTAAGTGAAATTGAGAAAATATTGACTCATCAAAATAGACCACACTTAGTCTTTTGCACTCCTAGGCAAAATCAAGACGCAGATCAAGGAATAGTTCAAAGGACTTTTAGGAAGGTGACACAAACTCAGCATACAGAAAACAAAGACTCAATAAGGACAGAAACAGAATTACACAGTTCTAGTTCTCAAGGAATCTGGACAGAGAAAAGCAGTAGCCAATTTCAACACAGAATGGATCAGAGAAGGCAGATACTCATGAAATCATCCAAGCAATTCAAGACATGGCAAAATGATCAATCAGCTCAAGAGGTGAATCAAAAGTAACAAAACCTCACAGATGCACTATCAGTGTTTCTCTCAAGTGTTTAGGGTAAATCAATGTCACTCAATGCACTCAAGAAAGCAATCACAAATAGACTTGGCAAGCCTCTAATATCAACACTCAAGCACATACGCATGTTCAAATCAAAAGGTCTTTTATGTGTGTAATGGGGCCAAGGACAAGGGAGGATAAATATGGATGAGAAGTTACAAACCAAAAGAAATAGAGGAGCAATGGGGAACAAGTGTAAACACATTCAAACATACCCACAACCTCTAATTCAATCCTCTTCTTGACTCCATTATTCACACAATTTTTTTTTTCATTTTTTTCATATTTTTTTTCATCCTGTCTCTTTTCTTTTCTCTCTTTTCAAAATAAAACTGTAAAAGACAAGATTTACAAAAACAAAACAGTAAGAGGAACCAACTAGCCAACTCATAAGAATCCCTAAGGAGACCACACTTGTTTCCAAAACACTTCCAAAGCTCCAAAATTCCCTAAGGTTAAGGTAATCATAGTTTTTCACTTAGGGCTAGTGTATGAGCTTCAAAACAAAGAAATGAGGAAAGTATAGGCTCAAAAGGGGTTATCAAAGGATTAGAACAAGGTAAGCTTATTTGGCTAGAAAGGCTCAAGAACAAAACTGCCTTTATCACTTCCAAACATGCATATCAATCAAGAATTATCAACAAGAGTCAAGCCAAGGCATATGTGCAAGCAATCAAGAGACATATCACACACAAGAAGGAACATAAAGTGGCTCAAATTCTCACACAGGGCATTTGTGTCACAATCAATTCAACTCTCAAACATCATGATCATCTTCCAAGCAAAGAAAAGCAAAGAATCCAACATCTCAGAGTATCAATGAAGTGAAGGAAAACTGACAACCTGACCACAATCCAGAATTCACGAAAAGCATGCAAAACTGTACACAAGACACAACAAAAACTACCTAGAAAAGAAAAAAAAAATTTAACCAAGAAAACAAAAACTAACAGAAAAATCAGAATCTCCCCCAATAGACCACACTTAAACTACACAGTGTCCTCAACGTGTCATAAGCATAAGATTGAAAATCAAAACAGTGAACAGATCATGGACAAGTGCAATAAAAGTAGGGAAAAAGGGGAGAAGAGAGAAAGAAAACTCCCCTGATCATGGTGGCAGTTGCCAATTTTGGACTTTCAGGGAGATGTCTTCCACCACAGTATCCAGCAAGAAGGTTTTGAGGACGAACTGCTTCATCCTCCAGATTTGATCTAGCAGGGAGATATCATCCACAGCTGGATCTAAGAAGCAAGGATTGTTGATGAGCGGGTTCAGCTGGTGCCTATTGCTGTTGAAACTAGTGTGTATGTAAGCACCTTTTCCTTCCACTGTGGGTGCATGTTGGTCAAATTCATGTGTACCTCCTGCAACATGGTTAGTGCAATGTGGCTCCAAAGAAATGACGTGCAGAGGTATAACACCCAATCCCAATTTATCATACTGAACCTCAGATACATCCTCAGAACATGAATCAATTTCAAAATCACAAGTAATATCAACGACAGACTCAGATTCATGTTCAATGCATGGAGAATAAACATTCGGATGCGACATCAAAAATTGGTTCTCATCATGCATAGAGGGAAAATTAAAATCAGACTCAACAACAATACAATCATCAGCATACCTCTCAACAACATAATCATCAACATAATCAAATTGAGGTATGCTTACCTCCTCTTCCTTGAAGATTGCTAAAGTGTGGGAAGATGAAGGTGGTCTACCTGGTTCCGGGTTACTGCTTATCTCTACCTGCTCCTCAAAATACTCATCACTCTCCTCAGGTGCAAGAGTAGGGACATAGGATGATGGGAAAGTAGATGGCACAATAGTAAGCTCATGACTCTGTTCCTCATCTCCTATGTCGATGGCACTGACATCTTGAAATTGTTCCTGATTAAGTTGTGTGGCCATCTGCCCTATCTGGTCATTCAAGCTCTGAATGGACGCTCTGGTCTCTTGCTGAAACTGCAGGTTCTGTATGGTCAACTGCTCCAACAACTCCTGCAATGTAGGCTCAGAAATAGAAGGCTGAGGAGCTGTTTCGGCAGAAGCATCATATTGCTGACTCTGGTATTGCTGGACTGGTGGAGGCATACAAGTACTCTGGAATGATGGTTCTTGACAATGATGCTGTGGAGCATTATACCATCCCAAGGTAGGGTCATTCCATCCAAGACCGTTGTTGTAAGCATATTGCACAAGGGAAAATTTGCTCAGAAACTGATGCTCAAGATATCCCCAATCGGTAACGGATCTCAGAGGAAGAGAGTCTTTCCAATCCTTAGCTACTCCTTGTAATGAATGCGGAAATGCGCTCAAGAAAATGTAATCAAGAGGGACATCTGGAGGCTTCATTGAAGAGCACATGATGTGGAGCTCCTCCAAATGTCTATGTGGGCATTCTCCTGCAAAACCATGAAACTTAGGCAGCAAATGTATCAGTCCAGAGGTGAGATCGCAATGTAAATCATCCTCCTTAAGTGAAACCGGCTCACAAAGAGCACTCTCAGAAATTAGAGGATGAGTCATATTGTTCTCAACATAGAAATCAGCAGAATATGAATTACAATCAGAGTAACATGCAGAAGGAGAATCATAATCAGAGGCACTAGCAAAACAAGCAGTATTCACGAAATCAAAATAGGTAGACATGGAAAAAGAAGAATACTAAAAATCACGAAACAAATAAAACACAACACATTTATACATGCAACACGCACACACAAAACAGAACATCACATCACATCACATCACATCACAACACAAGACAAAACACAACACACACAAACACAACAAAAACCTAACACCGAACCATTGGTCCCCGGCAACGGCGCCATTTTGATGAGAGGGTCGCACCTCCCAACAAAAGTTGTGCATAAAAGAATGCAGTATAGACTAGGAAGTGACACCTAGGTCGTCTCTCAAGGACCAAATTTGGGTTCAGTCTCAGGTCAACACGAAGTGGGGGGTTTTGGGAAAGTGTTTTTAACAGTAATTGAACTTAAATTAAAATGGAAATTAAACACGGATGTAAACACAAATATAAACACATAATTAAAATGATTCGTCACTTAAAGCTACATCGTAACTAAAATATCCCAACCATGAAAAATAGAGAACATCAAAATGAAAAACGCTTTAACCAAATTAAAAGTGCAACATTGAGCTAAACAATTTAAATGCAAACTGAGAATGGCGGGCAATTTAAATGAATGCTTAAAGAGATTAAACATTAAATGCTTGCTTGAATATGTAAAGAAAACTTAAACCCCTTCCGTCACACCACTAAAACAAATCACCCTTCTCCTCTTTACTTCCAACCGTGGCACCTCAAGGTTCCAACACGTAACCGTACACACCACTTCACCTACTACATTCAACCACTTTAACTCCAATACAAACCAACATGAATATTCTATTCTAAAGCAAAAGTTGATGGCTTGTTCACGGGTTCTGGGCCTTGCCCTTCCAGCAAAATTAAATGGAAATGAAGTCCATTAAAATACTATAAAGTAATGCACATTAAATCAACTAGTCATTCCAATTTGTATGTATACTTCCTCGGTGCAGGCAAAGAAAAGAAAGGGCCTCCACTTACGTTCACTCCATTTCACCTCTCAATCTCCATCTCGGGATTTTCAATTTGAAAAGTATGTTGCTCCCTTCTCCAGACCGTGATAGCGCACACCACTATTTCACCTACTCTACTCCTTCAATCTTAAATCAATAAAACAATCTCTCTTCTTCCGTACGCTCCCTGCATTCCAGCTCCTTCACCATTTCCTCCACCAAATCAAATCACCATGCACACCATTTTCCATCACCGCTCCATTTCTCTCTCAGCTCATCATCCACACTTATCCAAAAGAAAGAAGAAAACAATTGTGTTGCTATTGTCTAAAGAAAGAAAAGAAAAACTCATTTCCCTACTGGAATAAAAACCAAGATGTTTCATTCATCCCTCTGTGCTTGCAAAAAAAAAATAATAAACGGAGAAGTAATTGTGCTTCATTTCTCATCCACTATGACAACGTAAAAACTTGTTCAAGCACAAGCATAAAAACCCTCAAAATAACATTCAAAAGCAAAGCAAAGAGCCATCCCCGGCAGCTAGAAAATAAAATCAGAGAGAGTGGCGGCTGGAGCTTCCAGGTGTGCAAAACCAAACCCGTCCAGGCCGTCTCCCACGGCCCTCCAAAATCATTCTCCGCATGTGCACCTCATCCGTAGCCCTCCATGTGGTGTCCGTATTTTTCTAAAAATGAAAGATGATGCCCCTCTCTAGGGTGGCTGCCCTAATGAATGAAGAAGTGCATCCCCGCATTCCCGTAAAGCCCTCTGGATCTCCTCCTTTGTGCTTGCTGGACCGAGAACTTTCTTCAAAGCTCTGGATGCATTGTTGGATTGGACGTGGTGAAGGCTTCTTCGTGCACCTCCTTCCTCAAGCTGCTGGCTATCACAGCTCCCCCTCATGGGCCGTGGACTAGCTTTCATTCAAGCTGGACGTATGAAGCTCTCCAAGTTGCTATGCCTTGCTACTTGACCTACGTGGATTCTTTGCTGAATGCGTGAAGATGTGCACCTCCCTCTGGATGAAGCCCATGCTTGGTGCTTGTTGTTGTCCTGGACGTGCTGCACTCTTGCTGGATACACCCCACCTTTGCTGGACTGCTTCTACTCTTTGCTGTAGCCGCTGGACCGAGGTTACTGGGTGCACCGCTGCTTCCGCATGTGTTGATGTGTGCTTTGAGCCGTGACCGTGCTGGACACAAGGCTGATGGATGCTCACACCTCCTTCTCTTTTTTTAATTCACTGGGTGTGTTGAATGGGACGTGAGTGCCTCCCATCCACGTGTTTGATGCTACTGGACTTCAAAGCTTCCTTTCCTAATTACCGGTTGCTGGATGGGACGTGGCTGTGTGCTTCAATGTGGGCCCCTTCTTTAATTCCAACTAAGGCCGAATAAGATGAATGGCCGTGGGCTTCTTTGGTTGCTTTTCCCAATTGCCAATTCAATTATAATTCACGTTGCAAGCCAAAGGTGTGGCGGCTCCCACATTCAAAAAGATATTTTGCTGAATGTTTCATCAAAATAACTTGTCCGTGGGCCCCTATTTCGCTGGATGCACCTCCTAAAGCAAGCCAACATTCTCTCTTCACGTCTCATCTCTATGTGCACCCCCAAAAAAATGAAATCCACACCTCCTCTCATTTTAGTTTAAAGTATATTTGATGTGGCATTTCTCTTTAAGTCCCAAAATATTATCCAACAATTTCCCTACAATTAACAATGCAAATAATTAGCTCAAATAATTCAAATTAATTAAAATAAGAATTTTTGGTCAAATTAAACACAATTAGCAAAAACGGAAAAATACCGGACTTTTAAGCACAATTCCCTGATTAAATCTAGCACAATAAGCTAAGTGAAATTGAGAAAATATTGACTCATCAGCGTTCTATTTGGTCTGCAATTCACGGCCAGCTAAACACAGAACCTTACTACCCTAGCGTTGGTGAGCACCAAACAAGAGAAGCATCAGTCCCTACGAACTTCAATGGACTTATACAACAAAATTGCACTACAAATCAAAGAACTGAGCCAGGAGTTTGTCCTCACTACTGCAGAAAGGGCTTTAGACGTCCGATATTTTGGCCTTTTGACGTCCGCCGTACGCCCGACGTTTATGCGAGTGACGTCGCGCAGACGTCCGTTGTGTCAGGACGGACGTCTATGTAAACGTCCGTTGTGTCAGGATGGACGTCTATGTAAACGTCCGTTGTGTCAGGACAGACATCTATGTAAACGTCCGTTTTGTCTTGACGGACGCCTATATAAACGTCCGTTGTGTCAGGACGGACGTCTATATATACGTCCGCCTCCTCCCCCGGACGTCTACCTTGCTGAATTGTTTTAGGTAGGAGCTGGGGGGTGGACGTCCGTGTGTGCACTGACAGACGTCTATAGACGTCCGACTGTGCACTAACAGACGTCTACTGGGTGTTTTTTTTAAAAAAATTAGTTTATTTTTTCAATAAAACCACACCTGAAAAGCAGAAAAATGTCCCTGAACAATTTTGCAATAATATAAATATGCGTTTTATATTAACAAAGTTCTACTTAATGTGGAGTTCAATCCACTACCAAACTATCAACATAAAACTTAAACTAAAACTAAACAATGTTCAACAAGAAATATAACTATTCCTAACTCCATCTTTGCAGAAGATAAGCAGTCCACTCCTGCCTCCAGCATATTACCATGGCATTAAAAGCATGATCGTTCGCTAATACTCTTTGCATGAAGCCAGCAAAGACTATGGAAGAGTTGGGGGAGCAGGCTGTATTGTTTATGCAAGTGAAGGACATGCAGGAATACCGAAACAGTAACAAGAGTTCGTGGGTGCGACCAGTAAGAAGAAGTAAGGGAAGAAGCAAGTCGTTGGAAGTGATAAAGGCAACAACTCCCGACCGAAGGATCTTCCTTAGGGCCAAAGTTCCACCAATATATGCCCTTGAACGCACCAAGGGCAAGGATTCTAGAGGATTCATTAAGTTCAAACCTTCTCCCGCCCATGAAAAGAAAGCCTACCCCGAAGAATGTCCATGATAAGAAGCATTGTCGGTATCACTAGAACTTAAGACACACCACGAAAGATTGTTCAACTAATGGCGGATCATCTAAGATGCACATAGGTTCCCTTACAAGAACCATGTTAAAGAAGATTCGAGAAGAAAAAGGATCACCCAACACATTACTTCTATGGAGAATTACTAACTAAAATCCTTCTTCTCTTTTCTAAATACATTTGCATTATTTTGTAGGGCCTAAATAAAGGTTGGAGCATAATAAACCTAGGAAGCTTAGAAACCTAAAGGAGGCAAAGAATCAAAAGAAGAAGAAAAAAGAGTGTTGTACGGATTTAAGCACCTAACTTCTGGATTGAAGCTCAAAGCCAGGATGCCTTCCATAAATGCACAAAACGCCCAGCCTCTTCTTCCATGCGCCTAGTGCCTGTGAACTAGATTTCTTCATTAAGCACATTTTTAATGTGTGCCTAGGTGAAACGTGCACTCCAAGTGATTTAGCTTCTCCAACACACTTTGTTTTTTACTTTGGAAGAGAAGCAAATCATAAATGGAGGTCCTTATTCACCTATAAATAGAAGGACCTCTCCTTTGTAAAGATTCATCTTTGAAGTATAAATGAATTGCTGTTGAGATTACTCCAGACCTTTATACTCTTGGATCACCTATTTGTGACAATTCATCACACTCTCCTTTAGCTTCCTTCCCTGTTGAAGGTCTTCTGAGCTTCGAGACCTCAAACGCTCACCCTTCATTCACTGAACCATTTCACAAATACCTTGTGTGCACCAATTTCCCATGCATTCAATCCATTTCGCTGCATCCTTCTGTGACATGGAGTTGTTCTAGCATGAAGCTTGGACTTGCTTCCATCATTTGGTATCAGAGCCAGGTTATGGTGTCAGTCCTACTTTTAACATCTACGACTTAATTCCTTTCATAGGAGATGATCAACAAGACAATGCAGATATGAGGATAGATCTTTTTCAAGAAGGAGGAACTGATGGCGAACCATCTAAAGATGCACATAGGTCCTCTTATAAGAGCTATGTCAAAGTAGATTCAAGAAGAAGAAGGATCACCTAACACATTATTCCTATGGATAATTACTTACTAAAATCCTTCTTCTGTTTTCTAAATACATTTGCATTATTTTGTAGGGACTAAATAAAGGTTGGAGACCATGCATAATCAACCTAGGAAGCATGGCAAGCTAAAGGAAGCAAAGGAATTAAAAGAAGGAGAAAAAATAGTGTTGTACGGATTTAAACACCTGACTTCCGGATTGAAGCTCGAAGTCAGGATGCCTTTCGAAATGCACAAAACGCCTAGCCTCTGCTTCCATGCGCCTAGCATCCACGAACCAAATTTCTTCATTTAGCCTATTTTTTGTGTGTGCTTGGGTGAAATATGCGCTCCAAGTTATTTAGCTTCTCCAACACACTTTGTTTTTTATTTTGGAAGATAAGCAAGTCAAAAATGGAGGTCTTTCTTCACCTATAAATAGAAGGACCTCTCCTTTGTAAAGATTCATGTTTGAAGTATAAATGAATTGTTATTAAGATTACTCCAGACCTTTATACTCTTGGATCACCTATTGTGTGACAATTCATCACACTCTCTTCTAGCTTCCTTCCCTATTTGAAGGTCTTCTGAGCTTAGAGACCTAAAACACTCACCATTCATTCACTGGATCATTTCAGAAACACCTTGTGTGCATCAATTTCTCATGCATTCAATCCATTATGTTGGCCTCCTTCTGTGACATGCAGTTGTTCTAGCATGAAGCTTGGACTTGCTTCCATCATCATCCCTCAGTAAAAAATCGAGAAGTTGATCTAAACGGGTCATCTGCAAAGATACATCAAGACCGACCGTCCGAAGAAGAGTCCACCTTGAAGGCTGAGTCGTACGTAACATTTGTGTCGTGACGTGCGACATAGAGAAACTAGGCGCTAGAGTAAGAGTGGAAGTAGAAGTCGTGACTACCCCCTAAGTAGTCAGATCAACACGATATCAAGAAGGTTCGCTAGAGGCAGATCCTCCTCGTCTACTTGGAAAAGGAACTTGAGAAGCCTTAAGACTGTCCACCTAGTGGACCACACACCTAAGTCCATGCCACCAATAACATTCACGGACGAGGACTTCAAGGCATCAAATCCCAATCAGGATGACCACATGGTCATCATGACCGACATTACTTGGTACGGTGTTTAACTTACGACAAAACATGATTAGTGTTGATTGGGCCGTTAGTAATCCAAAGTTCATTCTGAAATCTATAAATATAGGTTTAATGTACAAAGGTATGCAATTATATTTATTATGCATTAACTACTAAAATTGTTGAATTTTTACTAATTTTAACATTAAAGTACCTTCCACATATAATTTCTCATTTGGACCGAATGAAACTTACAAATAAATGATGACGAAGACAACCATCCAAATACCCAAAACTTAATAAATAGATAACCTTAACTCTCTTAAACAATATATATTCAATGTGTTATACATGTTATAATTTGTTCCTAAATTTAATTTTAAAATATCTAATATTTTGTGTGTTGTAAAACTTGAATAGAAAATATTATTTTCAACAAATAACACACTTACATATCCTTTGTCCTAACGACATTAAATTTCATATCATATATAAATTAAATGCTTTATCATTTAATTTAAAAACTAAACATATTTTTTTATTAAAATTTTAAGAAAAAAAATATTTAATTTAATTAATTTTATAGAATTGGTAGATATTGAAATACTGCAAAAGAAGAATTTTAATAGTATATTAGACTAGCAATGGACTAATCTTAAAACATGGATCTGCTTATTATATTCTAATCATGAAGGTCTTGGGATAACAAATAATTTCTTTTTTATATATCAGTAAAAATATTATATATAATAAAGGATTTGAGGTGTTTTAATCTATGGATTCAAATTTTGTAAGTTAACCTGATTTGTCACAAGTTCGATTAGCTTGTATTAAAACTTAATTATTTTAAATGTGAATTAAATTGATTTGACTTCCGTAATCCGTAAATTAAATGAATTTGAATAGGATTAAAAATGAGTTGAGTCGTAATTCATCAATAATGTTATTATTATTTTTTATATTTTTTATTATAATAATTTATTACTTTTTAATTTTGTAGATTGAAAATTTAATACTTTTAAATATTAGAATGTTGGTTAATTATGTTTTGAATAATTTTAATATTTAATTTACTTCTTTTTTAGATTGAAATTTTAATTTATGACTAATATACTTATAATAATGTTTAGAGAAAATAAATGCTTTGATTATATGATTATACAAACATGAGTTGACTTAATCCATTTTTATTGTACTACAACAAAAATATACCATAAATTTGAAGATTTAAATATCCTTGACTTAACTCGCTAATTATCAATCCACACTAAGTGAAACTGAGTTTAAATTTTTTAAGTTCAACTGACTTATTTTTAACATAATAAGTAAATATGGATGAACAAGTTCACTTTAATCCCATTTTTCAAATCCATAACTCTATGTATTTAACTCTTAATCACGTATAAATCTTACAATAATATAGTATATCATGTGTGAAGGAATCCAAGAAAACTTTGGGATCTCTTTTCCTCCTTTCAAATATGTGCTATTGATGTGATGATGAAAAAGAGATGAAATAGTGGATAATTGACCCATGTTACCATGAAAACATGCAATAACTATTATGTTGTAATTCTATACTTATGTGCGTGGTGACTAATCATGGAGACAATAAACTTAATATTTTGAGATGAATTAATGATAATCTTCCTAATCATTCATATAAAAGTACTTATATCTCATTTATATAATTAGCTTATATTGTACATTTATAATTACGGAAAAATGTTGACACTATATTTTTGTTATATTACCATTTAGTACCTATGAATATTATTATTATTATCATTATCATTTTAAAATTTTTTATTTTTATTTTTATTAGTCAAATATAACATTTTATCATTAAAATGAATTGGAAAGTGAAAAAAAAAAGGTGAGCGTCAAATAATAATTTTTCAACATATTAATGCAAAGTAGCTTTGAAATGACACAGTGGCTTAGAGTAGCTAAGGAAGCGCACAGAAATATCTGTAATGGCTCTAATTTTATTCATCGATAAAGATTGCAAAACAATCATTCTTAATGATTTTTTAATGTTATTAGTGATTTTATATAATTATTAATTATAAGAAATAAACCATTTTAATCATATGGAGTAAATAAATATAAAAGTGAAGAGTGAGTAATGATGAATTATAAAGAATTAAGAATATATTAATTTATGGATGAAAAGATGGACGAAAGATAAAAAGAATTAGAAATCCTCTTACATCTCACCGACACCTGGGTTCAGTTTACATCATATCATAATCTCTCTCTCTTTCCATAACACACAATCGCAATCAGATCACCGTTCCAATAAACTCACTGCTTCAATATCGCAAACATTGAAACCACAATCGAAGCTCCAATCACGGCCATCGAGCTTGACACGGAAGCGCCTGCTCCGGCATCAGGTCCCGGTGCCGGGGCCGGAGATAATTCTTCAGCGGTGGCCACGGCGAAGAAAAGTGCTGCGATGAGAGCAACGAGGAAGAAGTTGACGGAGAATGCTTGAGATGCCATGGCTACAGAAAGTGCAGAAAGAAAGAGAACGAAGAAACAAGTGTTGAAGGTGCAGTGAGGTTTTCTCTTTTATTCTGTGATGGAAGAATTAAGAGAGGGTGGTGGTATTTATAGTATTGTGAAAACGCGTGTGGGCACTAAGGAAGTGTTTGGTTTGGCTAGAAAGAAGCCGAAATCATTGCTTCTTCTCCGCTTTTCAGATTTTCGCGTTCAGCCCGTCGTTTTGTTCTCGTGTAATTACGTGTTTCACCAAATCCTAAATAAGTTTAATAGTTAACAATTTACTAAATTATCTTTTGAATTCCATTAAACGATATAATTGATTATGTTCACAATCACTTATTCATATAATTTTTATATATATATATAAAATGTTTAGAAAGGTTTACTGAAGATTTACTCAATTACTTATGAAAAGTATATTAAATGTAAGGTGTAAATGTTAATACTTAGAAAAAAGGCTTAAATTTTATAGCCATGGATTTATATAAAGTCTAATTAAAATGACGGTGTCAACAGATTCCGTAAACATTAAATTAGGTTAAAAGATTTGGATGAGATGATATACGTAAATGATTATGTAGAATCAATAATATAATCCTACGAGCATAAACTTTATTTTACTTATTATAAATTTAACTTAAGCTTAAAAGGTAACGAATATATATATATATATATATATATATATATATATATATATATATATATATATATATATATAACGATTTATAGGATTTTTAATAAAAATAGGACTTATAGGATTTATATATATAGTTATCATATAGTTAAATTAGACTTCTGTATCCTTGGGAGTTAATGTTTGGTAAATTATTTGTACACTGTAAAACTGGTTTTATGATTTTATTTTAATGTTTGTCCATTATTTATTCATTTACAAGTTATCTTATGGACTATGCAAGAGAGATATTTGGTGTAGGCAGTTTGAAAATTACATAGATATTTTCCTCATTCCACTAATTGAAGATTTGAAGTCGTTGTAGGTTGATGGGGTTGAATTATTTAATGTTGTTGTTTCTGAAACTTTTATTATACATGTAATGTTATTTTGCATCATTAATTACTTTTCAACTTACGATAATTTGTCAAAGTATAGTGTCAAGGGTCATAAAACATTCAATCTAATCATCCTTATCAAAGGTTAAAAAAAGCATTCAATAGACATCAAGAGGATGATGATGCACAATTTCATTGACTAACTTTCAAGTTCATGAAAAAGTTAATAAAGTAAATCATGTATTTGGGAAAACATCCAAGAAGTCATCTACAATGAGTCCTTGGAAGAAAAAATTAATATTCTTTTTCTTTCATATTGGTCAAAGTTAGAGGTTAGACATTGTATAGATGTAATGCAAATAGAAAAGAATGTGTGTGATAACTTGATTGATATGCTACTTAACATTAAAGAAAAGACAAAACATGGATTAAATGCTCGTTTGGATTTGTTGAGATTCATACATTTGAGGGATGGAAGGTTAGTTTACTTGAAACCATTCATTTCTCCATTGATCATTGTGTACAGGTTGAACTTGTTCATAAAATAGATTTTATATATTACAGGAAAAGAGGATAAAAGCCTAAGAGATAAGTGCTCAAAATAAAAGCTAACTTATTGCCTCATGGTGGATGTAGAAAACTTGAAAAGAAGATGATGAAGGATAACTGTCCACAACCTCCTTTAGCACCATCTCATTATGAAAAATGAAAGTTAGCCCATCTACAATCCTTGGGCTCCTACACTTCTAACATCGCATGACAAATCTCTGAAATATAACTTTTCTTTAAATAAATAATATTTTATATAGATTACATGTTAAATTTATTTTATTATGTTGTAGGGCTTCTTGGTTGAGCAAAGCGCCCAAGGTACTTTCACTTTAAAAGGTTATCATGACATTCTTGCGAATGCAAATTGGACGGCCTGAGCACCTTGGACGCATGCATGTTGCTGGACTATCTCGTGTTGAGATTGGATGTAATTAATTTTAATTCTTTGTACTCCTACTTCTTGTATATTCATTTATGCTTTCATTCAAATGTTTGTGGTTTGATTTATGCTTATTTCCTAGATTAATTAAGGTTTAAACCCTCGAATCGTCCTCATATTTGTTGGGGAATCTCAAGTAGGTCCTCGTTTTTTCAACTGTCAAAGTTTTGGTCCATATACTTATAAAATGTCTCAATTAGGTCCCAATATTTGAAAAATTAAGCCAATTAAGCCTTGTCCGTTAAGTTTTCACAAACGGCATTAAAATGTTATGACAATGAATATGCTAAGGTGGATATTTTATTACGTGGAAATAATTAAATTATGACATATAATTTAGTAAATTAAAAAAAAATAGAAGCAGCATTCAAAAAAACCCTAGCTTCATTCCTCCTCACCCAGAGAGCATTTCATCCTTTGTTAACCTCATCAGCCATAATCAACTTCTCTTTGCCAACCAACACCGTAAAACCCCAAAATGGCGAACCCTAAATCATTCCTGTTATGTTAACCACTGCTGCTCTCTTTATCACTGTTTTGTTCAGCACCTTGAAAACCCCAAAGTGGGTTTAGGATTTTGATGTACCAAAGAAATTGAGGATGAATTTGATGGGTGGAAGAAACGCCACGCAATGCAGAAACTTTGCATCTTCACTTTCAATATGCAGTATAAAAATGGGTGGAAGAAAACTGATTGGGATCAGTGAGAAATTGGAATCAGAGATCGATGGAAGAGAGAGAGAAAGCGTCAGGGCTCACGGTTGTTTGTCAATTGAGGATGCAAGACTTGTGTTTCTATTTCTGGCTCTCCTTGCAAGTTTCAAAGCAGGCTGAAGGAAGATGATGTTCGTGATGGAGGGTGCGAATCGCAACTGTGATGACGGCTTCCTGGGGTTCTTGCACTTAGATTCTATTTTGGATTCAGATTGCATTTGCATTTTCTGTATTTCCTTTTGCAAGTTGAAGGCGCGACGAAGGCGATCGCGACGGTGTCGTGCTCGTGGTGGATGGCGGTCTTGCGACGGTGGCGGTTCGGCAATGGCGGCTAGGTTTCTGTCTAAAGGAAAATTATGGTTTTGGGAGGTAGGAGATGATGCTAACGTGTCAAGGGTGGTGATGTGGCAGGCTAAAGGGCGATGATTGGTTGGAGGAATAAAATTTTCCACGTCAAAAACTCTTAATTTTAAAAAGCATTCCACATAATAAAACACTCTTACATCAGCGTGCACCACGTCATCATATTTTAACGCTGATGAAAACTTAATGGACAGGGCTTAATTGGCTTAATTTTTCAAATATTTGGACCCAATTGAGACATTTTACAAGTATATGGACCTAATTTTGACAGTTGAAAAAACGAGGACCCTGTTGAGATTTCCAACAAATATGAGGACTATCCGAGGGTTTAAACCATTAATTAATAACTCATTCACTAGTTTGGATTGAGTTGAAAAACTTATTTTAAATTGTGGTCCAATCAAATCATCTCATTCTTGTTAAAGACTTGTACATGCTATAAATGGTAGGTTAGATATATTGTCATATATTTTTCACTATGAAAAAAATAAAAAATCATCAATATTTTTTATTCTTTTCCATCATCTCTCATTTACACAAATTATTCTTGTTGAAAAATTTGCGAACCTTTACCTAATTCTTTGAAGTTGTCTACAACAAAAATTCATATGAAATTCTCTACCTATCAGTCTAAATAGATTAAAGAACTTCTTCAAAAGATCAACAATACTAACTTTAAGCCTTAATCAACTCCTATTACTTCTACTCTTCAATTAACTAGATTTGGATCTTTTTGTTCCCCGTCCCCTTTCTATAGATTTTGTGTAATATTGTTACATGTGACTATCACTAAACTAGCCTACTTTATAAATAAAGTTTTTAATGTATACATTGATGGATTTTATATATATATATATATATATATATATATATATATATATATATAACTTTTAACCAAAAATAGTTGTTTATAAATCTTTTCTCTTATATTCAAGTGAAACTTCATATGGATTGTTTCCAAGAAATCTTCCTTTAAGGGTAAGTTCTTTTTATATGATATATTTTTCTTCAAGTGTATGATGATTTTTAATTATTATTGTTGTTGGTATGGTATTTGTTATGTTTTGTTTCTATTGTTATAATGATGATCTAAATGTTTACCTTGACAAACCATTAGCTTTGATACTACTGATGAACTTTATAGTGAGAGTTTATTAGAGAAATATTATTTATGTGATTTGAGTCCAATTTACATAAAATATTGACACACTTTTAATTTAAAATATTAAGACAATAAATAAATAAATAAATATATATATATATATATATATATATATATATATATAAACCATAATAACACGGTTGAAAATAAGTCAAATATATTTTAAGTTATATTTTGTGTATCCTAACATACTTAAGGAAACAAAAGTTGTTTCTTGTTAAATATCTTCTAGCTGAATTAAAAATCTCCACATTTGTCCTATATTTTTATGAAATCTTAGAGTTGTCTTTTCACCACTAATCTTTATTATATGCATTCTAGAACTAAATATTGAGTTGGATTCATTTTATGTGTAACAATAGAGTTGCCTTGTTCATCATCTTATTGTTCATTTACTTGTAAAATTTGTTTATGGGACAAAATCTTCAAACTTAAAAACAAAAATTATGGTTACTGTTTCGGTTGAATTGGTACTCTAATGGGTTGTCGACTTGTAGAAGACACTCTGACACTCAAGTCAGATATGTTTCATAAAGAGCTCTATATTTTATTAGGATAGAAAAGGATGATTGTACCTGGACATCAGTTGTCTACTAATAAGGCTTGTGACAGCCACGTCCATTGATTAACCATTAGTGCAATATATTTTAGGTAATCAAACCCAATAATTAATCATTAATGTCGTATATTTGTAGAGCGTAAGGCAATCTGACCTATTAGTACCTGCTTAATGACAATCAATTCCAATCGATATACTTCATATAGTACATAAGCCCCCAAAGCTCTTTATTAAAAGAGGTGCGTAGGGATTATTATGAGCTTTAAATGAGGTCACTCCCGTTGTATTTAGGGAGTCTATCTTCGATGCTTTAAGTCTTCATTGCTCCCGAGCGGCGAACTTTAGGAATTCTCTTTGGATCTACTCCTTAGAACAGACAATGCTAAGAGTTCTCTTTGAAAATTTTTCCTCTACAAGAGATTTTCACTCCAAAAATATGCTTTTAAATAAAGTATACGCTTCAATATTTATTTGGAACTTGATAAAGCTGAACCTATTGAGTAGTTGACTTATAAGAGTTCTTTTTCGAACTTCCTGCATTGACAAGGGATATCTGAAGCCATTTTTCTCACTTTCCCCCTAGCGGCTTGAGGCAAGAGTCATTTTTCTGATTTCCTGCGTTGAGCGGGGATTTCTGAAGCCATTTTTCTGACTTCCCCCGAGCGATCCTGAGGTAGGAGTAATTTTTCTGACTTCCTGCGTTGAGTGGAGATTTCTGAAGTCATTTTTCTGACTTCTCCCGAGCGGCCATTATAATCTGACCAAGTTGAGATCTGAACCATCCTGTGCATAACATTTTATAATTTAAAATTAAGAGTCGTTAGAACCTGACAAAGTTGAACGCAGCTCTGAACCATCCTATGCATAATATTTTATAATTTAAAATTAAGAGTCCGTAGATCCTTACAAGATTGAATGCAGCTCTGAATCATCCTGTGCATACTATTTTATAATTTAAAATTATGAGTTGGTAGAACTGACAAGGTTGAACGCAGCTCTGAACCATCCTGTGCATAATATTTTATAATTTAAAATTAAGAGTTAGTAGAACTTGAAGAGTTAGTAGAACCTGACAAGGTTGAACGCAGCTTTGAACCATATGTGCATAATATTTTATAATTTAAGAGTTGGTAGAACCTGACAAGGTTGAACGCAACTTTGTACCGATAGTTTATAATTTAAAATTAAGAGTCGGTAGAACCTGACAAGGTTGAACGCAGCTATGAACCATGTTGTGCATAATATTTTATAATTTAAAATTAAGAGTCAGTAGAACCTGACAAGGTTGAACGCAGCTCTAAATCATCCTATGCATAATATTTTATAATTTAAAATTAAGAGTTGTTAGAACCTGACAAGGTTGAACGCACCTCTAAACCATCTATGCATAATATTTTATAATTTAAGAGTTAGTAGAACCTGACAGGGTTGAACGCAACTCTGTACTTTCCTGTGCAAAATATTTTATAATTTAAAATTAAGAGTCGGTAAAACCTGACAAGAATGAACGCAGCTCTGAACCATCTGTGCATAATATTTTATAATTTAAGAGTTGGTAGAACTTGACAAGGTTGGACACAACTTTGTGCCTTCCTACGTAGGATATTTTTACTCACAAAAATATGAGTTAAACAACTATATTATAATTTGTAAATTATAATGAAAACTGGAACCTGTCAAGCTTGGATGTAGGGCTGAACGTTCCTGAAAGTTCTTAAAACAAAAGACATGCCTTTAGGAATTATTAAGGAATTTTTTACTCTTGTTGCAAAACCTGGTGTTGATCCGAAGTAGCAATGTCGAGACCGAGCGCGGGTCTGGTTCTTCGTGGCTTCATGGGGATGTCGTTCGGCCGCACGGTGGGCGCCAAAATGTTTCGGTTGAATTGGTACTCCAATGGATTGTTGACCTGCAAAAGACACTCCGACGCTCAAAGTCAGATATGTTTCATAAGGAGATCTATATTTTATTGGGATATTAAAATATGATTGTACCTTAACATCAATAAGGCAGCTCATTAATATCGTATATTTGTACAAGGTAAAGCAATCTAACCTATTAGTACCTGTTTAATGACAATAATGACAATCAATTCTCATCGTATACTATATACCAAATTATTGTGTTTATAATAAAGTCACATGAACCACTTTTTATCTCAACTGTTTTTGAAGTATTAGATATTTGAGAGAGAGAGAAAGACTTAATTTTTTTTATCAACAATAACTAATATATAAATAAGAGAACGAAGATGTTTCAACGCACCTAAAAAACAGAAAACTCTTCGTATGAAAAATGAAATCTTTTATGATGATGTTTCTAGAGTGAAATGATCTAACTTGTGAATTATAATTTGGATGATCAATATAATATATTTCTACAATAAAAAGCAGATTTAGCAAAATAAACTATGAAAATTTAACATTGATTATTTTTAATTACATCCTTCTCTTTAAACTACTTTTTAACTGATTTAAAACATTCATGTTAAAATGTAATAAAAAAATAACTAAGATGCACTTATGAAATAAATATAGAAAGTAAATAAGAAAACATTATAATAAAATAGTTTTTATGAGAGGGAAACCGATAAGTGAATGTGTAAGACCCTATAAAATTAGCAATGATAATTCTTTGTTAAACCAGATTTATGAAGTATAATCAAATGCTTATCCTATTAAATCCCATTTTAAATCTGCTGAAATATATACTGTTATGGTGTGCACTAATACAGTGCCACATCGCGCTCTGAAGCACGCACCACTGCACACATTCAGTGCATTAAAAACGCACCAATCTGTGCATGCACACACGCCAAGTGTCACGGGAGAGAATTCCAAATCAGAGTTTGATGTGCAGGTGGCA